>NW_026000254.1:337601-387363 GCF_001458135.2 Marmota marmota marmota
ATATATATATATATATATATTATTTTTTTTTTTTTTCGAAAGTCTCACTAAGTCACCCAAGCTGGCCTTGAAATTGTGATCCTCCTGCTTTAGCTTCATAAGTCATTGGGATTACAGGCATGTACCACTGCGCCCAGCCCATGTATTTTTTTGTACTTTTGGTTTTAGAACCACATGAAGATGTCATACAATTATAAAAGTATCACTCTAAAGATTACTCATCAATGAAGAAGGTTTATGTACATGTTTAGCACTAAAGGACCTGGCAATTGACACTTTAACTATGAGATCAAATTCAGTGTCACTAATAATGGGCAAACTGTGATACAATACATTTCTTAGTAAGATGCAACATGAAGTGTACTGCATCACAAATGCAATGCTCTTACAAAAAAAAATTAACCTAAATTCACTGAGTCTACAGACTAGACCAAGGTTCCAATTTATAGGAGATATCAGGGTTGAAAGAGCAGGTTAAAGAGGAAAGGAAACCAACATATCCAAGATAACTCACAGACTCTGAAAGATCATGCCATGATTAAAAGGTGAAGGGACTGTTTCATATTAAAAGCAACTAAAGAGATATAACAACCAAAATCAATTCATAAATCTTGACTGAATCCTAATTTAAAAAGAATAGATTACAAAAAGACAATTTTTGGACCACCCAGAGAAATTCAAACATAAGCTGAATAGTAAATATGAAATAATTATTCATTTTTAGGTACAATATGGAATTGCGATTATGTAGGAGAATCCCTTATTTTCTGTATACCAAAAGTATTTAGGGTTGAAATATCATGACATTTGTACTTCATTCAAAAGACTTAGGAAAAGAAAAGGTGTATAGTGGGGTGAGAGGGAGAGAAAGAAGAGCGAGAAAAAGCAAATGTGGTAAAATATTCATTGGTGAATCTAAAGTGAAAGGTGTTTGGGTATTCGCTGTTTTATTCTTTCAACTTTTCTATAAGTTTGAAACATTTCACAATTGAAGAAGGGAAAAAATAAACTAAAATGCTAAAAAAATAATTCTTAAAAACAGAAAACAAAGAAACCTAACTTACATTAAGCTGGTTAAATACTCAAGAGAATTATTTTCAATCACATTAAAATATAGCAACATGACTACACATGCCCAATGAGCTTAGTGACAAAAGAACCTCAACAAAATCTTTAAACTATTTAAAACTACATTCAATAATCAAATTGTTACTAATAATATCTTATTGTGATTTTTAAACTATTATATAGAGTAGGATACAGTAAATATGTTATTATGTTAGTGTTGCTAGGAACCAAGATTTCCAGTAAGAATAATTAGAGACTCAAACATAAAATCAATGATGTTAAACTGTGAAAATTATAATTGCAATTGGAAATATCAAAATGAACTCAGGGTGCATTTTCCCTTCAAAATAAAAAATGCATTTAGTGGCCCAATCTAGTGAAAAGTTCTAGAAGCACTAACCAACCCAGCAGTCATGAGCATTCTAGTGTCCAGATGGTAGTTGCTAAATAATAACATTTCCCACTAAAAAAAGCCAGAGCTTCTTGAAGAAATGGCTCATTCCAGGTCTAGGCTGAGAAATGTAGAGATGAGCATGGACATATCAGGAAGCAAGGAAGATGACAAAGCTACAAGGGTTGCATCAAAATGATTCAGAAGCCAACTTGAATGCATTCCCACTGGCCAAAGATAGGATAATCTGAGCATCAAGGATAATAACCACAACAAACTGAAACATACTAAATGTGTTTAAATTCATAATGATACAAAAACAACTCAGTGGACAAATCTTAAGAATATTAAGGAACCAATTCACTATTTTACAAACTGATGAATAAAGGGAAAGAACTGAGCACATATCTTACCTTTCCTAAACAAACTACTTCAGGGTTACCAAATAATGAGAATTATGTCTCTATGTATTATGGCTAATAACAAAGGAATGATAGACTAAGACTACCATTTAGCAACCCCCAATTAATTAAAGGATCCAAGCAATCATCTTCATGGCTGCAAACTACACAAATGACCCACAACCAGACATTACGGACAGAAGTAACACGAACACCTGTGAAGGAGTCACAACCACAACAAATAAGCCAACCCCAGAAGTCTAATCAAGTCTCTATATCTGTGTGGTCCAAAGAGGTACCACTAGCCATGAAACTACTGAGCATGTGAAATATGGCTAGCGTGATGGAGGAACTGAAGTTCTAATTTTATGGAATTTTAGCTCATTTACATTGAAAACCAGATAGTTCAGTTACTGGAAAATTTTTAAGTATATTTGGAACAACTTGGGTATATGGGTCTCCTTTTTCAACTGTAAATTTTAGGAAATCTAAATACAGATCAAGTATTTCTGAGGCTATTTTAGCATCTGAACTGAGATGTGCTGTAAGTGTTAAAATACATACTGGATTTTGAAGATAGTACAAAAAAAAGATTGTCAAATATCTCATCAATAATTTTTAAAGCCGGCTGTGCTAATTGGTACATTCCTATAGTCCCCGCTACTCAGGAGGTTGAGGCATGAAGATCACTTGAGACCAGGAGTTAAAGGCCAGCCTGGGCAACATAATTAGACCTTTTCTCAAAAATATAATCGTGATATTTTTTATACTGGTCACATACTGAAATGATACTTTTGGATATACTAATTTAAATATTATAGTATTAAAATTACTTTTACTCTTTTCTTTTTACTTTCTAAAATATGGCTACTAGAAAATTTAAAATTGCACATGAAGTCACATGTTCTTTCTATTGAACAGCACTGATTTATAGAACTGAGTGCATTCCCACTAGCCAAAAATGGGATAGCATGAGCCCTACCCACTTACAGGAACTATAGGGAACAGTAGAACTATCTTTGTTTTGCTTTGAGAAGACAGTTTAAACATTACTGGATGTAATCAGCAAACTACAGAGTGTGGAAAATCCTTCAGGAGAAATGAGTCAATTTTTTCAATAACAACAAAGAAAAATAAAAATGGATACAGGGGATCCCATAGACTAAAGAGACTTAAGAAATGTATCAAATGATGGTTTTACCAATCCTCCTTATCTATCCATCCATGAAACAAATTATTTGAATCCCATTTCAAGAAGGCAAACTATGACAGAATGTGAATGTGTATGCAACAAGTTGGTACATGTGATACCAATCATCATATCAAGGAAATATTATTTTAATTTTTTTGTGGTGATAGGAATTAAACATAGGGCTTCAAGCCTGTTAGGCAAATGCTGTATCACTGAGCTATATCTGCAGCTAGGAATTATTATTTTAGAACAATGGTAATGATTCTAATTATTTTGAAGGATTTTTTTCTCTTTCAAAGATAAAATCTACAATATTAACAAATGAAATGATATAATATATAGGATTTACAACAGAGTATATTGAGGTGAAGAAGAAACAATTTTGGCAATGAGCTGATGGTTGTTGAAACTAGTAATAGTACATGAGGGAGCATTTTATTTTTTAATTTTTGCATGTGAAATTTTCAATAAAAATCTAAAAGTAAAAAAGATAAATTTGTAGTGGCTCCCACTGGCCAAGAATGGGACAATATGAACATCAAGAAGAAAAATGACTTCCAATGAATCAAAACATCAATCACATCTTAAGCAGTTAAGTTTATAATGAATATAAATTAAAAACCTCATTGGTCACCTTTGAAGATTACAAGGGTAACCAATTCATCATTCTGAAAGCTGGAAAACAAAACAAAAGGATTACATATTTATTTATCCTATCTTTCCTGTACTAACTGTTCAGTAGTCCCCTGTTATCCAGAGTGGATGTATTTCAAGACCCTCAGTGGATACCTGAAACCACAGAAAGTAATGAATGCCATGGTCTATGTTTTTTTTTCCCTTATATATACACATCTATGACAGAGTTTAATTCAAAAAATTAAGCACAGTAAGAGAGTAACGATAAAAAGAATTATAGCAATACACTATGACAAATATTATGGAAATATAGTCTCTTTCTCAAAATATTTTATTGAACTATACTCACCCTTCTCTTCTTGTGATGATGTGATATGATACAATGCCTATATAAGATTAAGTGGAGCTAATGTGTGGGCACATAGGCAGCTGTAAGCGACTACATTAAAGTTACTTGATACCACCACAGTCGATTTGATAACTAAGATGCCCAAGTAACTAATGAAGGGGGAGTAGCATATGCAGTGTGGATATGCTGGACAAAGAAATAATTCATGTCCCCAGGGATGTAGCAGAAAGGCAAGAGATTTCATCATGCTATTCAGAATGGCACACAACTCAGAACTTTTTGTTTATTTGTGGAATTTTCTATTTTAATATTTTTGGACTGCAGTTGACCATTAATAACTCAAACTTTATAAGGTGAAACCAGGGATGTTCATGGCGGGGGGGGTTGTACTTTATTTCAAGGGAACAGTTGATATGGCAAAATTCTTCTTAGAATTGCTAGACACAGTGGTGCATGCTTATAATCCCAACTTTTCAGGAGGCTGAGGCAAAAAGATCATAAGTTCCAGACCAGGCTGGGCAACTTAGTAAGACTGTCTCTCAAAATAAAAATTAAAAAGGGTTAGAGATTCGGATCTGTAGTGGAGCACCACTGGGTTCAGTCCCCAATACCTAAATAAACAAATAAATAAATAAATCCCACAAATAAATCAAAGAATGATTAATGAAAGAATTAGACTATCCTTTTACAACCCTTAACAGATTTAGGCAATGACTGTCAACATCTGCTAAAACCAATTTGCTAAAAGGTAATGGGGACTTTTATAAAAATGGATCACCCAAAACTAATGATTATGTTTTTCTTTTTAAAAAATTTGTATTATGTAAATTATCAAATATATACAAAACCTTGGAGAATATAATGAAACCCATGTACCTATTGCTCAGTTCCAACAACTACCAACTCATGCTCAATACTCTGTTACCTATACTGCCCAACTCCAAAATAATCAATTGTATCAAAGCAAATCCAAGTCATTCATTTCATTCTCAAATACTTTAGTATGTATCTCTAAAACAGGGATTCTAAACCTCAGGCGTATATTGATATTTTAGGTTAGAATATTTGTTGGGGGCTATTCTATGTAAGATTTCAGCAGCATCCTTGGCATCTACCCACTAGATGCTAAGAGTAATCCCTGCCCAAGCCATGACAAGTGGGTTTGAAAAGAGTGTCTCATACATTGTCAAATGTCTCCTGGGGGCAAAATACTCACCTAAACAATGAGAATCACTGTTGTAAGAGATAAGTATTTTTTAAAAAATGAAACCACAATACCATTATCATAACCTAAAAAAATTAACAATTCTCTAACTTTAAAAACATCTGGTCAGTGTTCAATTTGCCCTGTTTTATAAATTATTTTTATAGGTTTTCCAAAGCTGATTCCAAATACAGTGCAATTACCTAATACGTCTCTTAAGCTCCCTTACCTTCTAAGTTCCCTCTTCCCTCTCTTCTTTACAATGAATTCAAGTAAGGTGCACACATTTCAATGGGTTGATTAGTCTCTTAGTCTGTAACAGCTTCCCCTCCCTCTTTTCTTTCATTTATGGATGAAATCAGATCTTTTCCCCTTAGTTTCTCATATGTAATCCCAGCTACTCAGGAATTTGAGACTGGAAGATCACTTGAGCCCAAGTTTGAGGCCAGCCTCAGCAACACTGCAAGACCCTGTCTCAAAAATAAATATATAAAAACAAAAACAAATTTCCCATAATTTAGATTTGGTCAATGTATCCCTGTGCTTTTATTTCATAGGTTCATCTGGCATTCAGTGTTTCTTACACAATCAGCCCTCAGCATCCTCTGCTTTGACCAAGCATGGATCAAAAATACTTTTTAAGCTGGTTGTGGAGGTACAAATTGTTATCCCAGCAACTTGGGAGGCTGTTAGGAGGATAACAAATTTAAGGCCAGCAATTTAGTGAGATCATGTCCTCCCCACACACACAAAAAAAAGGCCTGCCTGATGTAGCATAATGGTAAAGTGCTTCTGAGTTTAATTCCCAGTACCAAACAAACAATTTTTTAAATGTGCCTATACTGAACATGTACAGACTTTATGTCATTATTCCCTAACACTAGTGTAACAAATACTTACATTGTATTAGGTATTGTAAGTAATCTAGAGATGATTTCAAGTATAAGTTATATGTATGCAAATATAGCATTTTCTATAAGGGACTTGGGCATCCATGGACTTTGGTATCCTTGTGGGTGAGACAGATTTCCTGGAACCAGACTGAGAGAAAAAGAGCATGTGCTGAACTCACACACAAGATTAGCACACAAGACAAGTGAGTACACCATGACAACAAATATCTATGATGTGATACAAAAGGAAGTTCACAATTACACAGCACTACCTATGATACATTCTTGCCCCCTCCCCCTAAAAAAGAAAGGACTTTTTTTTTTTCAGTACCAGGGATTTAACTCAGGGTCTTGTGTATGCTAGGCAAGCACTCTACCACTGAGCTATATCCCCAGTCTTGCACCCCACAAGACTGGGGATATAGCTCAGTGGTATCAAAATCAAATCAAAACCTAAATTTACCTACCAGTTTATAGGAAACATGGGGAATGAAGAACATGTTAAGTAACATTATGGGGACATAATCAGCCAAATCCAGAATGTGGAAAATTCTAAAAGATCAATGACCCAGTTTCTTCCATAAATAAATAGGAAAAAAAAGAACAAAGGATAGAAAAATGTTATAGACTAGTGACAACCAATTTTAACATATGGACCTCTCAATCTGATTCTGACTTGAACACATAAACTGAGAAAAAAGTGGGAGGGACTTTTCATGGAAGTCTAAACACTAACTGAATATTAGATTATTACAGAGTAATTCCTCTTTTTTAGGTATGCTGCTGTGGTTAAGAGTCCTCATATTCTAGACACACTTGCTGAAGTAATTATGGATACAATAATGTCTGGAATTTGCTTTAAAATAGTCCAATGGTGGTGGTGGTATAAAAAAAATGAGACTGACCATATGTTGCTAACTGTTGAAGCTGGGTGATGGGTGCCTGGCATTCATTATAGCATTCTCCTTACTTCTATATATGTTTGGAAATTTGCATAAAGTTTTTTTTTTTTTAATCAAGTCCCTCTGGATAATGTGATATGGATTGGAAAGCATAGGAAATTATTTAGGAGGCTCCTTTAAGAATGTGTGAGATGAAGGTGGCATGCCCTAGAGAAGATGTTGCAAATGTAAAAAATAATTTAATATGTTTAGGAGGCAGAATCAATAGGACTTGATACATAAAATGAGAGAGGGAGGAGTCAAGCATGAGGCTCAGATTTCTGGAAGAGCATGTAGGATAAGGGACAGATCTGGGAGGAAGGCTGGAGTTTGATGTAACCTGTGGGACCTAGCATAGAGATGGCAGCTGAAGCATGAGGAAGGAAAGAAACACCCAGGATGATATAATGCCACATGAGGAGGGTACCCAGGACATAACAGTGCGGAACACCTGAGGCCAGTCTGTTACTGTACAGGAGCCTTTTGTCTGTGTATCTAAGCTCTGCCATGTATATATGTGAAATAGGGTAACTAGCAGCAAACATGTATACAAGCAACTGGGGGTCAAGGGTAAGAGATGCACATGTGTCTATTTGTACATGAGGGAGAGACCTTGGCTCACAGCTCAATCCTCCTTTCTTGTTAGCTCTCTCCTTTCCAGTCATGGTCTCAACAGGCTCCAAGATGGGCTGACCCATTCTCTCTAGACAGCTGGGAAGATACTCCCCACTCCCATGTTTGATCCTCACCTTCAGATCCTCACACAGGTCACCGTAGTCGATTTCAATGAGGGCTTCTCGAGCATAGATACTGGAAGTTCTCTGGGAACCACTCACTGATTCCTCCCCTTGGGAGCTACCCTGTGATGGTGAGAGAGAGAGTGTCAAATGGAGCAGATTGGCCTTTCTAGTGGAAGGCAAAGGGCTCCTTTGCAGCTTCCAATGTCTTTGAGGAAGCACCTCCTAGGAAGGCACTGGGGAAGAACCAAGAGACTTTACAGGCAAAAAGACTTGAATTTTCATAATAGGGATCTACCTCTTACTAACAGTGTGATCCTCAGCAAGTCATGACCTTGGATGCTGAGTTTCTTCATCTGTAATGTGGGCTTTTCTTTGGGACAAAGCCTGCCTCACAGGACTGTGGTTAGGATTAGAGGTAATTATGTCACATGTTACCATGATGCCCAGAACATTTCTAGAGTTCAAAATATTTTACTGAATTGAACTGACATGCTACTTGGGAAGAGGAAGGAAGAAAGACATGTAGGACAGAGGTACATAACCCAGTCAAAGATATATATGAACCTCCTACCTCTTCTTGGTTAATATTTCCCACCCACTAGCTATAAATCTTCACTTCCAATGGATAAAATGCCTTGGCTCCTTTATTGCCTTAACGTCACTCCCCTTCCTGTAACTAAGCTTCCTCCCCTCTGCATTGCTGATGTCCCTTAGCCAACCCTCTCCTGGCCAAAATCCCTTACTGCAGCTAAGCCTCAGGTCTCCCAGTTTCCCATCTTCCTTTGCTCTTTGCTAATGTCCCTCATTTCCCACTCCTACAAAATCCATCACCTGCTGGAGCCAAACTAACTTATGTCCCTAAGATTAATGGATTACTTCATCCTTTCTTGGCTCAATTTTCTCACCACTCCCTGGCTTACAGTTCTACTCCCAATTCATCTTTCCTCTCACACCAAGGCCAATTTTTTTTGGTAGGTACTGGAAATTTAACACAGGGGCACTTGACCACCAAGCCATATACCCAGCCCTATTTTGTATTTTATTTAGAGACAGGATCTCACTAAGTTGCTTAGCACCTTGCTTTTTGCTGAGGCTGGCTTTGAGCTTACAATCCTCCTGCCTCAGTCTCCTGAGTTGCTGGGATTATAGGTGTGTGCCATGTCACCCAGCACAGTCATTTTTTTTAAAACCATACCTGCCTTCCCTTACCTCATCTCTCACATGTACATCCCTCTTTATGTCCCTCCCACCCTCTGCCCACCTGCCTCTGTCACCTGCCTTCTTGGCCACTCTCACCCCCATCCCTGGTAAATTTTGTTCACAGCCCATTACCACCAGCCATAATACTCACCTCTTCCTGACTAATATCATCCATAGTGCCCTTTGACAGCGGCAACTTGATGTCTTGCATCTTGCAGGCCTGTAGCAAATTGTGGCGATCACTGCGCTTCTGTTCAAGTTTGGTCTCAATGGCTGTTACCTCCTTCTGTAAATGAGTCATTTCCCTAAAAAGGTCCAGGGAGGTAAGTAAGACCCAGATCTGGCAGGCTTCCTCTTCTAACTACTCCTCCCTCCCTATCCCTGAGCCCACTCACTTGTTGGCACCCCCAAGTTTCTTCCGAATTTCCTCCATCTCATGATTCTTGTCATTCACTTCTGACTTCTTGGCCAGGTGCTGATTCTTCAGGTCTTGTAGTTGGGCCATGGTCTCATCTATGATCTTCATATGTCTTTGCTCTTCCTGGTCCCAGCAGGGAACAGGATAAGACATGAAGGTTTTCCCATCTCACTGTGGGATCTTCTCTTGCCCCACCCTTCCCAACAGGCAGTTTGTTGGAGCCACTCATCAATGAGCTTTGCTTTCACACCCCTGTAACCTCTTAGCATTCTTTATCTTATTTGGTTGCCCTCCCACAAAATCCCAATTACCTAAGTTACCCACTATAGACAAGTTTTGTCAAAGTATGGAAATTGTGGTATATACGTGTATTAAGAATTGTAATGCCAAAAAAAAAGAGTACATGTATAATGGCATAAGTTGGCGTGAACACACTTTATATACAGAGATATAAAAAATTGTGTTCTATATGTGTAATAAGGATTGCAATGCATTCCACTGTTGTCGTGTATTTAAAAAAAAAAAAAAGAATAAAGGTGAAGGGGAGTACTCCTTAATCCCACCAGCCAGAGATAACCAATTAATATTTTAGTATATTTTCCCCAGCATTATTTATAAACAGCTTTACATAGTTGAGATTAGATTGTAATTAGAAGTCTGCATTCTGACAATGTTATATTTGAGCTATTTTTATAAATCAAAAATTTGTCATGTATAATATTACATGTTTTGTAAAAACCCACACAAACAATACTACGTATTTCTAAGAGTACTCATATATGAATGTACATATATTTAAGCAAATCCTAAAAGGTCTTGAAGAATGCAAACTATTCTGGGCTTACCTCTGCAAAGAATAAGGGGACTAGGATTGAGGGTGGTCAGCCAAAGGAGAATTGTAACCTTACGTATAATGTTCTAATTTTGTATTGGAAGATTTTTTTTTTTTCATTTTAAGAAGTCATATAAAGGAGACATATCTGCAACTAATAAACATACATAGAGGAAATATAAAAACAAATGTGGTAACATGTTCATGACTGGTGAAGCTTGGGGATAAGCAGATGGAAGTTCTTTGACATTTGGCCTTTCTTATCCTTAGTTCTACATCCAACCAAAAATATTTGGAAAAAATAATTGTTTCTACTGAATGTGTATAGACATTTTTCTTGTTATTATTCCCTAAACGCTAAAGTATAACTATTTGCATAGTATTACATTATATTACATATTATAAATAATATATAATTTAAAGCATACAGGAGAATATATATGTGAGTTAGACAAAAATAATACTGTTTTATACAAATGATTTGAGCATCCTCACATTTTGGTGTCTTTAAAGGAGGGTCCTAGAACCAATCCTCCACAAATATTGAGAGAATCATTGTATTATTCCTGCAACTCTCTGCTAACCTGAAAATTATTTCAAAATAAGAAGTCTAGCCGGGTGCTGTGGCGCATGCCTGTCCTGTGATCCCAGCAGCTCTGGAGGCTGAGGCAGGAGGATTGAGAGTTTAAAGCCAGCCTCAGCAAAAGTGAGGCACTAAGTAACTCATTGAGACCCTGTTTCTAAATAAAATACAAAATGGGGCTGGGGATATGGCTCAGTGGTCAAGTGTCCCCGAGTTCAAGCCCCAATACCCTCCCCAAAAAGAAAGAAGTCCAAAACTCACATAAACACGTTATCCTGGATCATCCAGATATGAATCTAGTCCTGCCCTAGGATTTCACCACCCTATTGGCAATTGCATTTAAGATTCCAATGACAACAAAGAGAACTACTTTAATCACCAGGGGTTAATGAAAAAAACAAACAAGAATGATAAAACAGATATAGGTAGACAAAAGTAAAACGATATGTTCAAATCAAGAGAAGACCATACCATATCAGGAGGGAATGCTGTAAGGAACAAAAGTTTTATGGTAACTCAAAGAAGGATGTAGGAAAATGAGAGTCATCACAGAGTACACATTGACACAGGCATGCCAAAGAACTAAGGTATAGTAGCCACTAGAAAAAAATCTCTATGAAGTGATGAGGTTTCAGCAAAACATCATCATCTGTTGCAAGGAATGAATGTAGTTAAATTTGGGGTCTGGAATCTTTGGGGATGTACGTGTCAGTTCAATCTTACACTATTAGTTCCTCTCCCTTGCCTTCTCTAGGCTCCCAGAGAGACTGTGACTGGACCAGCAGGTCTTAAGACCAAACCCAGTAGACAATGAGATGCTATACCTCTTATAGCCACTATGAACAAGTGACCGTAGGTAACATAAATACAGAATAGCTTAAGATGCTGGAACTCAAAGGTAAGGCCAAGTGTGATTCCCAGAATTAGCTGAAAGGGAGTACTAAAGGGAATGCCATGAAAGCTTATGCTGACAAAGCAGAAGATCTAAAGACTAAATATGAAATATGAAGAAACTGAACTCAGTTGCCAGACATGCAAATTCTGTGGGTGTGAAATAATGAGAAAAAACAATTAACCCAGTTCCTCAAGGTTCTTCAAGAAATGGCTCCAGCAGATTAGGGGCTTGAAACAATTATTGACCTTCCCTGAGAATTTTTTATCTGAGATCAATTAAAATATATTTGTTAAAGAACTTAAAATCAGCATTCTATAGTGCTGCAGTCTTATCAATGTTTACAGCAGCTCAATTCACAATAGCTAAACTATGGAACCAACCTAGGTGTCCTTCAACAGATGAATGGATAAAGAAGCTGTGATAGATATATAAATACACACATACATACATACATACACACACACACACACACACACAGAGAACTATTACTCAGGCTTAAAGAAGAATGAAATTATGGCATTTGCTGGAGAATATTATGCTAAGCAAAATAAGCCAATCTCAAAGAAACAAAAGCTGAATATTTTCTTGATATGCAGATGCTCATCCCCAATAAGGATAAACAGAGGTATTTTGGACTAGACAGGCAAATGTAAAGGGAGGGGAAGGGGCAGGAATGATATTAGAATGAATGACATTATTACCCTATGTACATACATGATTACATGACCTGTGTAACTGTACATCATGTACAACCAGATGAATGAGAAGTTATACTCCATTTATGTGTATGATGTGTCAAAATGCATTCTGTCATGTATAACTAATTAGAACAAATTTTTTAAAAAACCTAAAAAATATATATTTGTTACTTTTTAAAAAATCTAAATTTTAATTTTATTTATTTATTTATTTAGGTACTGTGGATTGAACTCGGGGCCACCGAGCCACATCCCCAGCCCTATTTTATATTTTATTTAGAGACAGGGTCTCACCGAGTTGCTAAGCACCTCACAGTTGCTGAGGCTGGCTTTGAACTCGTGATACTCCTGCTTGAGCCTCCCGAGCCGCTGGGATTACAGGCGTGTGCCACCATGCCGGGCAATTTTATTCATTTTGCTAGTATTTATTTTGTAAGTTTTTCTTGGCTTTTGTTTTAAGTTTTCTAAGTATATATTTCAGTAACATCAAGGGTTTAAGGCAATATCTTAGAGGAGAGTTTTGCTTTAAAAGAGGTTTCTGTATTACTGAAATGTTAAAACCATTAAAGTACACACATACATCAATGTACCATGATGTGCCAAATTCCCACTTTCCAAGGGGCATGTAGGTAGTTAGCAATTTAGAACTATAAATTATGCTACTAATAAACATCAACCTGTTTGCACAAAGCTTTACCGTGATCTTGATGATCTCTTCAGGTATTACCAAGTTACAGGGTATAAATGTATTCTGAGTCCTCCTGATGGATGATGGCAAATTGTGTAAGAATACTGTTCTCCTGCACCATAGCTGGTACTGAGTATTCTTTTTTTTTTTTTTTTCTCCAAAGAATAATGATATTTATTTGGGAATAACAGCATTTTGTTGGGAATATGCAGGTCATAGTATTCAGAGAGGTTGAAGCAAGGGAAAGTTTTTAAAGATAAAAATGTAAAGGATTACATGCAATATTTTGAAATAATAATGCTTGTTCCTGATGGTTAATGAGAGTAATGTCAGTTCAAGGTTGAACAAACAATTGCTGGTCAGATGTCCTTTGTGAAAGTACTTTTTGTATAAGATTGTGGTGACTTCTTGGAAATTTTTGTTTTCGGAAGTCCTTTGTGTTTTTACTATCATGCAATTATGTCTAAGGACCCTTCCTTCATAACTTCCTGGATTTATTTAGTTTCCTTTGGTTAGAATTGACACAAGGGACTCCATTGTGATTCTGACAACTTTGACATTGTCAAAGTACTGCATTTATATTTGGAAATGGTACAAAATTTTTTTGAAAGTGTGTAATAAATCATTGCTGTATTTAATACAGTATACATGAGAAAAAGATTGTCTAAGCAGTAGTAATGAAGCATAACAATATTGATATCAGTAATTTTTTAGTAATCATTTCATGTGACCCATGAAATATGCAGTGGTTATTCTTATATAAAGAATATATACACACACACCCACACATATGTATGTATGTATATATGTGTGGGTGTGTGTGTGTGTATACATTTTTTTTTCCTGGCACTGGGAACTGAACTCAGGCCCTCCGAGTATTCTTTTTTCGTTTTAAAATCTTGAGCAATAGACTAGAAACAAATTATACCCAAATGTTTCTAATTTAATTTGCATTTCTTTGATTTCTGATAAGGATAAATTATTTGTATGTGTTCATGAGCTGTTAGAATCTCATTGTCTATGTTACTTACTCATTTTCCCCCTACTTGGATTTTGATGTTTTTCTTATTAATCTAGGTGAGAGGTGTATAAACTATGGACATACCCTTCTGTCATATTTATTCCAATTTTTCCTTTTTAACTTTCTCCTTCCTTACCTTCTTGAGTTTTTCTATTTCATTTTCATCCTTTTTCACTGTCTGTTCCCACATGTGTACTTTATCCTGGTCTTCCTTCAGTTGGTTCTTTTCAAAATCCAACTGGATGCCCAAGCGAGTCTTCTGATTTTCGAACTCCAAACTAAGGAGAGAAAGAGGAACTAGGCCCAGGGCTCAGGCCTCCACATTACTGCTAGATTTTAGTCACCATTATCTCATCCACTCACATGCACATAAAACTGTCTTCAAGTTAAAAAACTATGCCAGGCGTGGTGGCACATGCCTGTAATCCCAGCAGCTCAGGAGGCTGAGGCAGGAGCATCACGATTTCAAAGCCAGCCTGAGTAAAAGCAAAGCACTAAGCAACTCAGTGAGACGCTGTCTCTAAATAAAAAATAGGGCTGGGGATGTAGCTCAGTGGTTGGGTACCCCCACATGCCAAAAGTTAAAGAATGAAATTCCCCTGTGGACATGGCACAAAGTAGGGGAGACTAGGCCAAAACCCATTTATCACCCTTCAAACACTGAAGACTCCAGCATGTTTCCATTTTCCCGTGAGGGCATAAAAAGGTCCATCTGAACCCACCAGCTATGTTTAATTCTTATTTATTAAGCTTCTATGTACTTTACACATTATCTTGAACCCTCTAATCGATAGCTCCACAGTAGGCATTATTATCCTAATTTTACAACAGAGAGAACAGGCTAAAAGGCCATACAGCTAGTAAATGGCACATATGAGATTGGAACCCAAGTCTAACACCAAAACCTGGGCTCACTCCCATACACCATCATCACAATATAATGTAGTGAGTTTAGAGTATTGGTATCCCAATATTGCCATTTACTAGTAGTATGATCTCAGTCAAGTTATATTATATTCTCCATTCCTCAGATTCGGAAATAACAATAGTACTTACCTCAGAATTACTGAGAGATATTCTCAATGAGTTAAAGTCCTTAGAACTATGCCTGGCACACAGTAACTACTCAATAAATTTTAGTTATGCCGGGCAGGGTGGCGCATACCTGTAATCCCAGTGGCTCGAGAGGCTGAGGCAGGAGTATCACGAGTTCAAAGCCAGCCTCAGCAACTTGGCGAGGCACTAAGCAACTCAGCGAGACCCTGTCTCTAAATAAAATATAAAAAAGGGCTGGGGATGTAGCTCAGTGGTTAAGCACCCCTGAGTTCAATTCCCAATATAAAAAAAATTTTTTTTAAAGTTATCATTGCCAGGTATACTGACTATATTCAGCTCATCTTTTCCCAAGGCTTTTGATTATTTTCAGCATCCCAACCACTGCTGAAGATTTTAGAACCTCTTAAGGGGCAGAGCTTGGGTAGGACCATGGAGAAAATATTAGATTCTTATTATTGCCTGTCCCCCATCTTTTCAGAAACTAAGAGTATGTAACCATATATAGACACTAGCAGGCCAGGCAGGGCTAATAACTTTCAACTGCCCCTCCAATCCCCAATTGAGTGTGACAGATGCTGCCAGATGTCATGCTAGCAGCTTAAACCTATTAGTCACTATAATCCAAATGGAATGTAATTAACTCTATAATTTTGAGCCATGCAATTTTAAGTCTAATCTCCTAAGTATGACTCATAAAGTCCTCTGTGATCTGGCCCCTGCTGACCTCTCCACCACCCCCGCCTTTCTCCTGACCCTGTTTTTATGATTTAGACATTCAAAACTACTTAGTGTCCAGAACAAGGCATGCTCTCTCACACCTCCAAGCATGCTGTTCTCGCTGCCTGCAACTCTCTTCTTCTGCCACTACCTGGCTGGCTAAATCCTACTCACTCTTCAGGTCTTTAGTTCATCACTCCTTGTTCTGTAAAACCTTTCCTGGTGGTTCAGAGCAGGTTCTGAGTACCTGTTATACTTTGCTGGGTTCCTCCCTTTTTGAACTTCAGTTGCAGAGTTGAGTTAATCAAATCCATGGCTCATTACACTTATCACTGTCTGTGCAAGACCCTTCTCGTCTTCTTGTTTTAATACCCAATTTCCACTTCAATTACCTTCCCTATTATTAATACATACCCCAAAGTGATATGTATACACACACACTCCCCCTTAAAAATGCATATCCTTGAGCTGGGGTTGTGGTTCAGTGGTGAGCGCTTGCCTAGCATATGTGAGGCACTGAGTTCAATCCTCAGCACCGCATATACCGCATATAAATAAAATGAATAAAATAAAGGTCCATCAACATCTAAAAAAATAAAAAAAAATTTAAAAATGCATATCCTTATAAAATGTTTTCAAATTTATACAAATGCTTGGTGTTATAATTTTCATTCTTATTTTTTCAGTCATACTTTATCCAAGTAACTGTTTATAAATCTATTCTTGCTTTGAACTGCTTTACAGTATTACAGTTTGTATAATCATCACTTTAAACTTATACTTTTACCCAGTGATGGCCATTCTACATTGCTACCAATGCCCCATTAACACAGATTATGCCAAGATGAACAACCTTGAATGTGCCTATTTGTGATCCTGTAGTAAGATTTTCTGGTGTGTGTATATGTATATATATTAACTCTGGTTCAAAGAGACTGAACATTATATTATGGAGTGGGGAATATGTGTGTGTATATGATCTCCATACTAAAGAGGACATACGTAGACTAATTTTCACCAAATACTGCTAGAATTTTTCTTTGCTGTAGTACTAGGGATTGAACCCAGGGCCTTGCACATGCTAGGCAAGTGCTCTACCACTGAGCTACATCCTCAGACCTTGCTAGATTGCTTTTAACTTGTATTCCTCTGGTTAAGAGACTGAACATTAATTCCTACTGTTGTTAGCCAACCAATTTTCTCTTTCCATAAAATGCCAACTGTATCTTCTGCCCATTTTCTTTTTTTTGTATTTTTCCTCTTACTGATTTGTAGCTCCTTGAAAATGTCCTTTGTATTATTTTTATATACCTCAATTACACTATCAATCACACTGTTCTGTTATTGTTGATCTGTCTGTTTCCCCAAGTACTCCATAAGCTCCCTGAAAATAGATAGATCCTCCAATTTAATCCTTTGAGCCTAGCCTGTGGTAGGAGTGCAATGAATATTTACTGTATTGGTAAAGGGGTAGATGAACTGTTAACTGAGAACCAGGATCTAAGGAGTGACCTCCTTTAATAGTGACTATGTCATGTTCATCTGTCTAACCCCCAAATCCCCTGGGCTCCTTCAATACCTAGTACAGGACAACCTGGCACAAGATAGGTATTCAAGATTATTGAATGAATGAATAAACTAAAGAGAGAAACAAAGGAGCTTAATTTGTTCTGGCTATTCCTTCAGCCTAGAACCCCCTACCCAATCATGATAAGAGAAAATAAATACTAATGTTTACTGCTCTTAGCAGGTGCTAAGTTTTATGCTAAATACTTCATGAGCATTATTTCATCTGTTCCTCCCAACAATGCCACAAGATAGGTATCATTATTATCCCATGTCACAGAAACTGTAGCTTGTAGAAGTCAAGTCACTAACTGAGATAATGAGTTGTAGATCCCATTAATTCCAGGTAAACCAAGTTTAAATCTGATACTTTTAAACACTATCCTACGTCATACTGCCTCCCTGATTCCCCTGTTCTTTGAGGCTTACCTACAATAAACTATTCAGGTTCTAAGAGCTGGTCCATGTCTTATGACAGCATTTGATTTTCAAGGATGTCAGGCTGGAAGCTAAAGAGCATCCCAGTATTTTCTACCAATACTTTTACCTACCGCTTCTTGGCAATTTCATTCTGTCGCTTCACCTTCTCTTCCTCAAATTCTCGGATGTTGCGGACACCAATCTCCCGACAAAATTCTTCAAATACCTCATCCTCTACCTGAAGGGAGAAGCCAGAGAGTATAGAGGTTCTCTTGGTCAGAGTCTGCTTCAAATCCCAGTCCTGCCCTGACACACATGCTGGTATGGCTCACCCTCTACCAACCTGGTTCATCTTCTCTTTCAAGTCTTTCATTTCCCTCTCTCGGCTCTGAATAATCCTCTTGATATCATTAATTCGAGGCCCGAAGTTGGCCAGCTCACTCTCCAGCTTGGACTTTTCCTAGAGGTAATGGGTTGAAAAATAAGAGACCAGACTCCTTGGAGGACAAGAGCTACCCTGACTACACTGGCTTAACAGTCAGGAAGGGCAAGCTCTCCACACCCTGAGAAAATCTGATTTTGCACCACTGCCCTAGTCAAATCCCATCATCTCTTGCTGGAGCCACCACATGACTTCTTTCCTGGCCTCCTATTAACCAGCTTCAATCCATAGGACTAGGCAACACAGTAAACACCTTTAACTATAGGTCCACAATCGCTTATCTATAGATACCCTGGAACTATGTATGTCCTACAAGTCAGATCTTTTTTTAGAGAAAGGTAAAATTCTTTTTTATTCTCATACATGCACATGTAATTGTGCATATACACACTACATATTGTATTACACCTCCAGAGTAAGCTGGGGAAGAACCCAATAATCGAAAAACACATGAAAATACCTAGAACAGTGCCACCACCTACAGGGACTGAAATTCCTATGGCCCACTTTTAATTCACTTTTAGAAGTTCAAAAATTTATTGAATGAATATGCTAATAATGGCCATCTAACATGAACTGAGCACATACTAGTCTAAGCACTTTATAGGTATTAACTTCTTCTATCTTTGTAAGGACCCTATAAAGTAGATATTAATTCCTATTTTATAGATAAAGATGAAAAAACTGACACTGTGTATCTTGCTGAATGTTATACACATAGCTGAGCCAAGATCTGAACCCCTGGCTGTCTGACACTGTGCTATGCTTGGTTCTCTGGAACATTCTGGGAGGAAAGGAACAAGTTCCCCACCTCCAGAGAAACCTGGACTAGGAAAATGAGGAGGACCTTTGGAAAACAGGGCTAAAGGCCAGGCCCTACCTGGAGATTTAGTGCCAGATGTCGTGTCTTGGTCTGTTCTAGGTCGCTCTGTGAGTACTTGAGTCGCATCTGCAATCCATGGGCCTGCGACTGCACCTGACGCAGCTCTGCCTCTTTCCGCTTTGCCTTCATTTGCTCCTGAAGAGGACAAGGAAGGTCTACATAGTAAGAAGGCAGTCAATACGGGGGGCTTGGAACCTCTACTCCTAGGGACTACAGGTGCCCATGGCTTACTTTCAGCTCCTCTGTCAACCGCTCCTTCTTCTCTTTCAACTTGTCTACTGCTTTCTCATCCCAGCGCCGTGCCTTTGCTTTCAGGTCACTGGCTCCACCAGAGATGACTCCTGACTTCTGGAACAGGGTCCCATCCAGTGCAACTGTCTATACACAGTATAAAGAAAGAAGGAAAAGCTAAACAGGAATCTCCATTACTAAAGCAGTTCAGCTCCAACCTGGGTAAGGGAATCAATACCTTGTGACGCTGATGGCCTCCAAAGGCAATGCGGCGGGCATCTTCTACATTGTCACAGACAAGGGCATTGCCACAAGCATACTGCAGGGCTTTTTTGATGTGAGGTGGCTCATAGCGAATCACATCAATCACTAGCTTGGCCCCTTTCAGTTCCCGGAGTTTTTCATCTGTAGGTTTCACCTGTGTAAAGAAGCTCAATAAGTGGCACAACACGGAGGCCCAAGAGGAAGAGCCCTCGAATACTGCCCTGACCCCATTCTCACAAGCCTCACCTCCAGGTAGTCAAGAGGCAAGAAGGTCTCTGGCTCCCCACGCTGCTCCTTGATATACTGAATACAATCCCGGCCTGTCTTTTCTGAGTCTACAATAATGGCATCCATGTTCTTGCCCAAAACCTTGGTCACAGCAATCTGATACTTCTTTTGTGTGGGCTGGCAGAGGTCAATGAGGCGGCCATACTAAGTGAAAAAGAAAGAAAAAAAAATTGAAGCATGAGGCTTTTGGGAGCTGGTGTAGTAATCTCAATTACCAGCTCAGAAAGGGCAGGCTAGAATCTCTATCAGAAACAATCCACATAACTATACTCCCTACTGGTCAAACTAGCCAGCTAGTTCTACATCTGTGTAACCCTACCTTATGTGAACAGGAATGGACTGAGGGGGGTACTTGCAAGACTAGTGCTGTCTACAATCTAGAGCTGCACAGTAGCCAATCCTAATGTTCCTCCCAAAGATGAAAACATTTGGGTTAAGAGGGAAGCAAAGGTATGAATACATAGGTTACATAATGTAGGAAAACCAATATTACATTAATACCTCAAAAGAGGCTTAGTGAAAGAGATGACATATAGTTCTAAACACCTAAAAGAGCAAAGCTACAGGTTCTCCAAGACTATTCCTGCTTTTAGAAACTTACAAGAATGAATGGAAGGCTACAAACCTGAGCAGCCTCATCCAGGAGACATTTACACATGATATGATGATAGACTAGATTAATTATTAATGAATGACTGAAGAGTATTCTAGTAACATGCCAGTTTCTTTTGACTCATGATTGTTCTGGTATAACGGATTTGTACTCAAACACCAGTGTGGACTATGATACTGAGAAACATTTAGAGCTGGGTGCAGGATGCATTCCTGTAATCCCGGGGAGGCTAAGGCAGGAAGATTATAAGTTCGAGGCCAACCTCAGCAACTTAGCAAGGCTCTAAACAACTTGGCGGGACCCTGTCTCAAAGAAAAAAAAAAAGGTTGGGGATGTGGTCCAGTGTTTAAGCACCCCCTGGTTCAATCCCTGATACCTAAATAATAAATAAACAAATAAGTAGGACTGGGGATGTAGCTCAGGAGTGTCCCTTCTTTCAATGTCAACTACTAAAAAAAAAAAAAGAGAGAGAGAGAAATAAAGAAAAAAGAAATATACATTTAGTCCTAGTCTCCAGTTCTTGACACACATAGCTCCAAAAACAAGAGTGACAACAGATCACTGGTCATTCCTACATAGGTTTAATATGGAAGTTAGTCACTAGAAAGACCAAGGCAAGATTAAAAGGTTGAGACCTTCAGCCCTACCCCACTCATAACCTCTGTTGTGGAAGATGGGCCAAAGATTGAGTTGGGATCAGCAATGGCTAATAAAGTGATCAATCCTGCCTATGTAAGAGGCCTCCATAAAAGCCCAAAAGTTCTGTGTTCAGAAACTTCTAGAAATAAAAAAAAAAGAAACTTCTAGATATCTGAACAAGAGGTGGTCCCTGGAGAATGGTGTGCATGGTGAGAGCATAGAAAATCCATGACCTGGGCTAGAATGTAGCTCAGTGGCAAAGCACTTGCCTCACATTCACAGAGCCCTGGGTTTTATCCCCAGTTCCAAAAAAGAAATGAAAAAAAGAAACTCCATGATTCAGCTCCCATACTTTACCCTATACATCACTTCCATCTGGCTATTCATCTGTATCCTTTGTAAAATTGTTTATAATAAATGGGTATCCCTAAGTGTCTCCCTGAGTTCTATGAGCTGCCCTAGCAAATGAGTCAAATCCAAGAGGAGGGTCGTGGGAAGCCTATTTATAACAGGTCAGTCAGAACCACAGATCACAACCTACCACTTGCAATTGACATCTGAAGTGAGAGGCAGTCCTGTCAGACTGAACCCTTAACGTGGGATCTGACACTACATAGACAAGTGTCAGAACTGAACTGAATTACTGAACACCCGGCTGGTGTCTAGAGAACTGCTTGGTGTGTGGGGAAAAAACCCAAACATCTGGTATCAAAAGTAAAGTGCTGTATTAACTGTGGGAGAGTAAGAAAAGCACCATGGTATTTTTCTGTCTCACAGAGGAATAGAATCCCCATCCTATGGAAAAAAGCCTATTATGGCTCCCAAACAACAATGACTCAAGGAAATCAAAGTCTGAATTCAAAATCACCTTTCCAAAAATCACTTTTACCATTTCACAGATCACTGCAACCCAGGCATTATGTCAAATATGTTATATACATTATATCAAACTTTCATAAGCACCAAGCAAAATAAATCTCTTTTACCTTACAAAATAAATCTCTTTTGACCTTACATCATCCCTGACCAAAATCAAGCATGGTTTCCTAAGAACCATCAGATAAAGGATAAGATCTTCAAGGCCAAGGACTGACTCTGATTCATACTTATCTCCCCAGCAGTACCCAGAGGAGTGATCACGAAATATTCGTAGAACTAAACTAAGTTAAACTCAGGGACAGGATAATTTAGAGGGGTACTACTCAGGGAACATGGGAACATGGAATTTGGTGAAAGAGGCCAAGATATCTGATAAAGTTTGGGGTGTCCCTAAAAGCTAATGGGCTCTCATGAAAATAGAAAGAGAACAGTGGAGTAGTGGAAGGGGACAGAGGGGGAGGAAGGAGGGATAGGAAAGGAGAGAATAAAATTAACCAAATTATGCCATGTGCTTGTATGAACATAACACCATAAATTTCACTTTTATGCAAAATTGTAGTGTACCAATTAAAGAAAAAACAATAAATAAATAAAGCTAACAGGCTTGGTATATGTCAAGGGAGGCCATATGGAAGATGTAATTAGTATGGTGAAGAGAACATAAGCTTAAGCATCAGGACAAATTGGGTTTGAATTGCAGGTTTTCCACTTATAAGCTGGGCTTCTTTGGACCAATCTCTCTGAGTCTCAATTTCCCCAACTATAAAAATAAGATTAGCAACCCTGTCCTCACAGGGTTGTTGGGAAAACCATAATAGTGGGTATGAATAAGTGCTCAGTAAGACTCCCTTTTCCTGTCTTACCACAGAGCCAGGGTAAAGGCGCTTGATGCTTTCCATTATCTCTGCCTTTCGCTGCTGACGGCTGCTCTCCTGGCGGTCTATGCGTGCATCCCCCAACTGCTCCATCACCTGGTTCAGCTCCTTATTGATCTCATCTATTCGCCTCTTGGCCATCTCCACCTCCTCAGTCAGTTCTCCCTCTAGCTTCTTCTGCTCCTCTAGGGATTGCCTACAAAATGACAGAACATAGAAGTTAACCCTGGCTGGTGGGATAATGTTCCTGACTGAGGGATTCAGTCGTCCTGCCTAAAAAGGGACAGGGCAGGACAGGAGTAGAAGGAAGGGGGAAAGGCTGCTGAGCCACATACTTGCTAGTAGTGATGTATTCCTCCAGCTTCTCAATCCGCTTCTGATTCTCTTCAATCTCCCGCAGCTTCTGCTTGATCTTGGCCTAGGTAACAAGTAAATTCTATCACCAGGGCCTGAGGCAGTTAACTCCAAGACCACAGGGGCTTACTTACACTCTCTATGTGCCCACTCATCCAAGAGTCCAAGACAACTTGTCATTAATGCAGGAGGCCTACTAAAAAGGAGACACACAGATGGTGTCTAGTTTGGTTTGCTAACTGACAAAGGCCTCCCAGGGCTCTAGAACCTCTCACAGGTGTTGTCCTTACTCCAGGCTTCCTCGCCAATCAGAGGGTCAAACCCAGGCAAAGTAAGCTTCACAGGCCTTTCTGAACCTGTTTTCTCATTTGTAAAATGTAGATAACTTCGATTTCATAAAACATATGTCAAGCATTTAAAACAGGGTAACTACTATATAAGTGCTTAACAGAATGCCTAGAACATTTCAGCTTCTTGGGGCAATATGACAACTTTCTATCATCATCATCGACATTAGAAAAATAGTAAGTATACGTGGTAAGAGAGTTATCAGTGTGAGCTTTAGAGCTAGACAGCCCAAGTTCATACTCTGGTTCTGCTGCTTAATAATTATATGAACTCAAACAATTACTTCACCTCTGTGCTATAGTTTCCTTATTTGGAAAGTGTGGATAATAGTAACCATCCCATAAAGGTAGTCATAAATGAAGAATTAAATAAGTGAATATATGTAAAGAATGGTACCTCTCACACAATAAATAAAGTACTCAATAGATGTTAGCTACTGCCATTATTGTTAAGACTATCAGGGGTGGGGTTGTGGCTCAGCGGTAGAGCACTCAACTGGTATGTGTGAGGCCCTGGGTTCGATCCTCAGCACCACATAAAAATAAAGGTATTGTGTCCAGCTACACCTAAAAAATAAATATTAAAAAAAAGACTATCATTATTTTCTTTTCTAGGGACCATCATTCCTAATCTTTTTGTGTGCTGAGGATTGAACCTATGGCCTTGTACTTGCTAAGCATGCACTCTGCCACTGAGCTATATCCCAGTCCCCAGACATAGTCTTATAACTTCTGCCAACCTCTGTTTCTACTTTCTTCCGCTCTTCCAGATCCAAACGGTCCTGGTCAGCTTTCTGGTCTCTATTGAACTTCTCCAGCTCCTGGGCTAAAGTGGCTGCTCTCTTGCTGGCTTCTTCTTTCAGCCGGTGGTATTTCTTTACCTGTGTAGGGACAGAAATGAGGACAAGAATGTCTAAGTCAGCCCAGGTCAGCCCAGCAATCGCCTGTCAATCAACTGCTTCCAAGGCCTACCTGATTCTCCTCCAGGGTCAAGTCTCTGCCCTGACTCTGACTCTCCTCTTCCATCCGTTCTTCAAACTCCTGTCGGGCCTTCTCCACAGACAGCATCTCCTTCTCCAGTTCATCCATGTCACCTTTACGCTTTTTATAGTGCTTCTGAGCATTCTGCAGAGACTTCTTAGCTGCTTCCAGCTTCTTGATTTTGTGGGAGGTATTCTCCTTGGCTTTGATGTACTGAGGTCGCTTCTGATTCAGCTCTGAGTCCTTCTCCCTTTTGTCAGAGAGAAAGGGGACAATCAGCACTGTGGAAGAAGGGGGGAGTCCCAGGCTTTCTACTTAAAGAAAGGGGGGCCTGAGCTCCCCAGCTAGTCCCAGCTAATGTAATGCCCCATGGATCTTCAAAAAAGGGGCAGTCGAACTACTACCTGGAATTACAGCTTCAGCCTCATGTTCTAGACCTTCAGAGTCAAGAGGCAGCCTAGCCACCTCCTCTTCTTTCTCCTGTATTGCCTCCTTGTGTTCAGCTGCAAAGCTACCACCTCTGCTCCAACCTCATGCCAAGCCAAACCCCTCACTAACAACTTCCAAGAATACCCTGTGTTTACTGAGTTGTCCCTCATCTGATCTAACCATTTCAAATGCCTGTTTATGCTCCTAGCTTCAGTTTTCCTCTTCCAGGACAGTCTTCTTGGCCATTTCAATTGCTGGGTCTTTATTGCTTCTTCTCATCTGACAAGGCCACCACCCCTATCAAGTTCTCCCTCATCTGAGAACCTGTCTATTCACAGCCTAAGTACTTAAATATTTTATCTGTCTTAAATGCAGGTCAAGAAATGTGCCTGGTTCTGGTCAAAGTAAGTCAAGAAGATAAACTAGTATAGGCACTGGACTCTAGGCTCAAAGGAGCCCTAGAGAATAGCCCAGTCTCTTGGTTTCCCACAAATTGCAGGACCAAGTCTGCTTCTTACTTGATCTCCTTCTCGATCTGCTGCTGCTCCCGCATCATTTTGCCCAGCTCCTTCTTCTTCTCCTTCAGCTCATCCTCTACCTTGTCCATTCGCTTCTTGTCTTTCTCAATCTCTTTGTTCTTTGAGGCCAGTTCCTTGTTGAGTTTCTCGATTTCTACTTCATTATGATAAAGCTTAAAGAGTTGCAGCTGTACCTGGGCTCGTACCACCTCATCTTTCAGGCGCTGGTAGCGGTCCGCCTGTGCAAATGGGAACGGGGACAGGGGTGCCTCGGTAAGGCACTGGCTCCATTTAGGTCCCTCAGAATTAAGAGGCAAACTGGCAACCTACCTCTTCTTTTTCCTGTTTGGCCTCCTTGCGTTCAGCTGCAATGTTTTTCTTGCGATGGTAATTAAATTGTGTGTCTTCTTCAGCCTTCACCATTTCCTTCTTTCGCTTATCATACTCCTGGGCCAGCTCCCCAGAGCGACTGATCTCTTCAAATAGAGCTGTCCTCTCTTTGGGGTTCTTCATGGCAATAGACTCCACAGCACCCTATAAAGGTTAAAACACTCTCCCATTTATACCCTAGCTAACTGTTTTCCCTGCTCACTCCCTCTCATTCATTCATTAAAAAAAAAAAAAAAATCCACTCTCCCCAAATATGGCCACATTCCACACTGGGCTTTGAGGACACGTTTTCTGCTTTTGAGGAGCAGAGGGAGCAGAAGAGACAGACACAAAGATAACAGTGTGTTATGAACACTGATAGAAGCAAAACAGAAAAAGGACTAAATGATGCTTGGAGGGTAGAAGAGTAGTAAGGATGCCTATCTTGGAAAGGCTTTCCAAGTGTGACATTCAAGCTGAATTTTTCTTTTTTAAAAAAGTGAATATGCAATTTATTTACATTTTTCAAAAGCACATATTAAACATTACCTGCTCTTGAACACAACATTGTCCTAGTACAGCTTTTTATCTCCAATAGAAATACAAATAAAAGAAATGGATTTTATAATAATAGCCTATACTCCTGGAGAAAAGGATTAATTCTGGGCAAAGATTGATAAAGCTCATCTTCCTAAACTAACCTGACCTTAGTCCCCAGGATTCTTCCAAGCTGAATTTGGAAGATGGGAAAAAACTAACCAAGAAAATAAGAGGGAGCTGGGGGTATAGCTCAGAAGTATGGCACTTGCCAAGCATTTGTGAGTCCCTGGATAAATTCCTAGCACAGGAAGGGATGGAGGGAGAAAATTAAGAGAAAAAAAAAAGGTTATTCCATGTGAAAGAAAATTAATATGCAAAGGCCAACAGGGCAAAGATAGCAGGTGAATTTGGGGACCTACAAATGGTTTAATTAGGCTGGAGTACCAAGGTTAGAGGGAAAGAGTATTGGCAGCTAAGGCCAATAAGGTGGCCAGCAAGAACCAAATGATAGTGTTTCCTGAACGACAAACTTAGAAGTATGAATTTTCATCTAAGGCAATCATTCTCAAATTTTAGTAGGCATCATAATAAACTGGAGAGCTTGGTAAAACACAAACTGCTGTGTCCCATCCCATAGTCTCTTCAGTCAAAAGGTCTAGAATGGGGCCTGAGAATGTTCATTTGTAACACATTCCCTGGTGGTGCTGATATTGCTGGTCTGGGGACTATAATTTGAGAGCCACCATCATAATACAAGAAGAAATCACTGAATTTTTTTTTTTTTTTTTTTTTTTTTGGTACCAGGGATTGAACCCAGAGGCGCTTTAACCACTGGGCCACATCCTCAGCCGTTTTTATAAATACTTTTTTTTTTTAGAGACAGGGTCTCACTGAGTTGCTTAGGGCCTTGCTAAGTTGCCAAGGCTGGCTTTGAACTCAAAATCTTCCTGCCTTAGCCTCCCAAGCCACTGGGATTACAGGCATCTGCCACAGTGCCCAGCACTGAAATGCTTTAAGGGGGAAAAAAAGGAGAGAAATAGATTTGTGTCCTCATAAGAAGAACCTGACCTAGGGGATGAACTGGAAGGGGCTGGAAAGGAATCAGGAAGCCCAGTAAAAAAGGTGCTACATTAATTCAGGACAGAAATGATGAAGCAGACCCAGCAGAGATGGGACAGGGGCTAACAAAAAGCAGACAGCCCATAACTATTTAAAATGCCCACCTGAAAGACGAGGAAGTTACGAGCTTTGATGAGAATGCCCAATTTCTCTAATTCCTCACTGTACTCATGTAGCTGGACCACTTTGTTGTTGATCTTGTATTCAGAAGAACCTCCTATAAGACAATGCACGAGTTGGTGAGGATCAGGATGTCCTCCTATCCCACCAACTAGTCTTGCCACTTCCTAGGATCCAAAGACAGTTTTATGACCAGCCTTACCCACCTACAATGACACGAGCAAAGGTGCGATCCTCAGCACCCTCCTCAGAGTAGACCATGCTGACAAAGGCCCGGTTGGCAGCTGGTTTGCCCACAGGTGCTCCATGGATCAGGTCCCGCAGGGTCTTTACCCTCAGGTTGCTGGTTTTTTCACCCAGCACAAAGCTGATAGCATCCATGAGATTTGACTTACCTAAGGGAGGAAGGGAAAAATGGAGGAGGGAAAGTCAGGAAGAAAGGGGAGAAGAAATGGTATAAAGGAGACACTGAGAGGAAAAGAAATGTCCTAATTAATTACTTTTCAGATAATAGGAGACTACTCCTTTGCCCTCATAAAAACTGGGCCCAACCAAAGCTCTGAGTCAAAGATAAGAAAAACAGTTCCCTTGCAGTTATTATTTATAGCAGCCAGAAACTAGAATTCCACCTATCAAAAGTAACAATTTATTCATAAAATGGATTATACTAACAACCCTTAATAATATGGGCAAATGCACACTATAGGAAAAACAAGCAAGACATAAAACTCTATCATTTGATCTCACCAATGTGAAAAAAACAAAAAATGTGTTGGAGAATGGAAATAAAAGAGATTTTTAAAAATGGGCATGGAATTTCAGTGTTGCAAAATGAAAAAATTCTGGAGATCTGCTGCACAAGAAAGTAAATATATTTAACACTACTTAAAAGTAGTTAATTTGGTAATTTTTTTGTTACTTTACCATTTTTTCTTAAAAGGGCATGTTCCAGTTACTGTACAAGAAGCACACAGCATGAGCTATGAGGTATCATCAAAAATACTTAATCTAAACAAGCCTTTAGACTTATATCCATTTCTTTTTTTTTGTTTTGCAAATGTTTTATTTTTTTCATTTTTTGTTTTAATTAGTTATACATGACAGTAGAATGCATTTATGCACTTTGATATAGCATACATAGGTGGGATATAATTTCTCATTTTTCTGAGTGTATATGTTGCAAAATCATATTGGTCATGTAGTCACATATATACATACAGTAATAATGTCTGTTTCATTCTACTATCTTTCCTATCCCCACATCCCCTCCCCTTCCCTCCCCTCCCCTCCCTTCACTTTCCTCTACCTAATCCAAAGTAATGCTTTTCTTCCCTAGTGGTCCCCGCCTTATTATGAATTAGCATCTGCATATTAGAGAAAACATTTGGCCTTTGGTTTTATGGGATTGGCTTATTTCACTTAGCATGATATTCTCCAACTCTAACCATTTACTGGCAAATGCCATAATTTCACTCTCCTTTAAAGTTGAGTAATATTCCATTGAGTATATATACCACATTTTCTTTATCCATTCATCTATTGAAGGACACCTAGGTTGGTTCCATAGTCTGGCTATTGTGAATTGAGCTGCTATAAACATTGATGTGGCTGCATCACTATAGTATGCAGATTTTAAGTCCTTTGTGTATAAACCAAGGAGTGGAATAGCTGGGTCAAATGGTGGTTCCATTCCCAGTTTTCTGAGGAATCGCCATACTGCTTTCCATAGTGGTTGCAGACCAATTTGCAGTCCCACTAGCAATGTATGAGTATACCTTTTTCACCACATCCTCACCAATATTTATTGTTGCCTATATTCCTGATGATTGCCATTCTGACAGGAGTGAGATAAAATCTTAGAGTAGTTTTGATTTGCATTTCTCTAATTGCTAGAGACATTGAACACTTTTTTACATATTTGTTGATCAATTGTATGTCTTCTGTGAAGTGTTCAGTTCCTCAGCCCATTTAATGATTGGGTTATTTGTTTTTTTAGTGTTAAGTTTTTGGAGTTCTTTATATATCCTAGAGATTAATGCTTTATCGGAGGTGCATATGGTAACGATTTTCTCTGAATCTGTAGGCTCTCTCCTCACATTATTGTTTCCTTTGCTGAGAAGCTTTTTAATTTGAATCCATCCCATTTATTGATTCTTGATTTTACTTCTTGTGCTTTAATAGTCTTGTTAAGGAAGTCAGATCCTAGGCCAATGCGGTAAAGATTTGGGCCTATTTTTTTTCTTCTATTAGGTGCAGGGTCTCTGTTCCAGTGCCTATGTCTTTGATCCACTTTGAGTTGATTTTTGTGCAGGGTGAGAGAGAGAGGTTTAATTTCATTTTGCTACATATGGATTTCCAGTTTTGCCAGAACCATTTGTTGAATAGCCTATCTTTTCTCCAGTGAATGTTTTTAGCACCCTTGTCTAGTATGAGATAACCGTATTTATGTGGATTTGTCTCTTGTCCTCTATTCTGAACCACTGGTTTACAAGTCTATTTTGGTGCCACTACTATGCCGTTTTTGTTACTACAGCTCTGTAGTATAGTTTAAGGTCTGGTACTGTGATGCCTCCTGCTTCACTTTTCTTGCTAAGGATTGCTTTAGCTATTTTGGGTCTCTTGTTTTTCCAAATAAATTTCATGATTGCTTTTTCTATTTCTATGAAGAATGTCAGCAGGATTTTAATAGGAATTGCATTAAATCTGTATAACGCTTTTGGTAGTATGGCCATTTTGACAATATTAATTCTGCCTATTCAGGAGCATGGGAGATCCTTCCATCTTCTTAGGTTTTCTTCAATTATTTTCTTTAGTGTTTTGTAGTTTTCATTGTAGAGGTCTTTCACCTCCTTTGTTAGATTGATTCCCAGGGTTTTTTTTTTGTTTGTTTGTTTTGTTTTTTTTTTTTTTGAGGCTATTGTGAATGGAGTAGTTTTCCTAATTTCTCTTTCACATTTATCACTGATGTACATAAATAAGTTTCACTTATGGGTGTTGATTTTATATCCTGCTACTTTGTTGAATTCATTTATTAGTTCTAGAAGTTTTCTGGTGGAATTTTTTGGATCTTCTAGATATAGAATCACGTCATCAGCAAATAGTGATAGTTTGAGTTCATCTTTAACTATTTGTATCCCTTTAATTTCTTTGTCTAACTGCTCTGGCTAGAGTTTAAGGATGATGTTGAATAGAAGTGGTGAAAGAAGACATCCTTGTCTTGTTCCAGTTTTTAGCAGGAATACTTTCAATTTGTCTCCATTTAGAATTATGCTGGCCTTGGATTTACCATAGATAGCTTTTACAATATTGAGGTATGTTTCTACTATCCCTAGCTTTTCTAGTGTTTTGAACATGAAGGTGTGCTGAATTCTGTCAAATGCTTTTTCTGCATCTATTGAGATGATCATATGATTCTTGTTTTTAAGTCTATTAATATGATGAATTACATTATTGATTTCCATATGTTGAACCAACCTTGCATCCCTGGGATGAATCCCACTTGCATACTTATATCCATTTCTAAGAAATACAACAGAGGAACCTGGTAAATGATACCATGAGGAAATTTTAGGACAAACACAGATTGTGAGATATTTTACAAGACAATTGCCCTGGTCCTTTCAAAAAGTCAATGTCTGCATAGGGATATACCTGAAGTAGAGTGCTTGCCTAGCATGCACAAGGCCCTGAGCACCAGACCCAGACAGACAGACAGACACACACACACACACACAAGTCAATGTCTAGGGTTGGGGTTGTGGCTCAGTGGTAGAGCGCTTGCCTAGCATGCGAGTCACTAGGTTCAATTCTCAGCACACATATAAATAAAATAAAGGTCCACTGACAACTAAAAAAATATTTTAAAAAGTCAATGTCTAAAAAGAAGAGAGAACCATTCTAGAACGTAATCAAATGCTATTTTTGGAAAACAATTAGGAAAGCTTGAATAAAAAACTGGATAACTGATGACATGAGGAAATTAATTTTCTTAGTTGTGCTAATAGAATAGTAGTAATACAGGAGAATGATGATTTTAGGAAATGAATAATGAAGCACATAGGAGTGAAGTATCATGAAGTCTGCAATTTATTTTCAAGTGGTTAAGCAAAACACATATATTGCTGAGCATGGTGGCTCATGCCTATAATTCAAGCTACTCAGGAGGCCAAGGCAGGAGGATCACAAATTCCCGGACAAGCTAGGCAATTTAGTGAGACTGTCTCAAAAATGAAAAAGGGCTGGGATATAGCTCAGTGGTAGAATGCCCCTGAATCTCCAGTACTACAAAACAAAGGGGAAGGAAAGAAAGGAGGACGGATGAATGAATGAACACGTATATATTTTCTGGTTTTCATAATAAAAACTTGCCAAGCATAGTGATCCATACCTCTAATCTCAGCGTGGGAGGCTAAGGCAGGAAGATCACAAGTTTGAGGCCAACCTGTCTCAAAATAAATTAAAAAAAAGAGTTGGGCATGGGGTGGCACACGCCTGTAATCCCAGCAGCTCAGGAGGCTAAGGCAGGAGGATTGTGAGTTCAAAGGTAGCCTCAGCAACTTAGCGAGGCCCTAAGAAACTCAGTGAGACCCTGTCTCTAAATAGAATACAAAAAAGGGCTGGGGATGTGGGTTAAATGCCCCTGAGTTCAATCCCTGGTACCAAAATAATAAAAAATAAAATAAATTTTAAAAAGGACTGGAGATGTAGCTCAGTGGTAAAGCACCGTTGGCTTCAATTCCCAGTACAAAAAAAAAAAAGGAATTAAGATGTTTACATTGGGGTTAGAGGGTGAAGAGGTAGTTTAACTCCCATAAATTCTACCTCAAGATTCTCCACAAACATGTTATATGACTGAAGACATAATATCCAATATCCAATACCACTCAACCTAACCATAAAAATGGTCCTTTCATGGAAGCAATATTAAGACCATGGGAAGGGTGGGGGTACAGCTCAGTGGCAGATTGCAAACTTGGCATGAAAGAAGCCCTAGGTTCAGTCCTCAGCACTTAAAAAAAAAAAAAATAAGGCTTGGGCTCTCATCCAACAGATGTAGGCAAGGTTCTAATCTTAGTTTCACCCATTTTCTTTTCTTTTTCAGGGTGGTGCTGGTTATCACCCAGGGCCTCATAAGTGCTAGGCAAGCACTGTACTAGTGTGCTATATACCTCAGCACAAGTTTCACTCTCTTTTAGCTGACATTCCATCCCCTCACCTGGGGAAAAAAAAAACAAAACAAAAAACGAAAAACCATGACTCACAAGTTTTTTAAAAAAATGATTGGCACATGGTTCTATGTTGAAGTGGCAGGAACATATGCTTTAAAACATAGCAGGCATGGGCTCTGATCCCAGCTGAGAACTATAGGAAATTTATTAAATCTCTGTGCCTCAGTCTCCCCATTAAATGATATCTCCCACCTAGGGTCACCATGACAATTTAAATGTAAAATGCCCTAGGGCTGGGGATGTAGCTCAGTGGTACAGCACTTACCTAGCACCATTTGCACATAAAAATCCTAGGACTTAACTCAGTAGTTAAAGTGCTTGCCTAGCAATGGTGAGGGAGGCCCTGGGTTCAATCTCCAGCACCAAATTTGTTTTAAAATAAATGGAAAGAGCCCCAATAAAGTACTTGACACACAGCAGGTATTCAATAAATGACACATCTATCCTACACAAGTCTGGACTCAGTTCAGTCTCCCTCATCACCGCAGGACTACCTGACACATTATGCAAACCAGGTGTCAATCTTTTAGGCACCAACTTCCAACCTTTGGGCTTCTCCCATTATCTCTAGAGATGACAAGAACATCTCACAGCCAAAAGCCTCTACAAGCACTCAATATCATAAGCATGTCTGTAACACATTATATGGGCTGTATACTGATAAAATGTCTCAAGTAATTTTTTTTTCTGGTGCTGGGGATTGCAGCCAGGAGTGCTTTATCACTGAGCTACAACCCCAGCCCTTTTTATTTTGAGACAGGTTCTCGATAAATTGCTTAGAGCCTCATTAATTGCTGAGGTTGGTCTCAAACTTGTGATCCTCCTCCATCCAAGTCATTCTATCACATCTACCTGTCCCATTTCCTGCACAACATTTATGACAGTCAAAAGTTATCTTATTTCCTTCTTCTTTATCTTCTTTCCCCAGTAAAAAAAAAATTGTCAAGGCTGGCCTCAAAGTTGTGATCCTCTTGCCTCAGCCTTCCAAGTAGCTGGGATTAGGGGCATCTGCCACCATGACCAACCAACTCTAGGACATTTTTGACGGTCATATCTGAGGAGTGGGGGATGCTGTCATCTAGTGGAGAGAAGCCATGGATGCTGTCAAACATCCTACAATGAACAGGACTATTCCCACAGCAGAGAATTATCTTAATGAAGTGCCAATGTTGAAAAACTTTGCTCTAAGCAGAGTCAAATCCAGGCAAAACTATTTCACAGAAAGGCTAGAAAATTATTCGCTACATTTCTGGGGTATAAGAACACAGCAGGATTCCAAACGGATCACTTCTGGGGGTAGGTGAGAGGAATCCATGGGGTTATCATTTAAAAGTGAGGAGTTAAGATACCAAACAGAAGTCTTACCAGACCACTCTAAAGACACCACCCAAGGCATTCCAACACATTAACCTGTCCCATTTCCTGCACAACATTTATCCAGTCTAAAGTTATCTTATTTCTTGATTCTTTATCTTCTTTCCCCTCTAGAATATAAGTTCTCTGAAAGCATGGATTTGGTTTATTCTATTCTCCACTATTTCCACAATTTGAACTTATAAACATTAAAACATTCAACAAATTTGATAAGCAAATAAGACCAGGCCTTTGGTGGTTTCCGGTAGGAAAGGGGGGAGTTCTACACAACAATTTCTGAGGTCGGGTTCGGGACTCCAAGCCCTCTGAAGACTCAGGCTCAGGGTTCAAAATTCAAAAGTGCCGCCTCTGGAGATGAGTAAAAAGGAAGGAATTGGAGCGTACCAATGAGAAGCGGGAGGGGGCGCTAGGTTGAAGCATAAGTGTACTGTATGGGACCGCAGGACACGGCAGAGCGAAATGCCGTCCCACATTTCACGGAGGGGTCAAACAGGGCTGGGAAGCTAGAACCAGACAGACCAGCAGGGAGCCGCGCAGCAGGAAGCCGACAGCTGGCAGCTGCCTCCGGACGCGCCTCTTTTGGCGGGAGGGGGCAGTGGGCCCGGAAACACACAGTTCGGCCTGAACCACTAGGACCGGAACGGGGGCCGCACGAAACTCGCGCAACTGACACCTGGGGAAGAGGCTCGAGTGAGAACACCTGAGCGGGGAGAGTCGAACTCCCCCCGTCAGGAGAGGCAAGGAACCTTTTAGACTTCACAACGGTTCAGGTTACATAGGCTGGGTCGTACTACTTTGGCGTCGGATAGGGGGGTCCAGGCCGGGACGTGCGCAGGGCCGCAGCCGGGTTTATCTCACCAGAGCCATTGGGTCCAATGATGGCGGTGAACCTCTGAAATGGTCCGATAATCTGTCGACCCTTGTACGATTTAAAGTTCTCGATCTCAATCAGTTTCAGGAAACCCATGTCAGCCGCGGCTCCAGCGGCGGTAGGAGAGGCCGCGCCGTAAGCCCGGGAACCGAGGTTACCCGCGCGGGAAACGCCGCAGTGCAGGCCGGGCGGAAGGTAAACCTCGCGAGAGTAAGCCCAGGCCAACGGGATATCCGGCTTCCTGCGCGAGTGGGAACTAGGGGCGGGAACTTCGGTCTGACGTGGAGGTTTGTTGATCCGTTGCCCAGGCTCGAGCTAGGATTTGGGCCCGCCCCTCTTTCTTGTTGCGTGGCAACCACAAACCGCTGCTGCAGCGGACTAAGTTGTAGAGAAGTTGGTGCCAGGAGGACTCAGAGCAGCTTTTGGGATCCGAGAAGGCAGGCAGGACCTGAACCTACGCTTGCGGAGACAAGTCAGAAGTCACAGCAAGGTTATGCCCCCCAAGGGCAAGTGAAAGGTGGGAATTCTGCTGTGGCTTCATTTAGTCTAGAAAGCTTGAAGGCTTAGACAACGACAGGGTCAGGAATTGGAAGGACTCCGTGGAGCAGAGGGCTGAACGGGAAGGAAGGAGCCAGTGAGAGGATTCATTGTTTAGGTGTGCTCAGATTTCGCTGATGGTGAGGTGAGATTGCAAAATAGATGTAGAGTTAAGGGGGACGGGGTTCACCAGGAGACAGGGATACAAACTGGGGAAGGCTGTGGCCTCAGATTTACCCATGTCCTTCTTTCCTGTTTCTCCAAGCAAGCTCAGAAACTGCCGCTGTAACCCAAGAGCAGACTTGGACCCAAATCCAACTAGGAGCTTCAAAATTGCGATTCTTTACTGAGAAATCCCAGAGGCCAGGGTCCCTAAGGCAGTGCTCTGCACCTGCATCCTTCTTCCCTTCATGCCTCTCCCCCATGCCATTTCCACTGCTGCATACCCCTCTGCCACCTTCCCTTTCTTTCCCTCTTCCTCTTTCCTCTTGGTTCTCTGACTTCTACCTCCCCACTCCCTTGTTACCTTCCTTCCTTTTCCTCCTCTGCACCTCTGACACTCTCCACTCAGCTTCCCCACCTTTTCAATCCCTCCTCACCAACTTTTCATCCCTCTATAATCTGTCACCTTATACCTATTCATTACTAAGGTGCCGCAGTCTGGCTGGGCACAATCAGGAGCCACTTGTCAAAAGAAACTAACTTTATTTTTAGAACCACACACGCCAAACAAAACAGCCTCTCAGGAAAAATCCTCAGAGCCTCAACTGCCACCACCGGCTTTCCACAAGCCTCTCTCTCCCACACAAGCCTCTTTCCACCTCCCACAATCCTCCTGCTCTTGAGGCCGATTGGCTGGGTCACGTGGGCGGAGCCAAAAAAGTCCCCCAATGAGCAGCTCCGTGGTCTGAAAGGGCAGGGAAACAGTCCAATGAGCATCACCGCAGAGGAGCCAATCAGCTAGATGTTGCTGGGGCCGAGGAGCCAATCAGCTAGATGTTGCTGGGGCCGCTGTGAGCCAATCATCAGCCGGCAGCTGGAAGTTTGCTGGCAGCTGGAAGTTTGCTGGGGCCCCTTCGGCTGTGGCTCTCAACATCTCCCCCTCTCTGTTTAAACAACAAGCATGTGGCTTAGGGACCGTGCCTGCCTTAGGTTGTCCAATAGTACATATGGTCCTTAGGTTGGTACCATTGCAATTGGATCTTACCCGTCACTGACTACCGGTCCAGTATACAGCCACACCTGTGGAGAGGTCTTTGTACCAGCGGGGGGGTGAGGTTCTTTGCCTCACCTCTGTTGGCCCCCAAATTTTAGCTGGACGATCATGACAAGCAGAAGGGAGGAAGATACACCAAGCCAATTGACGGCTCCTTTTGGAAAAATTGTACCACCGATGACATCATCAGCAAAAATACCCCAACACTACCACAAGTCGCTGCACCAACAGATAGTTCACAATGCATACAGGTGAGCTCACAATGTGTCCAGGCAAGTTCTGCAAGCAGTTCAGTGATGGCTATTGTAGAAGCTGTAGATTGGTTTTATCTTTGACTTCACCAGCACTGGGATGAAGATAGGAATTCTGGCAATAATGGCTAAAGAAAAAATTATGTAACATTACAGAAGGCACTAAAAGAAAACAATTTTCTTAACAATTTACATTATCTTTAAGAGAATTATTAAATATAATGAAAAGGAAAGGTGAAAGTAAACAAACAGATCTGTTAACCTTCTTTTGTGTTCACATATTAAAACAATCTTTAACAGCTGTTTACCCAATTAAATTAAACCATTTAAATCACGTGAATTAAAAAAAAATATTTGGATCCATTTTATCATGAGCGCTCATCATATATGATATATGGACATACATACATTCAAACATATAACACAAAACACAAGTGTGCACACATAATATAATACATACAACACATAACATTATAGTAAAGGCCTTATAACTTTTTACAGGTGAAATCTCCATTGCAATGTTTAAAAACTCTATAGTCAAAAAATAGAACTGATCAGCAAAACATTAACCTAGGTCTGTATGAGCTCAAAAAACAAAATAGAACTTCATGATATGGCAAAGGGCAATAATAAAATAGATATTGAAAAAAGCATCCTGGTTCTGTTGCAGATGTAAGAATAGCCAAACTGGAGTTTTGGATATCAGTTGTTATGGATTTGAGCCAAATCATCTTCTTTTTGGTCTGTAGAAATCGCTTTAGTTAATCTTTCTGGAATCCAAATCGGCTGCTGTTCTCCCTGTGGAAACACATAAACAGACCCCCGACTCCAGACAATCACTGGGTCAGGACCTTGGTTAATCTCTCTGGAATCCAAATCGGCTGCTGTTCTCCCTGTGGAAACACACAAACAGACCCCCGACTCCAGACAATTACTGGGTCAGGACCTTTCCATTGTCCTGTTAGAATATCCTTCCAAAGTACCTTGGGCTTATGTACATTTTTTGGACACATATGCCTTTCCGCAGCACTAAGTCCTGATGAATCCAAATTTAAAAAGTTTAGAGTAAAAAGGGTTATTTTAAGTTTATCTTTGGGGAATATATACCCCTTCCCAATTCCTTCTTTTTGCTTTAATAAGTACATTTTAATAGTTTGATGAGCTCTTTCAACTATGCCTTGTCCCTGTGGATTGTATGGGATTCCTGTTATATGAGTAATGCCAAATGTTGAGCAAAATTGTTTAAAAGAGGTAGAAGTATAACCAGGGGCATTATCTGTTTTTAACTGTTTTGGAACACCCACAGTGGCAAAATTTTGTAAGCAATGAGCTATAACATCTTTAGTTTTTTCTCCGGCATGAAGGGAGCCCATCAAAAATCCAGAAGAAGTATCAACTGTAACATGCAAATATTTTAATTTTCCAAATTCTGGCAAGTGTGTGACGTCCATCTGCCAAATATGGTTAGGTATCAATCCTCTAGGATTGACTCCAAGATTAACTTGTGGTAAAAAGGTCACACAATTTTGACATTGTTTTATTATTTGTCTAGCTTGTTCCTTAGTTATTTTAAAACGCTTTTGTAAAGTATTAGCATTGACATGGAACTTTTTATGAAAATTTATAGCTTCTTCTAGTGTAGAGAAAATATGTATGTCATGTGTAGTTTTATCTGCTAAATCATTGCCCAAACTAAGGGCTCCAGGCAATCCTGTATGTGCCCTGATATGTCCTATAAAGAATGGATCTTTTCTGTCCCAGATTAGACTTTGTATAGTGGAAAGCAAAGAGAAAACAGTAGAAGAAGGGGAAATCCTACCAGCATCTTCAAGAGATACTATAGCATTAACTACATACTGACTATCAGAAAATAAATTAAATACAGAATCTTTAAACATCACAAAAGCTTGTAAAACTGCATTAAGCTCTACCTTTTGAGCTGATTGTTTGGGTACTAAAAATGTAAAAGTTTGATCAGGGGTAACTACTGCTGCTGTACCATTATTTGACCCATCAGTGAATATATTTGGAGCATTCATGATAGGTGTTTTTCTTGTCATTTTTGGAAAAATTACAGGATGCAATGACCAAAAAGACAATAAAGGATTAGATGGTAAGTGGTTATCAAATGAAACATTAGATTTGCACATGATTATTGCCCAAGTATTTAACTCATTAGCTAACTCATCAATTTGATTCATAGTATATGGAGTAATAATTTTATTGGGAGAAATTCCAAACACTCCCTTTGCTGCTTTTATTCCTTTGAGTATTAATTGTCCTACAGCCTCAGGATACCTAGTAAGAATAGTGTTAGGAGAATAAGATAAATGTATCCATAATAATGGACCTTCTTGCCAAAATACTCCTGTAGGAATATTTTTTGTTGGTAGTACAATAAATAATAAAGGCAAACTTATATCAATTCTATCCAAATGCATATTTTCCATATATGTTTCAATGATTTTTAATGCCTTTCTTGCTTCAGGCGTTAACATTCGGGGTGAATTTGGATCTGATGGACCTTTTAGGATATCAAATAAAGGTCCCAACTCTCCTGTTGGTATACCTAAATAAGGCCTTATCCAATTTATGTCTCCTAATAACTTTTGAAAGTCATTAAGTGATTTGAGTTGATCTACTCGTATTTGAATTTTTGGTGGACGGACCATGGTTGAGGATAATAGAACTCCTAAATAATTAATTGGAAAATTTAATTGTACTTTATCTATTGCTATCTCTAGATTATAATTTTTTAATAAGTTTGTAAGTGTGGCATAACATTCTAGCAATGTGTTTTTATCTTTGTGTGCTAATAATACATCATCCATATAGTGAAATATTTGTAGTTCAGGATTTTGATTTCTAAGTGGCTGGATTACTTTGTTAACATAAATTTGACACATAGTTGGGCTGTTAGCCATCCCTTGAGGGAGTACTTTCCATTCATATCTCTGATCAGGACCTTCATGATTCAGTGCAGGGATAGTAAATGCAAAACGTGGACTATCCTCAGGATGAATTGGAATTGAAAAAAAACAATCTTTAATATCTATAACTAAAACATACCAGGTTTTTGGCAAAGCAGACAATTGAGGAATCCCTGATTGAGCAGGTCCCATAATAACCATCTCATTATTAATGGCTCTTAAATCTTGCAATAATCTCCATTTACCAGATTTCTTTTTGATGACAAAAATGGGAGTATTATGGGGAGATACAGAAGGTTGTATATGTCCTTCTGCTAATTGTTGTTTGACCAGGTCATGGGCTGCTTGTATCTTTTCTTTAGTCAGGGGCCACTGAGGAACCCATACTGGTCTTTCTGATTTCCAAGTAATTTTTATTGTCTCAGTGGCCCTTTCTGAAAATCCAACCCATGTCTGTCTGTTCCTTGATCTATTTGTATTGGTGCTGCTATACCTTGTTCTTGTTTTTCTAATCTTTTTCCTTTCCTAAAACCTTGTCTAGTCATAATAGTGGGTGCATTTTGGTTGATGTTATTTGTTAATGTCAAACCTAATTGATCTAGGACATCTCGTCCCCATAAATTTACGGGAAGATGATCCAATACATATGGCTGTATAGTTCCTTCACATCCTTCAGGATCCTTCCAATCTAATACCATTGCACTTCTATGGGGATTAGTCGCCACTCCTAGGCCTCGAAGCGTTTGAGTGGCTTGTTGTAATGGCCAATGTTTTGGCCATTCTTGACGAGAGATGATGCTAAGGTCTGCACCTGTATCCAGTAGCCCATTAAATTCATGTCCTTGAATATTTAGTTTTAGCATGGGGCGAGAATCTAAATTTAAAGAAAGCATAGCCCAATCTACACCTGTGGAGCCTAATCCCTTGGAACCTCTTTCTACAGTACGACTGGAAAATTTATCATGTAGGCTGGGTATTATTAGTAACTGTGCTATTCTATCTCCTGGTGAAATTACTGATATACCCTTTGGAGAACTGGCTATAATTTTTATTTCACCTTCATAATCGGGATCAATTACCCCAGGACTTATCATAAGTCCTTTTAGAGTAGAAGAGCTGCGTCCCAATAATAAGCCTACTGTTCCTTTGGGAAGAGGTCCTTTCACCCCTGTGGGAATGATTTGAACTCCCATCTCTGGAGTTAGTACTGCTCTGGCGGAGGCGCAGATGTCCAACCCTGCGCTCCCTCTGGTTTGTCTGATGAGGGATCTGATGGACAATGTGTCCTGGGCACTACCCTGATGGGGTTGCTGGGTTCCTCCAGTGCTCCGTATATTTGTGGTTTTGGGCCCCGGAGCATTGGGCCCCCCTGTCCATTTTTTGGCAATGGAGCCCGATGCCTTTCTCCACGATATCGTGGATAAACACCTGGTCCTTGTTCGTTTTTTGATAATGGAGTACCCTCTATGGTGGTTTGAGAACGGCATTCATTAGCCCAATGTCTCCCTCTACGGCATCGTGGGCAAATACCTGGTATTCTACTCCTTTGATACCTAGTTTTGTTAAACCCTCCTCCAATGGGGCAATTCCTTTTAAAATGTCCTGTTTGTTCACAATTGTAGCATGTTCTTGGCCTGGCATCTAAAGCCTGTTTTACTGCAGCTGCCACAATTTGCCCTTGTTCATTAATGTCTCTGGCATCTAAAGCCTGTTTTACTGCAGCTGCCACGACTTGCTCTTGTTCATTAATGTCTCTACATAATTTAATATATGTGTTTAAATCTTCATGTTTCCATGGTCTAATGATATCTCTGCACCAACGATTCGCTTGCTCATAAGCCAGGTGTTTTAGTAATGGCATTGCTTGTTCTGTATTCCCAAAAACTCTGGTAGCTGTTTGAATAAGCCTATCTACAAATTCAGCATAAGGTTCATTAGCTCCTTGTATTACCTTAGATAATTGAACTTGTAAACCTCCATGTCCTTGTAAAGTCTTCCATGCCTTAATTGCATCTGCAGCAATTTGTGCGTATACACCAGGATCATATGCAATTTGTTGCTGCTGATCCTCATAAGGTCCCTTTCCTAACAACATATCTAGATTTCTCTGAGGATAACCAGCTGCTGCATTTCGCCTAGCCGTCTCCTTGCAAAATTCCTCATTGGCAACCTTCCATAACAGGTATTGTCCTCCATTTAGCACAGCTTTACACATATTAGCCCAATCTGCTGGCGTCATGTTCAAGTTGTTAATGGATTCGACCATGCTTACAGTGAAGGGTGCTTGAGGACCATAGGTTGTTACAGCCTCTTTTAGCTGCTTCACTGTTTTGAAATTTAAAACTTGGTAAAATCGCTGCCCTCCTGCCTCAAATACAGGGCATGTTAATATTTGAGATCTTGTCTCAGGATCCCAACTATCAACTGCGGGGGTTGGGGACCTCCCAGCATATGGAGGTGGCCTTGTTAGTTGGACACTTACGTCCTCTGGTGATAGAAAGGTGTTAGTAGCAGTCTCCTGTTGTAACTTTCCCCCTGATGGCTTTTTCTGTTTTACACTTTCTTTCTCTGTCTGACTAGCTTGAGAGGCCTTCTCTTTTACTTGAATCTTTTCCTCTGTCTGACTAACTTGAGAGACCTTCTCTTTTACTTGAATCATTATGTCTTCTTCTTCCTCTACCATTGTCTGAACTGAAGGCTTTGGACTAAGCAAACAAGATATGAACGTCCACAATGGCAATGTGCCAACTGGCAGAGTCCCTGGGCTTTTCTTTTCTATTCTTTTTAAATCTTCACCATGATGGTTCCATTGTGATATATTTAACAACTCCTCCTTAAAAAGCCATGGGCTACATTTTTGTATTGTATCAACGTATGCCCTGATTGTTCTTGATTTTACTGAGATGCCTCCTTCCTCTAACAATTTACTTAACACTCTTTCAGTTTGTTTTTTACTAATTTCTGATCCCGTATTTCTACTATAATACAACTCAACAAGATAACGCCTAACAAAACTGAAACTGAGTGAAACAAAATTGGAACAACACAAAATCATTATAATAGCCTCCTGAAATGTCCATCCGTCCTTTCTCCCTATCTGTTCCTCAGATGTGAGCGGTTTTTCTTCCATCTTACACATCTCCAGGGACAGGCAACTTAAAACAAAAGTGAAACAAAATAACAAAAGAAGAATCTTAAAATGGCTACCCATCCTCTCGCCCTGCCCTCAGGGGCGAGCAGTTCACTTACCCTCAGTCGCTCCCCGTGCGAGCCACCAAATGCCGCAGTCTGGCTGGGCACAATCAGGAGCCACTTGTCAAAAGAAACTAACTTTATTTTTAGAACCACACACGCCAAACAAAACAGCCTCTCAGGAAAAATCCTCAGAGCCTCAACTGCCACCACCGGCTTTCCACAAGCCTCTCTCTCCCACACAAGCCTCTTTCCACCTCCCACAATCCTCCTGCTCTTGAGGCCGATTGGCTGGGTCACGTGGGCGGAGCCAAAAAAAGTCCCCCAATGAGCAGCTCCGTGGTCTGAAAGGGCAGGGAAACAGTCCAATGAGCATCACCGCAGAGGAGCCAATCAGCTAGATGTTGCTGGGGCCGAGGAGCCAATCAGCTAGATGTTGCTGGGGCCGCTGTGAGCCAATCATCAGCCGGCAGCTGGAAGTTTGCTGGCAGCTGGAAGTTTGCTGGGGCCCCTTTGGCTGTGGCTCTCAACACTAAGGTCATGGCCTTATGACCATGGCAATACAAGAAGCTTAAAATGCCTACTGAATCTTCCTGGTCAGTGACCTTACATTATGGTGGCAGATGGAACTGGTAGGCTGGGGTTGGTGCCATTCTCAGATGTGGAAAGGATCTGGTGGTTGTTGTAGCCACTCCTGTAACTATTTTTAAAATTATGTCTGAAGGCTGGGAAGAGTCCTAAAGACAAGACTCTTCCTCAGGACAAGTCCAGAAAAGTGAGAATCCTACAATCAAGTAGGAGACCCATAAATGAAGTTCACTTGGAAGAAAAAGTCACAATCAGACAGAGGGGATAAGATGAACAAGGACAGCTATTTCATATTATTCACAGAGGAGAGAATTATTGTTCCTTTCTTCTTTTTTCTTTTTTTCAGTGCTGGGGATCAAACCCTGGGTTAAAACAAGTGAGAAAGGTAAAACTTTAGAAATTTTAGAAGAACATGTAGGAAAATACCTTTATGATCTCTGGATAGGAAGGAATTTTAAAAAATAATAACCACTAAGTTCAAAGGATAAAAAAAGGGTAAACGTGACTACATTCACATTCACTAATATTCACCATAAAGAAGTGAAAAGATGGGTAAGTACACAGAGAAAGCCTCTAAAATATTGATAACATTTTCTGAGTTCCATGGAAGTGTTCATTTTGTTATTGGTGGCACACAGCTGTATTCCCAGTGGCTTGGGAGGCTGAGACAGGAGGATCATGAGTTCAAAGCCAGCCTCAGCAAAGTCGAGGCGCAAAGCAACTCAGTGTGACCCTGTCTCTAAATTAAAATTAAAAAATACAAAATAGGGCTGGGGATGTGGCTCAGTGGCCGAGTGCCCCTGAGTTCAATCCCTGGTACCCCCCCCCAAAAAAAAAATTACTTTAAAATAATAAGCAAATAAAAAAATCACAAATTTGGAGATATTTACCACATTTATTTATTTATTTGCTTGTTGTTTATTTATTTCTGCAGTGCTGGGGATTGAATTCAAGGGCACTCTACCACTGAATCTACATCCCTAGCCCTTTTTTATTTATTTTGAGACAGGTTCTCACTCAACTGCCATGGCTGGCCTAGAACTTGTGATCCTCCTGCCTCAGCCTCCTGAGTCAGTAGGATTATAGGCGTGTGCCACCACACCCAGCTGACAAACCTGATTTTGTTTTGGGCGGGAGGTAGCAGCCCTATTTTGTAGTTTATTAGAGACAGGGTCTCACTGAATTGCTTAACACTTTGCTAAATTGCTGGGGCTGGCTTTGAACTCATGATCCTTTGCCTCCACCTCCCAAGCTGCTGGGATTATAGGCTTGTGCCACCACACTGGCCTGATTTTTTAAAAACAATGACTGTGGAAAAAAAGTAAACAAAAATATGGTGCCTATAAATGACAATAAAGTACTGTATATTTCAAAAAGATAGAAGAAAGGGTTTTGAATATTTTCACCATAAGAAATGATAAACGTTTAAGAAGATAGCTATGTTTACTCTGATTTGAACATGAGATAATGTATATTTATATTAAAACATCACATGATACCCCCAAAATATGTATAATCTTTATATTTTTATGTATCATTTAAAAATAAATTCTAAAAATGCAAAAATTAAATGAACAAAAGATATGAATTGGCACTTCACAGAGAAGCAAAGATGGTTAAACACGTGAAAAGATATGAAACCCACATTAGCAATAAATAAAATTTCAATTAAAGTCAGTAATTATAGTTTTATACCCACAAACTAAAAAAAATTAAGTCTGCAATACCAAGTGTTGGTTAGGATGTACACTGACTGGAGTTTTTGTACATTATTGTCATAGTGTAAAGTGGTATAATCTCCTTGGGAATTAACTTAGTATTATCCTATGAAGTTAAATATGCATACATTCTACAACCTAGCACTTTCTTTCCTGTTTCTCTCTCTCTCTCTCTCTCTCTCTCTCTCATATACACGCACACGCACACACACACACACGTACGCACGAGAAACTTTCCCACCTGCACATATGAAATCTCTCAATCTCTAAGTTCCTCTTTTTCTCTTGCAATTAAAAAAAATCCTTAACTGAGTTGTTTGTCTTGCAGGGTCCTAGTTTCTTGAACCCACTTCAATTGGGCTTTCATCCCTATACTCCACCAAAGATGTTCTTGTCAAGGTCATCAGCAACCTTCATGTTACTACATCAGTCAAATCTCAGTCCTCATTTTACTTAATCCATCATCAATTGATCACTCTCCTCCAAAAGCATTTTCTTTACTTGGCTTTAGGAAGACCACATCTCCTAGTTTATCTCCCATCTCACTGGCCACTCCTGTCCTTGTCTCCTCTGGGGCATTCTTATCCATCTACACTTACTCCCTAGAGATTTCATATAGTCTCATAGCTTTTCATTTCTTTGTGTTAAGGGCTGGGAATGCAGTTCAGTGCTAGAACATTTGCCCTAGCATGCTCAAGACTGGGTTTGATCCCTAGCACGGCAAACAAGCAAACAAAAAAACCCATATTTCTTTGTATCATTCAGGATAGGCTACATTATACTGAGGTTACAGATAACCCCCAAATATCAGCAGCTTATAAAAGCAAAAGCTTAGCTGGGTGCAGTGGCACACATCCAGCAACTTGGGAGGCTGAGGCAGGAGGATCACAAGTTCAAGGCTAGCCTGGGCAACTTAGCAAGACCCTGTCTCAGAATAAACTAAAGAGGACTGGGGATGTAGTTCAATGGTAGAGGTGCCTCTGGGTTCAATCCCCAGTACCACAAAAATAAATAAATACAAATAGAATAAAAACAAAAGCTTATATCTCACCTAAGTTTCTTATTCATTGTGGACTGGCTGCATCTCTGCTCTGTGTCATCATTCCAAGACTTCATCATTACAGGACCCAGGCTGAAGAATTACCTGCATGGGCAATTCCCTCACCTCCTTCAAGTATTTGCTCATGTTACTTTTTCAACTATGCTTCTCCTGACTTCCATATTTAAAAATTGCAACACTCTCTCATTTCCTTGGCACCTCCAATTCCCCATATCCTGCTCTATTTCCATATTGCTTATCATCATCTTACAAATTACTCAATGTACATTTTATGTTTTACTTTTTATTGTCTGTCTAGAAAGTAACCTCCACAATGACAGATTTTTGTCAGTTTTATTCCTCCATGTCTCCCAAATGCTTAAGAGCATCTGGCCACTAGTAGACGCTCTATGAATATTTGTTAAATGATAGGATAAATGCCAAGTAGAAAAAGCAAGATTCAGAATATATACAGCCTGATATTTTATAAAGGTCAAAACCAATAAAACTTGTAAAAATGTTTTTCAGAGATTCATACACATACAATGTATATTAATAAATATTAGGAGGAAATGATAATAGATTTTGGATATTATATAGGGTACTGTTGGAATAAGAAAAAGAAAGAAGAAACATAGAACACTTCAATGGTATTGATAGTGCTCTATTTCTTAAGGTAGGGGTTGGTTTCTTTATTTTGTCATACTTGCAATCTTACATCAGGATTATATATATTTTCCTGTATATATAATATATCAACTACTTCACAGTTACAAAATGATTGTTTAAAAAAGACCTCATGTAGGATTGTTTTAAAAAGACCTCAATAGGAGTTGAGGAAAGATACTCCACACAAAGGAACACCACATTCAAAGGCCCAGAGGTGGGAATAGTTATGTTGAAATACTTGATGGGAAGCCAGTGTGCCTGGAGCATGGGTTATGAGACCAACTGTAGAAGTGTGGAGGGATTGGATCTTGAAAGCCCATGGTAAGGAATTTGGATCTGATTCTCAGTGCAGTGGGAAGCCTATGGAGGATTTTAAGCAGGTGAGAAACATCATCAGATTTATGTTTGCAAGAGTTTTTGTGTTTTTTTTTTAACTATGGCTTTGGCTCACATATCAAAAGTGGGTTTCCCAAAATGTGAAGGGACACAGATGAATCTAAGACCTTGAAACTTTCATCTCACTAGAAAATAAGTAATAAAATAAAAACAAAAGGGGAAATTTATTTCAGTAAAGAAAACGTCTGGTTGCTGTGTGATGAGTGGGCTATAGGAACCAATAGAGGAAACTGGAAGACCAATCTGGAGACCTCTGCAGTCATTAGGAAGGTGACAATCGTGGCTTTGACTAGGGCTATTTTGAAAGAAGAGGGAGTGAGGGAAAGGAGGAGTTAAAGGATGTCCCCTGAGTTTTGGGCCTGAGCAACTTGGTGAATGGTAGTACCACTTACTGAAATGAGGAAAACTGAGTAGAGTATGAGAAAGGGTGAGATGTGTCAATGCCTTTGAGGCTTAGAAAGGTGAGCAGGGTTCAGATCATGAAGACCCTTATAAATCTGGCAAAGGGGGTCGGACCTTATTTTGTGAGCACAGGGGAGCCATTAGCTTTAAAGCTATTTTCAAAGGTTTTAAGCTGAAGAGTACCATGGTCATATTTGCTCTCAGAAAGATCACTCTGGTGGCCAGGGCAGAGAGGATAACATGGAACAAGGGAGGCCAGTGAGGAGACTCCTGGGAATATCACCTGATATGAGACTGTGAGGCCTGAATTAGGGCAGTGACAGCAGAGACGAAGACACAGATATGAAATATGTCAGAAAGTAAAATCAGTAGGAATCAATAACTGGTGAGATACTATAGGGATAAAGGAAAGGAGGTGGGATGTAGTCGAGGACTGTGGTCAGCACTGATGGGCCATTCCACTTCCCCTTCACTCCAGATGTATAAGCTAGGCCTGCCAGCAGATCCCAAGGAGGTGGCAGCCATTGAAGCTAGAAGAAATCGAGAAAAAGAACGACAAAGCCGATTCTTCAATGTGCGGAACCGAGTCATGGGGGTGAGTAGGCAGTGGGAGTCATTTCACAGAACTGGGGCTACCTCACATGACTGGAAAGGAACACAGCAGTGCCCATTATAGTCCTTTTCCTGACTCAAGCAGGCCCTAGGGCTAGAAAGGAAGGAGGAAGGGGTGGTACCCACTCCCATAGGCCCAAAAGGGGATTGGGAAGGATGGGTGGTACAGGGGGTGACAGTTGGCTCTTTTCTGGTCAGCTCTGGGCCATGTGGTCTGATTCTTGAGAGGCAGGCCATGTGAATCCAAAAAAGAACTAAAGCGTATTTGGTATTATGTATGCATAAGCCGTTTTGGCAAAGTAAGTAATATACTGCTAACCAGAATGAGGGTGAGAGACTGAAGGGATACTTAGTCTCTACTGATCTGTATTCCCTTTTGTACTACTTTAAATGTTTCCAATGAATTATAACCAAAATAAAGAGAAAATATTGATGGTTTAAGAAATAAAAAAGGATTGCTAGGTGGATAGAAAGAGGAAATGCAGCATGGTGTTCTGGAAAAGACACCTTAACTGTTTGAGGCCAGGTCTGCTGTTTGTTAGAGGTGTGGCTTTGGATAAGTCACCTTATTTTCTCTGAGCTCCAGTCTCCTCTTCAGTTAAATAAAGGAAGCACTGAGGTGGCAGCTCTGATAATTAGAGCATGGTGCCTGGCACAAGTAAGTAGTTGGCTACGTTTGAGTTGTTAGATGGAGATCCAGGTGACAAGCATTTCCTCACAGGGACTGCTCTGTTGAAAGCACTATCAGGGGGGCTGGAGATGTGGCTCAAGTGGTAGTGCGCTCGCCTGGCATGCGTGCGGCCCGGGTTCGATCCTCAGCATCACATACAAACAAAGATGTTGTGTCCGCCGAAAACTAAAAAATAAATATTAAAAAATTCTCTCTCTCTCTCTCTCTCTCTCTCTCTCTCTCTCTCTCTCATAAACTCAAATCAAAAA
>NW_026000254.1:389905-396123 GCF_001458135.2 Marmota marmota marmota
AAAAAAAAAAAAAAAAAAAAAAAAAAAAAAAAAAAAAAAGCACTATCGGGCAGTGATGATACAAAGATAACTAAAGCCCAGTCTCTCTCATGAAAGAGCTCACAGTCTAGTAGAGGAGATAACTGAACAAACTTCAATGTAATGTAGACAATGGGTCCTAGATTATGGGAGCAGAACCTTCCCGAAGGATCAGAGAAACAAAGATTGAGCTGGTCTTGAAGTGTGAATTGGAGTTTGGGTAGAGGGGAGGAAAGTGTTCTAAGTAAAGGAAGCAGAGCAAAGGCTATAGATTCAAAACTGCCTAAGATGTGCAGGGAACTGGAAGCACAGTTCCCAAGGCTAGTGAGAGGGGAGACACGGGAAAAGGGTGCAAAGAGATGAGGCTGGAGAAGGAGGCAAAGGCTAGACCATGGAAGCACTTAAGAGCCATGCTTATGGGTTGGAACTTTATACAGTAAGTCCTGAGAAGCTACAGGAGGATTTTTAAGTGGGTAAGTTCTAAGCAGTTTGTTAGAGCACTCAAGGACCCTACTGGGCCTCTGCCCTGATTTAGTCCCTTTCTTTGGGATCCAGGTGGATGTTGAAGCCCTCAACAACCAGGTAGAGGAGAAAAAGCTTCGGGAGGCAACTGAGCAGAGCAAGGATGCAGCTTATGGTAAATGTCCAAGGCCACAGGTCAAACCAAGAGCCTGAGTAGGCTCAGGTAGGGCAGTTCTTCCTGTGTGGAGGGCCTGAGGTCCTAGGGTGGTGAAACAAACCAGATGGCCTTTGGGAGCAGAGGCATGCTAACTGGACCTCCTGTGGTGCCTTCCCATGTCCCTGCCTATCACCCCCAGCTACTAAGCAGGTGCAGTATGATCTGGTAGCCCAGATGCTAGAGAAGGAAGAGGCAGAACGGGCACGTCGACTGGCCAAGAAAATCCAGGATTTTCGGAAGCAGAAGCAGCAGCTCAAGAACAGACGTGAATTTGACCCTTGGGATCCAGACCGACTCCAGAGGGAGTTTCCAGTCTATTTCAATGACAGTGATCCCTTCTATGGCCCGGCCAGCATGCAGTGCTTCTTTGGGGAGGACCTGGACAGGACCACATACCTGAGAATGCAGCAGGAGCAGTTCAGGTACAGCCTGGAGAGGCAGCTGCAGGAGCAACAGCAAGCCAGGGTTGATGAGAAATGTGCAGGTAAGCAGCCAGGCCCTCTGGACTCAAGAGTCTCAAGGTCTAGCAGGCAGCTCTCCTGAGCTAGGTACTACACCCAGGAGGCTAGAACTCTGTGGGGAGGTCATTACCCAATACCCATATAACTGATGCTAAAAGTTTAGGCTGTGTAGGCCCCAACTTCCCTGACTTCCTTCAGTAATTGACAGTGTAGCTATTGTTCATGATTAGCCTGGCATTCCATTACCTGGGGACAGCATAGTATAAACACATACCTAACAGCTCTGCTCTACCTAGCTAGTTTGGGAAATGAATGTTCCTTTCTGTGCTTCAATTTTAATTAATTTTTTGTATTTATTTTTTAGTTGTAGTTGAACACAATATCTTTCTTTCTTTCTTTCTTTCTTTATTTTTATGTGGCGCTGAGGATTAAACCCAGGGCCTCACACGTGCAAGGCGAGCACTCTACTACTGAGCCACAACCCTAGCCCTAATTAAGTTTTAAATTTATTTATTTTGGTACTGGGGATTGAACCCAGAGGTGCTTTACCACTGAGCTACATCCCCAGTCCTTTTTATTTTTTAAGACAGGATCTTGCTAAATGGCTTAAGGCCTTGCTAAATTGCTGAGGCAGGCCTTTAACTCACTATCCTCCTGTCTCTGCCTCCCAAGTTACTGGGATTTATGAGCATGCACTACCAAACCCAGTTTAATTAATTTTAATTAATTGTTAAATTATTATTTTTTAGTGCTGAGGGTTAAATCCAGGGTTTCATGTATATGTGCTTAGTTCTACCACTGAGCAAAACCTCCAACAAGTTTCTTCATCTTTAAAATGGGGATAAATGAGGCCTGGTGGTGCCTGCCTGTAATCCCAATTTCTAAGTAGGCTGAGGCAGGAGGATCACAAGTTTGAGTCCAGCCTAGGCACAACTTAGTGACACGCTATCTCAAAATAAAATATAAAAAGGGCTGGGAATGTAGCTCAGTGGCAAAATGCCCCTGGGTTCAATCCCTAGTACTACAAGATAAATAAATTAATTAAATGGGGATAATAATCCAAATCACATGGAGTAGCTACTATTATTATATTCTCTGTGGCCACATCCTTCTCTTTCATCAGAGGAAGCCCTTCAAGAGCAAGGACTATGTCTTATGTATTTGTATTGCTCACCTTTCAAATCATCAGTTTCTGACAGTTCCTAGAAACAAGATCATCATGTGGCTAGAGTGGAAAAGAATGCCAGTGCTGTGCCCTTTGCTTGTGCTGTGCCCTCAGCCTAGAGCACCATTTGCTCTTTTTGCCTGTGTACAAGAACACCTCCTCCTGGAAGCCTTCCTGCTACCTACCACCCAGAGCCTTCACACTTTGTGTGTGCTAAGCATGTCCTCTACCACTTTTAGCCTCCAAGCCTTTGTTATGCCTTGTATACATCTCTGCTATTGTCCTTTCCAGACTGTGGTCTGATAATCTGTTTGATCTGTGTCCCCCACTAGATGGGGGGGGCAGGATCTAATTCTGTGGTATGCTTAGAATCTAATACATGGATCTTATAGTGAGGCTTGGAGGTGAAATGGTTTACCCAAGACTACACATTTCAGAGGTGGCAGAGCTGCACTTTGACCCAGGTTGCTGCACTTTGGCTATCCCTAGCCCCAAAGAGTAACCCCTTCCACATCTCTACAACTTGGACACTAATTCCCTCCCAAGTATACATATACCTACATAAAATTTGTTGACTAAATGGCTGAATGAATGAACCAGGAATGGAGGAAGTTGTATTTCTCCATGTAGATATGCTCAATGACCAGCTGCACTTAGCCATGGACATGCGGGCTGCCCACCTGGCCAGGCTAGAGGAGTCCTGTCGCGTGGCCATGACGTTTGCCATGGCCAATGCCAACAAAGCCCAGGTATGGCTTGACCCCTCCAGTGCACCTGGTCCTCCCAACCCCCTGAACAAAATCCTGGGGAACCTTAGCCACACCCTTCCCCTCATATCCTTTCTCAAATCAGTTCCAGAATTGTCATCAGCCTGAGGACACCCCTTCCATCTAAGGTGCTTCTTAGAATACAAGTCACCTCTCCCTATCTCCAAACACAAAATGATTTAAGAACAGATTATTGCCCTCTAATCCTGAGTGCAGAGAAGTTCCCTGTCCATTCCACCACCTATCCTTAGGATAATTAAAATCATGTAGTGTCTTTTCTTTCTCTCCCTGAGATGGAGAAATAGGGCCACGTTTCTCCCACCCTTGGAACTGAGAGTTCTCTGAGGTTAGGCACCCAAATACTTATATTTGCCCACCAGGCAGCTGAGCTGGCTGAGCGGCAGCGCCTTGAGCATCAGCGCCAACAGGAGGCCAACCTCATGGAGATTCAGAACCAGGTCACCAGTGACTTTCTAACTGAGAACCCCCAAGTTGCCCAGAATTCCATGGCTCCCCACCGGGTTCTGCCCTATTGCTGGAAGGGCATGACTCCAGAGCAGCGAGCCGCCATCAGGGAAGTCCAGGAAGCACAGTGCCATGAGAAGGAGGCACAGCACCAGGCTGAGCAAGCATTGGATACTGAATGGGAAAGCCAAACCATGCACCTGGCCCAGGCAGCGCAGGAGCTAGAAGAGCAGGAGAGAGAATTGTGTGCAGAATTTCGGAGGGGGCTGGGTTCTTTCAACCAGCAGTTGGCTAAGGAGCAAAAAGCCCAGTGAGTTCTAGGGAGTGGCAGTGGGGATGAATACCATGGGAGGGTAGGGAAGGATGGTGAGGACCAGGGAGAGAGGGAAAACATCAAGTGAGGCCTCTGGACTTTTTTTTTTTTACAGGCAAAATTATCTGAATTCAATAATCTACACCAATCAACCTACAGCCCAGTATCACCTACAGTTCAACACTAGCAGCCGCTGAGGTCAAGATGGTCATCTCTCTCTTCTCTCCTATCAAGCTTACAGATGCAAATGCTACATACCCCCACCTCTTACCTCTAATCCATTCCCCAATGAGAGAGCTAAGACAATATCCCCACCTTCTACCCTAAGTAATAAAGTTATTCGCTAAATTCAAGGCCATGTATTGTTGTAACAGGACACACAAAAATGTGAGGTACTGCCTTTCCTATCCTACCTTGCTTGGGACTCTATATATCCAACCCTATCAAAGCCTTTACCTTTCTTCCCCATGCCAGTTCCCCCAGCACAAAGCACTGCCCACAAAGTAAGAAAATAGTTTATTAGGCACAGAGGATGACTGGTAGACAAAGTTAGTAGTACCCCAGGAGGAGGTGGGGCACAGGAGCCTTTGTTTTCCCAGACTTCTCCCTTCAAGGCTGCATGCGGATGGCCCCATCCAGCCGGATGACCTCTCCATTGAGGAATGGGTTCTCTATTATGGTCTGTACTAGATGAGCATACTCAGCAGGGTCGCCCAGTCGGCTGGGGAAGGGCACTTGGCTGGCCAGGAAGTTGCGTACCTTCTCTGGAAGGCTGGTCAGCAGTGGGGTGCCAAATAGGCCTAGACAAGATAGTCAGAGTCAGAGACCCACCCTTGTTTTCATATTTACTCAGTTCTTCTTCACCTTAGGCCTACTTCTTGTGCCTCTCTAGGGCCTAGAGATGGAAGGCTACTGTTACTTAGATAGTGGATACCTGCCCCTCACAAGTGCCCATGGATCCCACCCAATCCCAGGTATGGCAGGAAGAGAGAATATGTCTACCTGGAGCAATGGTCATCACCCGGATGCCTATTGGAGCCAGATCCCGAGCAATGGGCAATGTCATGCCCACTATGCCCCCTTTGGACGCAGAATATGCAGCTTGTCCCACCTAGAAAAAGAGTAGAGGTCAAGGGTGAGAGAGCCCAACAAGTCAAGAGGAGGCACAAACTTTGCCCCTGATCACACACCTGGCCCTCAAAGGCAGCCACACTGGCAGTGTTGATAATAACCCCACGTTGGCCTCCCTGGTCTGGTTCATTCTGGCTCATCTCACCAGCAACCAGACGGACCACATTGAAGGTACCCATAAGATTCACCTGGAAAATGAGCAGAGACATGGTGTAGGACCTCAGGAAGAGGCAACCATTTGATCACTAACAACTTTGGGGATAACCACTCCCAGAGAGTTCATTCCCACTCCTGGAGAACCTCCAAGGTCTTACATTGATAACTCGCTGGAAGTCCTCCAAGGTATGGGCCTGGTTCTTCTTTAAGTTGTATGTCTTAATGGCCACTGCAATACCTGCACAATTCACAGCCACATCCACCCGGCCAAACTTCTCCTTTGCTAGAGTCAGGGCCAATTGCACATCCTTCTCAGAGGTCACCTTCAAAGGGAGAAACGTAGAAAAGGTATTCATTTGCCAGCACATCATGTCACTACTAAACCTGGGGGAGGAGGCCCAGTCCTTGGGTGGGAACAGAATTGTGTGAGCAAAAGACAGATGAAGAGGGGCTGGGATTGTGGCTCAGTGGTAGAGTGCTTGCCTAGTATGTGTGAGGCACTGGGTTCAATTCTCCGCACTGCATATAAATAAATTAGAAAAATAAAGGTCCACTGACAACTAAAAATTATTTTTAAAAAAGACAGATGAAGAGAAAGTGTTGTAGTAAAACGTGAGGAGAGTGGGGTGAAGGTGTATATGTCAGGTACTATAAAGCAGTGTTGCAAAATACCTTTCAAACTTATACCATCTTTTGATAAATTCACATATCCCTGGTGATTCTCGATTGCTATGGAGCAAAGAATTAATACAACCCTGTTTTGAAAACTTTTGATAGGAACATAAATGAGCTTTTTTTTGTATCCCCACCTACTAAGAAGATTTCATGAAAATAGTTTTTCAACTTTGTAAATGTAAAACCATTAAGATACAATATGGGGCTGGGGATGTGGCTCAAGTGGTAGCGCGCTCGCCTGGCATGCGTGCAGCCCGGGTTCGATCCTCAGCACCACATACCAACAAAGATGTTGTGTCCGCCGAAAACTAAAAAATAAATATTAAAAAAATTCTCTCTCTCTCTCTCTCTCTCTCTCATCTCTCTCTCTCTTTAAAAAAAAAAGACC
>NW_026000254.1:396179-404204 GCF_001458135.2 Marmota marmota marmota
GGCCCAGGTGTGCTTCCTCTCCTCACTGATGAGATCGTGAGGGAGGGCAGGGGGGCGAGGGGTTTCATTCCCCAAATAGTTCAGTGACCCCACATATTACATATGCAGCGGACTTTCCCTTTACTGAGCCCAACCGCCACCGCAATACCCCGACCACATAAGCATGGCCCTTTTTTCCTAGTTCCTGGCCATGCCGTCTCAGCCTGCAAAGCGACGCAAAGGGTGGTTTACCTTCAGGGTCCGACACGCCGCAGCCATCTTGCGTCGGCTTCACCACTGGAGGCTCGTCCCTTTAGCACAGGCGCTCGCTGATTGGCTGAGGTGGAGGTGGTGCCTGCAGGGTGGAACCACCGCCGCGGAGGACGTAGGGGCGTACCCTGCTTCTCCCGAGAAAGTCCTAGTGTGATGTTTGTGGAGACTTATCTCCCCAGGAAATAGAACCCCAAAGCAGCAGCTCATTCCTTTTGTCCTGCTCTCTAGCTGGCCATTTGGCAGGTGGCCAGCTCCCTGGGGGAGATGAAGGGTGGAGATTGAAAGGGAGTCCCCTTCTCGGAAAAAATTTGAGATCCCCAGGCACTGGGGATACTCGAATAATAGAAGGTTTATGCCTTCTAAGAGGGCACAATCCAGCTGGAGAAAGATAATTATTAAGTACAGTTGGAGAGGTGGGCGCAGTGGTGCAAGCCGGCAATTCCAGCAGCTCCAGAGGCTGAGGCAGGAAGATTGTGAGTTCAAAGCCAGCCTCAGCAATTTAGCGAGGTCCTAAGCAACTAAGCAGGACCCTGCGTCTAAATAAAATATAAAAAACGGCTCGGGATGTGGTTCAGTGGTTAAGTGCCCCTGGGTTCAATCCCCAGTACAGTTGGAGGAAGTGCAGAGAACAGAAGGGACAAAGAATTTATTTTTTTGTGGTGCTGGGGATCAAACAATGCACTCCACCACTGAGATACATTCTTAGCCCAAGAACTGGATTCCAGAACACAGACCCAAGAATGGAGATTCTGAAATGAAGAGGTACCAAAGAGAAAAATATGTTGAGGCAGAAATAGAGATGCCAGACAATATCACAGAGATATGAATGTGGAGAGCCACTAAGAGACAGAAATGCTAGGAGGCAGACATTCATTTTGATACAGATGCTGTTGAGAGGCACAAACACAGAGAAGTCCAAAAGCTCAGATCAAACATTGTCAATTTCACCTTAACCTGAAACCATTATGTAAGACCCAGTTTTTTTTTTTTTTTTTTGTACTGGAGATTGAACCCAGAGGCACTTTACCACTAAGCCATATCCCCATCCCACCCCTTTTTTAAAATTTTGAGTCAGGTTTTCACTAAGTTACTTAGGGCCTCACTAAGTTGCTGAGGATGGCTTTGCAATCCTTCTGCCTCAGCCTCCAAAGTCACTGGGATTACAGGCCTATGCCCAATTAGAATCTTGAGCCCAGTCTTCTTTCTATACTTTCCCCAATTCAAGGTCTTCGGGCAATAAATCTAAACCTACGTTTTCTTTCTTTTTTTTTTTTCAGTTGTAGTTGGTACAATATCTTTATTTATTTATTTATTTTTATGTGGTGCTGAGGATTGAACCCAGTACTTCACACATGCAAGGCAAGTGCTCTACCACTGAGCTACAGTCCCAGCCCCGAAACCTGCGTTTTCATCTTCAGAATTCCTTTATGTTTTCTCTATCTGAAGTATCTTCCCATCTGCTTTGCCACCCAGGAAGAGTTCTCTCTGGGCCTCCTAGTTGCTGATGACTACCAGACTCATGTTCACTACATCATATTCATCAAAGTTATACCACCATACTCACAATCTTTCTGTCTACATTAAGGGCTCCCATCAATTGATAGCACTCTTTGCTGACCCAATATGCTTCAATAACAGGGGCCTACTTTTTGTTCATCTTTGAATTAGCTGTTTCCTCTGCTTGAAATGCTTTCCTCCTGATCTTTGAATTCCTCCTGCCTTTTAAAAAAATTAGTTGTAGATGGATGCAATATCTTTATTTTACTTATTTTTTATGTGGTACTGAGGATTGAACCCAATTCCTCACATGTGCTAGGCAAACACTCTACCACTGAGCTATAATTGTAGTCCACATTCCTGCCTTTTTTTGACATTCAGAATTAAATTTAAATATCACTTCCAGAGGGGCACTCCCTGACCACACAAAGTGTAAACAGTCACTGTCCCATTGCGTATTTAAATTCTTTATATAAAACTTATAGATCATTCATAATCCTTTTTCTAACCCTGGGGCTAGATATATTTTGGAATTCAGATTTTTTTTTCAATTGTAGAAAGGAAGACATACAGTTTATATTACAAAACTCTTTATACTGCATATACTCTATATTATATAACTACTGAGGTCTGGAGCATGCTAATTAAACATTAAAATATCTAAAATGAAAGTTATGAAAATTCACATTGTGTGAATAAAGTCTACAAATAGCCTCACTCTACTTCAGGTCAGGTTTTGTCCCCTAATGAGTTTGGACTCCCACGTGTGAAAAAATAACCATATGGTTTTCAGAACTTTGGTACTGAGGATTGAACATTGTGGAATTGTGCCTGAAGGCTTGTGAACCTGTACTCTTGTCTAAGGTGGCCTTATTTTTGTAGTTCTTCCCCTGCTAAAAGCGGAACATGTTAAATGAATGAAAGAGTGAGGCTTAGGAGAATTTGTAGGAGTAGTTTTAAGATCTCTTCATCTGCTCAATCCCAGGGATCTTTACTTTCTCTCCACTTTAACCACCTACCTGTCCAGGTCACATTATTGCCTTGTCATCCCATGTACCTCCTTGACACCTACACACCACCTTCTCTCACTCTGACCATTTTCTCTGAGCCTCAGATCTCTCTTCCACCACTTCTTTTGTCTCCTCAAACCTTTTTGTTTTGTGGGCCTTTCCATTTTCTTTCATCTTGGCCAGTCTCTTTCTACTTTTCTTTTGGTCAGTGTAGACCTGCTCCCATTCCTCCTCTCACTTTACCCATTCTCACCAGCACCTTTGACCCATTTGTCTCTTGGCATTATGCCAATTCAACTCTGACTTTTCAGCATAGACTTGGGAACTGGAACATCTGGGTTTGAATCTCAGCTTCATCATTTACCTACTGAATGGCCTTGGACAAGTTAGTTGACTGCTATACCTCATTTTCCTCTTTAAAATGAGTATAATCAAAGTAGTTACCATGTACGGTGATTGGAGATTAAGTGAGTTGACAACTATGTAAGAAAAAAGGAGGATTTAGAACAGCCCTGGTCCGGTAGCAAGAGCTATGTAAGTGCCAGCTCCTGTTATTCTTCAGAATGTGTTTCTTAGCTCTTCTTATGCTGTGGACACCACTGGCAGTCTGGTGAAGTCTAAGGAACCCCTTCCCAGAATAATGCATGTATTTCATAAGACAAATAGAATTGTGAAAGAAACCAATTATATTGAAACACAAGTGCTAAAACAACAAGAAGAACATCTGTAATGTTAGTAGTGTATGTATGCATTTATTAACACATTAAATAACAAGCTCTATCACCAGGTCTAATGGCTACCATGACTTTGAAAATGGTGATATTATTTTGAGAACTATGCAACAATTGTAATGTGCTATGAAAATCTGATTTCTGTTGGTGACAAAGTCACAGGTACTGTTGGTATTACTGTAGTTTATCAGCACTGCCTAGAAGGACATGCTTAATTTATTTTTTTAAGAGAGAGAGAGAGAGAGAGAGAATATCTTTTTTTGTAGATGGACACAACATAATGCCTTTATTTTTATGTGGTGCTGAGAATCGAACCCGGGTCCCGCCCATGCTAGGCGAGCACTCTACCGCTGAGCCACAATCCTAGCCCCAAGGATATGCTTAATTTCTGTTAATGATAGTGAAAATAAAGATGCAACAACCCCCCATCCAAATTTATGGGCTCCTTGAATTCTGTCCATTGACCCCCCAGAGGCCTGTGGGCTCTGGCTTAAGAAGTGTATTTAGAGAAAATGGAAGCCATTAGGTTAATGCTTCCTTTCTTGTCACTTCCAAAATTACCCTTACCCACACCATCTATTCCTTGGATCTCAGAGAAGAGAGGTCTTGTTTGGGGCTCACTCTTTCCACTGGGCTGTATCCCAGCACTTCCCATTCTCTTGGAGATTTGTGCCGTTGAGTATCCTCCCTCTTTATTGTATGTATCTCTGCCTCAAGTTGATCAGAAAATAGGAAACAGAACTGAGTGCAGTGGTGCATGCCTGTAATTCCAGCAACTTGGGAGGCTGAGGCAGGAGGATCACAAGTTTAAGGCCAGTCTCAGCAACTTAGTGAGACTGTCTCAAAATAAAAATAAAGGTTATCTCCTCAGTAAAGCACCCCTAGGTGTAATCCCCAATACAAGAAGAAGAAGGAGGAGGAGGAGGAGGAGGAGGAGGAGGAGGAGGAGGAGGAGGCGGCAGAGGAAATAGGAAATAGAACAATCCAACTTTTATACACATTGGATTCTTATCAGTTTGGATACTCTTCTCATGGGAACCTGAGGGCCAGAGTTGAGCCAAGGGGCATGGCAAGGACACCAGAACCAGCAACATCTAGCATTATGTCATAACCCCCAGTTAATATTAACCCTGCCTCTTTGCTTTAACTCCTTCAGTGGACTCTCCTAGCCTCATTTTTAAGGCTCATTATAATCTGACGGCTGCTGAATAACTTCAATCTGTATAACACTGTACTTTCCAATAATAATACATGACTTAATACCCCCACAATGATGTTACCAGATCAGATACAGGATGTTCAATAACTAAATTTGAATTTCAGGTGAACTATTAATACCCTTTTTAGTGTGAGTATTTTGTTCAATATTTGGAACATACATGTGCTTAAAAATATTTGTTATTTATCTGAAATTCAAATTAATGAGCACTTTGTATTTTTTGCTAAATCTAGCAACTCTACCCCACAAATAATTCCCAGGATGGTGAGATATCCTTTCTCTCAGGTACCCACAGCCTCCGTGTGCCTACCTCTAAACCAACACTTGCCTTCCTGAGAGATTGAGGATATATTCTCATTTGTGTATCCTTGCTGAGCAATACATGGCTTGGCATAGAACAGTTGGCAATACAAATGCATACAAGTGACATCATAATAAACCTGCATCTTCTGGTGGATATAAGCCCTTCAATCAGTACACAGTGTCAGTTCCACTTATATTCACCTTCACTCCACAGCCTTGGAAGAATTGCCTGGTGGTTTACACATCACCCAGTCAGGGATCTTGGAAGCTGGGACTAATCTACAAACTCAGATAATGAAGTCATACAGGATTAGTTGGATTTTTTGTTTTATTATGTTTTGATTCTTGGAGTTGGAGAGGAGGGAGAGGGAGACAGCCATATCTTTTTTTTTTTTAAAGAGAGAGAGACAGAGAGAGAATTTTTTTATATTTATTTTTTAGTTTTTGGCGGACACAACATCTTTGTTTGTATGTGGTGCTGAGGATCGAACCCGGGCCGCACGCATGCCAGGCGAGTGCGCTACCACTTGAGCCACATCCCCAGCCCCAAGACAGCCATATCTTAAAGATATGGAAGTCAAGGAAAACAAAGAGAAGGGGATCAATAGAGGAAATGGGGAAGGAAGAAAAGGGGATATGGAGAGCCTGAAGGATTGCAAGCAAGTAGGAAAAAAGTTGAGAAAGAGGAAGTCAGCTGGCACCAGATCTGGGAGTGACTGGCCGCTGGCAGCAGGGGGCAGCAGCCAACTGGAGGGAGACCGGCAGTCCGTGCAGAAGCCATGCAGTTTCAGTGTGGACCAGCAAGTACTGGGCACTGGAGGTGCACTGATTTAAAATCTCCAGACCAACTGGCATTCAATGAAGAGCGTGGAAACCACCTAGGCCTAAACCCTACCTCCAGGAATTCCACCTACAGGTTACCTCTCTCACTCCAGAAATCTAGACAGTGGAGCATCACACTCCAGAAGACCCCACTAATAACTCTGCTGAGAAGAGAAACTGAGAGTCTTTTGAACTCCAATGGAAAGAATTCTTTAACTTTTCATCAAGATTTTTTTGAATTATTTTTCCTTGTTTAATTGTGATCTTGATGGTATGTGGCTATTTATACATATTCATATTTATTTTTCTCATTTCAAGCATTTTTGAAGCCAGTTATATTTCATGGATCAGTTTTTTCATGTGTGTGAACTAGGATGTTTCATTAGTATATTTTAGTTTTGATTTGTATTATTTTATTTTTATTTTAATTTTTTTAAAATTTGCTATATATATTTTTTTCTCCTACCTGTTTCCCTTGATTCTCTCTTCTGCTAATAGCCAGTCTATATTGTTTTCTCTTTAACTCTTCTTTTATTTTTTTTTACTTCATCTTCTTTCTTCCTCCCTCATAATAATCACATCCTATATCATTTCTGTTCTCTTCCTGTCCACCATTTGAAATTATAAACCCTTTTGGAAACTTGCTGTTATTATTGTAGGCAGTAACTGATCATATCATTTCTGTTTATTATGATAACATTGTAGACATCATAATAGGAACTATTTGGTTTAAAGCTGTATATTGTTTGCATTGGTTGTTGTTATTGTTTGTCTGCCCCTAAAGAGTGAGATACTGGAAACCTTCAAAGACACTATAATTCCACAGGGTAGAAACTCTGCTGCCTCAGATCCATACTGTTAGATGGGTAGACACACAAATAACATGAAAAAGCAAGGGAACAAATCACCTCAAACAAACAAACCAATATACTCCAAAAACAGAATCCATCCACACCACAATGGAAGAAATGTCGGAGATGGAGTTTAGCATGTACATAGTTAAATTGATCTGCAAAGTAAAGGAAGGTGTAAGAAATGAAATCAGAGAAAAAACATTGGAAGTGAAAGATCACTTCAATAAAGAGGCAGAGATTCTGGGAGGAAAAAGCCGAAATCCTCAAAATGGAGAAAACAATAAACTAAATTTAAAATTCAATAGAGGGCTGGGGATGTGGCTCAAGCAATAGCATGCTCGCCTGGCATGCGTAGGGCGCTGGGTTCAATCCTCAGCACCACATAAAAATAAAATAAAGATGTTGTGTCCACCGAAAACTAAAATAAAAATTAAAATAAAATAAAATTCAATAGAAAACATCACCAACAGACTAGACCACTTGAAAGACAGAATCTCAGGCAATGAATACAAAATATATAATCTTGAAAATAGAGTTGACCATGGAGAGAGATGTTAAGAAATCATGAACAGAACTTCCAAGAGGGGCTAGGATTGTAGCTCAGTGGTCAAGCACTTTCCTGGCAAATGTGAGGCACCAGGTTTGATCCTCGGCACCACATAAAAACAAATAAATAAAACAAAGATATTGTGTCCATCTACAACTAAAAAAAAAAAAAAGTTAAAAATGAAGAACTTCCAGGGCTGGGGTTGTGGCTCAGCAGTAGAGCGCTTGCCTAGCATGTATGAGGAGCTGAGTTCGAGCCTCAGCACCACATAAAAATAAATAAATAAAGGTATTGTGTCCAACTACAACTAAAAAAAAAATTTGAAGAAAACGAAGAACTTCCAAGAAATATGGGATTACATGAAAAGACCAAATTTAAGATTTATTGGGATAGATGAAGGAACACACAATCTTTTCAATGAAATAATATTGGAAATTTTCCCAAATCTAAAGAATGAAATGGAAAATCAAATACAAGAGGCTTACAGGACCCCAAATGTACAAAATTACAACAGACCCACACCAAGGCACATTAAAATGAAAATACTTAACATACAGTGTTGAGAGCCACAGCCGAAGGGGCCCCAGCAAACTTCCAGCTGCCGGCTGATGATTGGCTCACAGCGGCCCCAGCAACATCTAGCTGATTGGCTCCTCTGCAGTGATGCTCATTGGGCTGTTTCCCTGCCCTTTCAGACCACGGAGCTGCTCATTGGGGGACTTTTTTGGCTCCGCCCACGTGACCCAGCCAATCGGCCTCAAGAGCAGGAGGATTGTGGGAGGTGGAGAGA
>NW_026000254.1:411819-416417 GCF_001458135.2 Marmota marmota marmota
CACTCTATAGCTTTCATCTAGATTTACCATTTGCCAGGGTATTTTTTTTTTCCAGAGTCACCAACAGGCCAGATATCCCCTTTAACCAAGAAGCAGAAAAGTGTCTCTTGAGACAGGTAAAGGAAGAGAAAAAGACAGGGCGTTTTTTGTAAAGTTTTCATAGACTAGGTATTGGGCACCCACAGATAGGGGCCAAGAAAGTTAAAGCTTCCTAGGGTTCCCAAGATGGTGGCGGGAGCCCTGAGCGTCTTGCTGGGGCAGTTGTGTCTGGATGGCCCTTGCCGCCCTTGCTGCTGGGGCTGGCTGCCTGGGGAGTGGCTGCAGCAACACCAGGAATGGAGGATGATAAAATGAACTGTTTGCATTTTTAAAAAACTTAAAATCATAATAAAATCTACAACCGGATGAATGAGAAGTTATACTCCATTTATGTATGATATGTCAAAATGCATTCTACTGTCATGTATAACTAATTAGAACAAATAAAAATATATTTTAAAATAATCTGAATCATGTTTCAAGCTTGTTTGCAGTAATTTTAAGAATTATTCACTACTTTTTTTTGTGTGTGTGGTGCTGGGGATTGAACCCATGGCCTTGTGCATGCAAAGCAAGCACTCTACCAACTGATCCATATCCCCAGCTTCTCATTACTGTTTTGGAAGTGAAAAAATATCAGTGATTTAGAATTTAAATTGGGGACGTTAGAGCCTGAAATTCTAACAATGCTGGCTCAAATTTGTTCCCCAGGTACTTATATTATACCACTAATCTTTTCATGTTTGCATAGTCATAAAAATCTCAACACTTGAATACATAATCTAAAAATTATATAGCAAAGCTGGTACCCTTGAAAATGTCAATGTGATAACTATATGTAGATAAATATATATAGTGGCTTTTCAGGACTGTCGCAGTAACAATTTATTTACAGAGCTAATGTTTGTCCTAAATTTTCAGGACCCCAGAAGACAGCTTTATACAATTACTGATGTTAATTTCTCTAAACTATCTATTTTTGTCTAGTTATATTATTTTAAAAAGTGTTAATTTATAAAAATTGCACATAAAGTATTGTAGAGTATTTTTAAAAAAGAAAGTTAAAGCTTCTTATTAAAGAATGCACACCAGACTTAGAACTTTAGAAACCACAACAGTCTGTCACAGATGTTTTTTGTGTGACACAATGATCAATATATTAGAGAATACAGGACATAGACCCAGGGGAAGCCTATACAGTTGGGGATGGCTGAGGCAGGGTCTACCAATCATATCTGGACACTCAATCAATGATTTAGGTGGCCACTTGTCCATACATGAAATAGATCCCTGTCAACTATCACCACTGTTTATTCTCCTTTTTAAAACTTTTTTTTCTTGGTACCAGGAATTGAACCCAGAAGTGCTTTACCATTGAGCAACATCCCCCGTCCTTTTTATTTTTTACTTGGAAACAGAGTCTTACTAAGTTGCTTAGGACCTTGCTAAATTGCTTAGGCTTGCTTCAAACTCACATTCTCCTTCCTCGGCCTCCCAGGTTGCTGGGATTACAGGTGTGGACCACAGTTCCAGGCCATATTAGGACCTTTTAAAGGGGAATATCTCTTTCTTTCCTTTAGTTCCAAGTGAGTTTGAGAGTTAGCCCTTGAATAAGATAGCAACTATCAGGTTTAGAAAGGGGGAGTATAGTTCAAGAGAGACCCAGAGTGAGACTGACCTTCAGACAAGAAGTTTATTAGAGCCAGTAGCACAGTGGGATCTGAAGTAAAGCTTCAGCCCAACCAGGGAAACAAAAGATATTTTTAGAGTCCCTTAGGGAGGGGGAAGTGTTGCACCACAAGAAAGTGGATCTCAGGTTGGTTGACATTACCAAATTAAACTATGCATTCAGTGGTTTGGGCTGGGGCAGGTACTTGCTTCCAAGTACTTTGGGATCTTCTCCCAAGTCCACCCTTAGGTGAAAGGAGAAAATTCCACAGAACCATGGGCCTGGTTAATCTGTGACCTTTGGGCAGGTACTTGGAATGTCCCATGTCCATATTTGGGTAAAAGGAGACAAACTAACAGAACCATGGGCCTGGTTAATATGTCACCTTTGGTACATGATATTTTCAGCCTTTTTGTTTATATACAAAAGAAACAGAGAGATGGTTTTATAGGAAAGGAAGTAGGGGGACTTCCAAGGGGAGAAGGGACTATTTCCTGCTGAACTGGGGCATGGTTGGGGAGAAGTGACCTGAAGTCTTTATTCACTATCAGGTGAGGCCAGGGCAGTTAAGGATATTTAACATCAGAGAAATCCAGAGTTTTATGATGGTAGTTGGTGGGTAACTAGATGAGGTGAACATAGGGCAGTGATCCTGCTAGGACAACAATAAATTATAGAGCAAAACATTACTTTTTTTGCAAATTATTTGTGCAAGAGCAATTAGTATTTCCAGTCAGTCTTTCAAAATTGTGAAGACAGTAACTCATTAAAGGTTAGGGTAGGGTCCAGCAAGCCATTTGTTTTTTAGTGGAGGCCATTTAAGGATTTAGAAATATTAGCATAGTTGTTATAAATATATACACAACAATTAGTTTTCATAATGCACAGGTGTTTCCTTGAACTGTAGTTAAGATATCTAAAGCCATCTGATTTCTGAAAAATAGTTGTTTTCATTGATGTTACTTCTGTGTTTAGTAGAGGGATCCCTTTAGCTATGTTACTTAGGGCTCTCTTGGTATAGTTAGTCAGGGCTTCCATGTGTCACCTCACATCTTTTAAACCAAACTGAGGAATAAATATTGGGGATAGATAATCACACCAGTGAAAAACAAAAACTCAGATCAGGAAGAATTGTAGGTCAGTGAGGTCAGGCTCAAATTGATTCAAGACACTCTTGTGACTGGCAGAGTCTTTTGAGATAGTTATTATCAGGCACTCCCATATAAGAACCCTTTCTTTATGGCTTCCTATCTTACTTTTGTAAAACTTACACAAGTGTACATATCAAGTTATATTAAAAGACCATTGTCTTTCCTTTTAAATGTCTGTGTATGACTGTGCTTTGGTTATACTCTCCTACCAGGTGTTTTAAGACCAAGTTGTCAAAAAATTGACCTTGTTCCTTTCTACTGTTAAAATCAGCTAAGATTTTTCAGGGGTTACTCTTGGGAAATTTTGAGAAGACTCTTGGCTCCTTTAACCTTTCCTCTACAAGGTGTGTCATCTGCCAGGATGGGTTAGGGTCTTGCTGACCACATGTGATTTTCCTTGGAAGCAGCAAGGATATTTCCACCTTCTCTTTGCAGAATGTGTACTAGTTGGTTTCCTGTTCTCTAGGGTCCTCACAATATCCCTGATTGGGAGATTGTGTGACTTACCAGAGTTGCAGGACCCTTAGAGAGGTCCTGTCATTTCCTGAGTCCTGGATGACCTTAGAGGGCAAGGGTCAAAATATTGACTGCTTTTTACTTGTCCTTTTTCCTTTCTTGTCTTTGGTTTACAAGTTTGGGTTTTTAAACATCCAGCAGGCTAGTTTCACCAGTCTTGAAGTGGGAGTAATGGGTTTTAATTTCACTGTCTATAATTTTACAATTACCCCTTCCATTTAATTGCGATCAGTATTAGTACTAGAAGTTAGCACTATATCCCATCTGTTGAAAATTGTTAGTGATCAGAAATAGACTTATTATCTGATTTATAAATGTATTTCATTTACATAGCATTTATGAAGAAAAAGCAAACAGATGTAAGCCAGTTTTTTTAAAAAGAGAGAGAGAGAGAGAGAGAGAGAGATACAGAGAATTTTTTTAATATTTATTTTTTAGTTTTCAGCGGACACAACATCTTTGTTTGTATGTGGTGCTGAGGATAGGACCCGGGCTGCACGCATGCCAGGTGAATGCGCTACCGCTTGAGCCACATCCCCAGCCCCAGTTTTTTTTAATGGCAATATGGCCCATTTTTTATTTTTTAAATTTATGAGCACTCATTTTATCTATAAGTCAATTATGGTTCCATGTAAATGATTTGTAGATACAGCACTTATGTAGACACAAAGTACAATAATTAAGTGTGCACAGATATCATGAATATAGATAGGGAATAAAGATTTTATAGATTTTTGCTAGGTATATGATCCCCATAGGTAGGAGACAAAAGAACTACAGATATTTATTACACAGTATCTATCACATTTAACCATTTAGAAAATAAGATAGAGCCTGTCACAGTTGTCCTTTTGGTGACAGTGAACAATAAGTTATAGGCTAGAAGACATTGACCTGAGGGAGGCCTATAGTTGAGGATGGGGTAGGGCAGGGTCCACCAATTATATATGGATACTGAGTCAATGATTCAGGTGGCCATTTATCCATCCATAAGGTAGAATCATGTTAACAATCACCACTGTTTATTCTCCATTTGGGTTCCTCTAAAGGATGCAATCTCTTTTCTATTCCAGTGTATTTTAGAGTTAACCCTTAATTAATTGGCCTCTGAATAAAGACAACAGAAAAAATAACAGAGGGCTTAAAAAAAACTCCAGTTAGACAAAACAAAAACAGAGCAAATATATATATATATATATATATATATATATATATATATATAT
>NW_026000254.1:421759-427286 GCF_001458135.2 Marmota marmota marmota
TATATATATATATATATATAAATTATATATAAATGACAAATTATATTAAAATAATAATTGTATATAATAATAAATTATATATAAATAATCCATAAATTTTATATACAAATAATATATAAATTCAGGTGAGCAGGACCAAATATGAATCCCCAGAAAATACATAAGCTCAGAATAAGATGGGGGTTTAAAAAAATGGCACATACATAATTACTTTAGTAAGGGAGAACATGGAACATCTATATCTGATCAGAGTGTGCGTTTGGATCAGAGTGAGTCCAAATATTTTTAAAGAATGTGGGAGTCCATGAGGTCTGGGAGAGGACAGACCTCAGGAAAAGTTTCTCAAGAAAAAGAAAACTTGGGCTGGGGTTGTGGCTTAGCAGTAGAGCACTCGCCTCACATGTGCGAGACCCTGGGTTCGATCTTCAGCACCACATAAAGACAAATAAGTGAAATAAAGGCATTAAAAAAAAGAAAAAGAAAACTTGCTGGGTATGGTGGTGCACACCTGTATTCCCAATGATTCAGGAGGTTGAGACAAGAGAATCACAAGTTTGGGGCTGGGGTTGTGGCTTAGTGATAGAGTGCTCACCTAGCAAGCTTGAGGCACTGGGTTTGATCCTCAGCACCACATAAAAATAAAATAAAGATATTGTGTCCACCTACAATGAAAAAAAAAGAAAAGAAAAGAGGATCACAAGTTCAAAGCCAGCCTTAGCAACTTAGTGAGGCCCTAAGAAACTTAGCAAGTCCCTGTTTCAAAATAACAAATTAAAAGGGCTGGGATGTAACTCAGTGCTAAGTTCCTCTGGGTCCCTGATATCAAACAAAACAAAACACACTTGTACATATTCCAAAATTTATTGAGTGAGCAAAACCTCAGAATACAAGAAGAGAGAAAACAGCAATTTATGTCCCACAACAGCTTAAATTTAAAAGTGACACTTTTTATTCTGTTCTCAAACCGGTTTTAGACAATTGCTCATGCAGCTTACATTCCAAATGAAAGTCTTGGAGAGATAGATATTAGGCAGAAAGCTAAGGAGCAAGGAAAGTTACTGTTTTGAACTTGAGAAGCAAAGGATATTAAATAGGATATCCTGACTCAAAGAGATAAGAGGGTACTCCTTTGCCCTAGATGTTAATTAGATTTCCCACTGATTTGAGCCTTGAATGAGGACCCACAACATTTTGTTAGTCTGGAGATAAAGATGAAAGAGTAAGAGAAAGACAGGTCTCTTTATCCTAACAGGTAAAGATCAAAATCTCATGGTCACTGGCTTTCAGATTCTACAAGGGTGTTGCCCTTGCCAAGAATTTTTAATTGCTAGTGGATGAGCTTTGTCCCTCCAAAGACTGAGGGTGAAAGCATCAATTCTTATCTCTAAGGGCTGTGGCATCCAAGTTCTAATCACGAGATCTTCAGGCTTTTACCAGAATGTGCTCTACCCAAAACACTGTCCAAAAATCTTAAAATTTTTTTCCTCTACTCACCAAGAATTTGAGGAGGAGAATAGATATTCAGAAGACTGTATGGAGAATGCCAGAAAATAATCATTATCATTGGGGTGTCCATTTGGGGTCCAGTTCCTTGCTGTCCTGAATAAAGAATTGAACAAGACATGCAGAAGTAATAGGTAAAGTACAGATTTATGGAAGGTGAAAGTGAAAGTAGCACTCCATAAGGTAAACCAGAGTAGACCAAATGAAAGAGAGGTTCAAGGTCCTGATGTCTGAAAATTCTTGTCTCATATGCTGAGTTATGAGGTATTCTCTTTCCCTTATGAACCTGATTGAAAAGGTTATTCCATTTGCTCCCATTGATTACTTTAGAATACTTAACCTGTGGCAGGAGTTATCATGGGTAGTAAGTCCTCAGTGGCAAAAGTTGTCATGGTAATGGAACATCATAAACAGGGACATGATGACTCATCTCCCTGTCTTGTCCTCCAGCAGTGTTTTCCTTGTACCCTGCCTCACGTCATCTTGGCTTCCCTGAACTCCTAATACAATGATAACCCTGGACAGTGGCTACAATTAATTGGTATTTGGCTTGATCTCTTTTCCATTTTTTTCATATAGTAATAGAATCTGGAATGTGATATAGGATTGACAGAGAGAGGGGTGGTTATAGAGAAAGAAGAAAGCCTGAATGTAAGGGATATCTAACCACTTGCCATTATACTGTATGAAGTTATCTAGATCTCTTAGAATTTTGAAATCAAAGGTACCATTTTCAGGTCACTGACTGCTGTTATTCAATTTGTATTGTAGCTAGACAGTATTGCAAAAGAAGGTTAATTTTCAGGTTTAATATCACCCCCAGAACAAGGAACTTTAAGACTGTAGAGAAGGCAACTAAGGGGGCGTCTTTGGGTGGATGAGATTGAGAGTAATGAGACAGCTCTTCACTACTTTAAGAAAGCTGCTGACATGGGCAACCCAGTTGGACAGAGTGGTCTTGGAATGGCCTATCTCTATGGGAGAGGTGTTCAAGTTAATTATGATCTGGCACTGAAGTATTTCCAGAAAGCTGCTGAACAAGGCTGGGTGGATGGGCAACTGCAACTTGGTTCTATGTACTATAATGGCATTGGAGTCAAGAGGGATTATAAACAGGCCTTGAAATACTTTAATTTAGCTTCTCAAGGAGGCCACATCCTGGCTTTCTATAACCTAGCACAGATGCATGCCAGCGGCACAGGTGTAATGCGATCATGTCACACTGCAGTGGAGTTGTTTAAGAATGTATGTGAACGAGGCCGTTGGTCTGAGAGGCTTGTGTGGGAGAGAGAGGCTTGTGGAAAGCCGGTGGTGGCAGTTGAGGCTCTGAGGATTTTTCCTGAGAGGCTGTTTTGTTTGGCGTGTGTGGTTCTAAAAATAAAGTTAGTTTCTTTTGACAAGTGGCTCCTGATTGTGCCCAGCCAGACTGCGGCATTGGTGTCTAGTTGGAGTCCAGGTTCTTGACGTCTCACTCAAAGAATTGAGCAAGACAAAGAAATGACAGACAAAGCATAGATTTATTGAAGGCGAAATGTGGTCCATAAAGTAGAATGAGTACACTCTGCAAAGCAGAGTGTGTGTGGAGGGGGGCTGGGAGAGACTGACTCCAGGCCTGGATGTCAGGAGGATTCTTATTTTTTTTTTAATTTAATTTTTTGTTGTTGTTGTAGGTGGGCACAATACCTTTATTTTATTTATTTATTTTTATATGGTGATGAGGATCGAACCCAGTGCCTCATGAATGTGAGGCAAGTGCTCTGCCACTGAGCTACAGCCCCAGCCCCGGCCTATGTCAAGGAGATTCTTACATGATGAGCTGTAAGGTGTTACCTTCCCCACATGAACCTGATTGAAAACCCTGCCTCAGTTTTTTTTCCATGGGTCACCTTATGATACATAATTAGAATACTGGCCACTTTACCCACATTAGTTACTTTATTTTCACCTAATTAGAGTACTGAACCTGTGGTGGGGTTTGCCATGGGTGATGAGCCCTCTGTGGCAGGATTTGTCATGAAAATGGTACTTATTGTAAACAGGGACATGATGACTCAACTTTGGTTTTGTACTCCAGCCATTTTTCTTGTACCCTGCCTCTGCCATCTTGATGTCCATAAATTCCTGCCTAACACCTGGACTCGAGGGGTCAGGAGGAGGGAAGAGACCCAAGCCAGGGGAACCCCTGACCTAGTTCTAGGATTTGTAAAATGGGCAGGGAATTCCAGAGGACACTGGAGACTCACCAGAGAACAATGGTCTGGATTTAGAACCAGACAAAGCAGCAGCAAGGGTGGAGAAGCCCTACAGGGCTATCCATGTCAGTGATACCTCTCCTGGTTCTTCGCACTAAAATATTAGGTTTAGGAAAGGAGAGTATGGCTCAAGAGAGGCATGAAGTCAGATCAACCTTTAGGCAAAAAGGTTTATTAGAACTAACTGCACAGTGGGGTCTGAAAAAGTTTCAGCCCAAATAGGGAAAGCAAAAGATATTCTTTTTAAGGTCTCTTAGGAAGGGGGAGGTATTACACCACAAAAAAAGTGGATCTCAGGTCAGTTGACATTATCAAATTAGGTTAAACGACACATTCAAAGGTTTCAGCTGGGGCAAGTACATGGAAGGTCCCAAGTCCACCTTTGGGTAGGAAACAATCTCACAGAACCACGGGTCTAACTAATATGTGACCTTTGGTATTGACAGCAACCCTTGAATAATTATCCTTTTTTTAAAAGACAGCAGGAAGGGGGGACCCAGGTAGTCAGATCTCTGTTCCTTCTTTCCCCACTTATAGAATATGCCTTCATTTTCTAATTATATTGGGATGAAACCATGTTACAGAAAAAAAAAATCATTTCCCCCTTTTTAAAGTCTTCTGCCTTAAAATAGTTCCAGTTATTTAATATACACCCAAGTGGTGAGTTCTCACTGATAGACAATTAATTACCCATCATCTGCAATATGGTTTTCTGAAAAGAAAAACAAAATAAAACAAAAACATAGACTTTGGGGTACTTTTTGAGCCCCCAACCAGGATCAGATTTTTAAAATCTGTTCCATACTATATCTTTGGGGTACTCTATATGTCCCTATCAAGATAATACCTTCAGTCTATCTTGCAATATAACCTCTGGGATACTCTATGAGTCCCCATTGAGATTGGACTTTTAAGTCTGTCCCAAAGTGTCTGCAAATTATTGTCAGTATAAGCTTCCCATTATAAAGTTTTCAGGGTACTTGATAGTGCCTACCAAGGGCTCAGGAAAATAAATTCTTTTTTAAATATTTTTTTTAGTTGTAGATGAACACATAATGTCTTTATTTATTTTTTTATGTGGTGCTGAGGATCAAACCCAGTGCCTCACACATGTGAGGCAAGTGTTTTATCACTGAGCTACAAGCCCCAGCCCAAGAAATTCTTTTTTTTTAAAGAGAGAGAGAGAGAGAGAGAGATTTTTTTTTAATAGTTATTTTTTAGTTTTCGGTGGACTTAACATCTTTATTTTATTTTTATTTGGTGCTGAGCATCAAACCCAGTGCCCTCCACATGCCAGACGAGCGTGCTACCGCTTGAGCCACATCCCCAGCCCCCAAGAAATTCTTTATGAAGAAAAAAATAACTAAAATGAACATTCCTAAAATCTCAAGTAATCCAAGTGTTCTTAAGAACTTAAGATTTTTGTTATTATTGTTATTTTATATAGGACATAAAAAACCTCAGAGAGCTTTGAGGCACTTTGGGACAGGACAAAGTCAGTTAAGCTTTTTAAAATTTTTTATTGTTTCTTTTTAGTTATACATGACAGTAGAATCCATTTTAACATAATTATATAAACATGGAATATATCTTATTCTAATTCAGACCCCAGTACCTCTCCTTCCTGTTCCCTTCCCTTTATTGATCTTTCTGCCATTTACCTATAGTTATTTTTTTAAATTAATTTCTTGTGGATGTACACCATAGTGAGATTCACTGTGATGTTTGTGTATATATATATATATATATATATCTGTCTCTTATACACATCT
>NW_026000254.1:427364-473460 GCF_001458135.2 Marmota marmota marmota
ACACACACACACACACATAGGAAAGCTATGTCAGATTCATTCTACTGTCCTTCTTATTCCTATCCCCTTTCCCTTCCCTTAATTCCCTTTTGTTCAATCCATTGAACTTTTAATCTTCCCTCCCCACTCCTTATTGTGAGTTAGCTTCTACTTATCAGAGAAAACATTCAACCTTTGATTTTTGGGAATTGGCTTATTTCACTTAATATGCCCAGTAATCCCACTCCTCGGTATATCTCCAAAGGATTTAAAATCAGCATGCTATAGTGACATGGGCACATCAATATTTATAGCAGCTCAATTCACAATAGCTAAGCTATGGAGCCAACCTAGGTGCTCTTCAAGAGTTGAATGAAAAAGAAAATGTGGTATATATGCACAGTGGAGTATTATTCAGGTATAAAGAAGAATGACGTTATGACATTTGCAGGTAAACTTTAACATAACCCTCACTAATCTATCACTGTGGCTTATTTTAAAACTGGCTTTTTCCCCCTTTCTCTTCTCACCTTCCCCCTCCCTAAACAAGGGTGTGGTCAAACTGAGGACTCAGAGGAGCTGACTGAAGTTTTGATCCAAGGAGACAATCTTTTTCAGTACTTGCCTCAGGTCACACAGATAGTAGTTGGACCAAGTTGATGAAGCAATTTGACTCAGGTAAGGAGTTAGTTACCTGTGCCCTTGTAATATAAGGGAAATACACTAGTGCAGAGAAAATTGATGTAAAATTGTGCAGCTTCACCCTGCTCCACCTCCAGATAGCCCTTATATAAATATTGGACCTCCAAATCAAGTTAGTTAACCAAGAAAAAAAATTAGACTAAAATCTAGGTCTCTTGTCTCTCAATCTTGGGGCCTTTTTACTATATGCATTTTGTTTTATGTTTTTTGAGACTGGGTTACCTAGTCTGGTCTCGAACTCCTGGGTTCAAGTGACCCTCCTGCCTCAGCCTCCTGAGTACAAGGACTGCAGGTACATGCCACTACATCTGGCTGTATGTATTCAAATAATTTATTTTTTCATTCTGCAGATTTTATAATGTTAGGTATTTTTGGAGGCACTGAGGAGTAAGAAGTGAACAAAATAAATATGGTCCTCAACGGAAGGTGAGGGTGAAAGTTGCCAAAGATAAACACACTCAGACATTAGTTAAAATGATAAAAAGTCGAGTTTATTCAGCAACTACTGGTAGTAGGGGGAAAGTTGAGCTCCAGTCTGATTTGTGGAGAGGTGACTAGGATTTTCAAAGTGTCACCTTAAATTAAAAAAAAAAAAAAAACAATCAGGGGTTGGGATACAGCTCAGTGGTAGAGCACTTGCCTAGCCTGTGCAAGGCCCTGGGTTCACTCCAGCACTGCAAAAAAAATGAAGAGAGAGAGAGAGAGAGAGAGAGAGAGAGAGAGAGATTCTCCAAAGAATAATGATATTTATTTGGAAATAGCATTGCAATGGGAATAGTAGAGCACTACAATGGGAAAATGCAAGCCATAGTAAACTATAGGCATTCAAAAAGGTTGCATATGCCCATTGTGTGTGTGTGTGTGTGTGTGTGTGTGTGTTGGGGGAGGAATACTGGGGATTGAACCCAGGGGTGCTTAACCAGTGAGCCACATCCCCAGCGTTTTTAAATATTTTATTTAGAGACAGGGTCTTGCTGAGTTGCTTATAACTTTGCTAAATTACTGCAGGTGACTTTGAACTCAAAATCGTCCTGCCTCAGCCTTCTGAGCTTCTGGGATTACAGGCATGTATCACTGTGTCCAGCTCCCCAGTCTTTCTTATTTTGAGACAGGGTCTCAGTAAGTTGCTTAGGGCCTCCATAAATTGCTGAGGCTGGCCTTGAACTTGCAGTCTTCCTGCCTCAGCCTCTCCAGTTGCTTGGATTATAGGCATGCACCACCACACCTGGCTGCCCATAGTTTTTAAATATAAAAATGAGGAGGATTACATTTGATATTTTGAAACAATAATCCTTGGTCATAATGGCTAATAACAAGAGTGGTATTCATCTGAGGTCAAACAGACAGTTGCTAGGCAGATGTGCTTGTAGAAGTACTTTTTGTATAAGATTGTTCAGGCCTCTGTGAAAGTTTGTGGTTCCAGTAGAGTCTTTTCATGACAGTTAATATCAGGCAGCATGCACAAGGACACTTTCTTCATAACCTCCCAGTTTTATTTTTGTCATTGATGTTGTTAGGGTTGACACACATTTCTTTCACAAAAGGCAGAATGAGGGAGTAGGTAGGTGGGGAGTGGGATCTAATGCTGGGGCAGCTTACACAGAGTCAGGGAAGTGAATAGTTATAAAAATCAGGTAAGAGGGTTGATCAGGGTTTGTGTGATGAGGCCAGCTGTATTTGCTAGTTGAAAATGATAGAAGTTGGGATTCTACCTTCCCACAGAGACTGGGAGTCTTAGGTCCTCTCCTTCCTGATGATTACATTCATAGAAATGACTCTCAGATAAGATATTCCCAGCAGCGTATATTTCTCAAAGGGATAGAGGAGGAATTCACAATTCTAAGCTTTTCCTTAGAAATAAGAAAGGAAAGGGGTCAGGGCCCATGGTCAGGTGTTAGCTAAAACAAATGGTAAATTCTTTTGATAACCTTGAACTTTTTTACACTGGAAACCAAAAGGGGGCCGAGTTATTCCAGGGATATGGTCTCTGGCTGCTATGAGACATGTTAAGTTTGGTCAAGTATTTTAGTGCAAAGGTTTGAAATGAAACATTCTTTTTCTTAAACATTTTTTTAGTTGTAGATGGACACAATATCTTTATTTTATTTATTTATTTTTATGTGGTGCTGAGGATTGAACCCAGTGTCTCACACATGCAAGGCAAACGCTCTACCACTTAGCTACAACCCCAGCCCATGAAATGAAACATTCTTTATATAGAGTTTTTGCATTTCTCAAGATGGCGGGGGTGGAATCAACAATAAATATTTAAATAAAACTTTCAGGTAGTGATGATATTTGAAGATCTGGGGGACTGGGAAGAGGGACTGATTATTTTGGTGAACTGAGAATCTAGAGATGCAGAGTCTGGGAAGAAAAGTAGTCAAGAAGGAGGAGCAAATTAAAAGTCCTGCTTCAGGACAAGGCCTCTTTTACCAGAGCAAGAGGGAAGGTCAGTGTTCCTGGAGGGCTGGTAATGGGCGATGGAAGCAGTAAACAAGAGTGGGGATAGGGAGGAGAGGTGGGACAACTGAAGTCTGAGGTGTGTGTGTGTGTGTGTGCAGCCAGGATATTTAACCCAGGGCCTACCATATGCTAGGTAAGTGTTCTACAACTGAGATCCATTGCTAGCCCTTGAAGTATGAAGTTTTGGAGACAGTCAGCATTCGGGTCACAAGGATTTATTAATGTGCCAGTAGGACCACCCCATGTGCCAATTTTCATTGTATAAGGGTCCCTTGTGCTGAGGGAATGAGGATGGGGACCTAAAATTCCACCTGTAACATCCTGACCAAGCTGTGTAATGCATTCTGGTGCAGGGCTATGTCAGGGAAAAGGGTGTCTTTTCTAATAACCACAAGCTAGCCAAATTGTGAGCCAAAGGGGCTTCATCTTCCAGAGAAGCATTACTATGTTTGGAATATTTGTGTCTTTCTGAAATCTATTTTTTTTTACTGGTGATTGAACCCAGGGGTGTTTAACCACTGAGCCATATCCTCAGCCCTTTTTATTTTTATTTATTTTTTTTATTTTGAGGCAGTCTTGCTAAATTGCTTAGGGCCTCGCTAAGTTGCTGAGGCTGCCTTTGAACTTGCGTCAGCCTCCTCAATCGCTGGAATTACAGGCATGTGTCACCATACCTGACATGCACTCTCTCTCTCTCTCTCTCTCTCTCTCTCTCTATATATATATATATATATATATATATATATATATATATACAAACATAGGCAAGATTGCAATAAATAACTGAGTTGACCTTAAAGCAGGAGATGGAAACTTTATTCACCAGTTGGCGGTCCGGATCCACCAGCTGGTGGGCCAAGGGGTAGGCTGCAAGTTTACACCCTTTGACCCCCTCCTGGTGTTTGAGTATATCTTTTATATCCAAAACCATATTAAAGCATAAGTGGCTATTGCTATGATTCAAAACCATAAACAAACATCATGAGATCTAAAATCATAAGCAGAAAAGGGAGTGGGCCAAAATGTCCCTAGTTGAGTACAAGTTAAAGAATGGTTACTAATATCTAGACAATCAATCTCTGACAGGGCACATTATTCAAGAAAAACGGGAACCAAAGAGAGAATACTTTTACATTGTATAAGAATTTCCATTTTGTGTTGCCAAACATGCTATTCTAAGCAACTGTTGATGGGTACAGAAGTGGGACTTTCCATGGGAGAAGCATTTCTTACATGATGTGGAGTCTCCAGGCAAAAAGGAGTCTGTTTGGTCATTGCCCATATAGCCTGGCCCATAACATATATACATGTTTTCTTTTCTTTTTCTTTCTTTCTTTTTTGGGGGGAGGGATAACTGGGGATTGAACCCAAGAGCACTTACCTATTATTCCACATCCCCAGCCCATTTTCTATTTATTTTGAAACATGGTCTTGCTAACTTGCTTAGAGCCTTGGCCTCACTAAGTTGCTAATGCTGGCTTTGAACTTGCAATCCTCCTGCCTTAGCTTCCTGATTCATTGGTATTATAGGTGTGCACCACCACTCCTGGCAAAAGTTGAAATCTTAGAGACAGGGACCACTATAGGGACAAAAGGAAACCTCAATTCTGGGCCTTGGCTCATGGCCTGACAGCAGACCCCTGGAGGTTTGGTGTATATTACCCTCAATCACAGTCAACTATGCATTGCTGAGGTCAGGTGCCCTGTATGTGTTCTCTTGAACAGCTGCAGTAACTTGTCTTTAGCACAAAGCAAAATGCTACATTTAATTTCCACTCCTGCAAGTAACCAATAAAATGAGCTCCCTTCTTTGGTTCAGGAGGCCAGCCTGATGTCTTGGAGTTGTGTCTCCCATCCTAAATGGAAGCCCTAATACAAGCCTTCTCTACAATATTCACTTGACTGACTCAATTTCATTTCCATCATAATTGGGTCAAAAGATCTCAGTGTCCCACTGGTCAGGTGGTGCATGCCTCTAATTCCAGTGAGTTGGGAGGCTGAAGCAAGAGAATCAAAAGTTTGAGAACAGTCTGGGCAATTTAGCAAGATCCTGTCTCAAAATAAAAACTAAAAAGGGCTGGGGGTATAGCTCAGTTGTAGAGCATCTCTGGGTTTGATTCTCAGTACTGCAAAAGAGAGAGAGAGAGAGAGAGAGAGAGAGAGAGAGAGAGAGAGAGAAAAGAAAAAAAATCCCAGTGTCTGGTATTATTAACACCCAAGGTGTATTAGGAGGTAGAACCTCTTGGGAGGTGGTGAGATCATGAAGGCAGAACCCTCTAGAATGGAATTGACACACGCCTGTAATCCTAGTGGCTCAGGAGGCTGAGGCAAGAGGATCACTAGTCCAAAGGCAGCCTCAGCAAAAGCAAGGTGCTAAGCAACTCAGTGAGACCCTATCTTTAAATAAAATATAAAACAGGACTGGGGAGGGCTGGGGTTGTAGCTCAGTGGTGAGAGTGCTTGCCTTGCACGTGTGAGGCACTGGGTTCCATCCTCAGTACCACATGAAAAAATAAAGGTATTATGTCCATCTACAACTAATGGGCTGGAGATATGGCTTAGTGGTTGAGTGCCTCTGAGTTCAATCCCTGCCACCCCTCAAAAAAACGTTTCTATTATAGGGCTGTGTACCTCAGTGGTAGAGCACTTACTTAGGATGCACAAGGCTCTGGATCAATCCCTAGCTCTGCAAAGAAAGAAAGAAAGGTTGTTGTATATTTATATTGTATAGTCATTTTACCTTTTAAAGTATGCAGAAAAGTAGAGAATATGACACCCCTAGTTTTATCACATTTTGCCATATTTCATATTTTTTTAACATTTTGTTTTTAGTTGTAGTTGGACACAATACCTCTATTTTATTTATTTTTATGTGGTGCTGAGGATCGAACCCCAGCACCTCGCACATGCTAGGCAAGCGCTCTACTGCTGAGCCACAACCCCAGCCCTTATTTTTGTTTTTGAAGTGCTAGAGATGGAATCCAGGCCTTGTGCATGCAAGGCAAGTGCTCTGTCACTGAGCTACATCCCCAGCCACTTAGGTTTTTTTTTTTTCCTAATAAAGCATTAAAGATTGTGGCTCAGTGGTAGAGCACTCACCTTGCCCGTTTGAGACCCTGGGTTCTATCCTCAGCACCACATAAAGATAAATAAATAAAAGGTATTATAAATTTATTTTTAAAAAAGATATAGTTGTCTCCCTCTCAGTTCCCTTTTCCTAGTGCATCCCCTTTCCTCCCCCAGTTACCCTCATTTGGAGTTTGGAGTTTATCATTCCTGTGGGTGTTTTGTCCTTTGAGTTTATATGCCTATTTCAGAAATGTTTTCTAGTATTTTGTAAACATGAGGTAGTCTTGTTTTGCATGCTTTGAAACCTTAGACCTGTATTAACACCATGTGGCCCCTCCTATAGCTAGCTTTTCATCCCTCATCCTTGTGTATGTTGGAATGCACACAGCTCTAGATAACCCTTATATTTACATGGTGTTCTCCAGCATCCAAATGACTTTGGGGGTCTGTTATTTCCTGTGATCTTCACAACAACAAGGCTTATGATCCCCCACTGAAATCAAGAGGAAACTGAGAACCAGAATGAAGTGACTTGCCCCAAGACCACAAAGGGACAGAGCCCTAGGCTTACTGGCTTTGCATCATTAGAAAACAGGGGTAGGCAACCAGAAGACAGGCAAGTAGGAAGGAGAGGAGAGGAGCGTGAAGATGTGGGTAGGGAAGAAAGGTAGACAAGGGAGAGGGAAAGGGCAGAGCCAGCTGAAGGTGCTATATGGCTTTAAATCTACCAGTGATTCTGATTCTCAAGGCGGATCATTGGGATCACCTGGGGAGCTTCAAAAACTACTAATGCCTGGGGCCCACCCCCAGAGATTCTAATGTGATTGGCCTGCAGGGAGTCCTAAGCAGTAGGTTGTTTAAAAGCACTCCAGCTGAGTTGAATGTATAGTCAGGGTTGCAAACCATTGCCTAAGAAAAGCAATTTGTCAGGCAGTGAATTGGCTGAGGGGGCGGTACTCAAAGGCTAGCTTGTTAACATTAATAAGATCTTAGACTTAGAAGGCTGGCTTGATAATGCAATGTAAATAAGGTATTGAGATCTTAGACCTAGACAGCAATGGGCTAAAATGAAGGAGGTGATAATCCAGTTCCCTTAATGCTGTTCATGCTAGTCTTAGACTATAGTGTTCAGTTATCAGGGCTTTGAGTTTAAGGAGAGCCCAGTAATTTTCAAGATGAATACCAGTAAACCCCCACAGAGTAATAGAATTCAGCAAACATTCTAAGTACTTCCTTTATGCAGGGCTGCCTGTGATGCAGCGAAGGAAGACAGAGGGGAAAAATTGTTATCCTAAAGATAACAGACTGGGGACCCAGACAAATACACAGGCAATTAACACAATTTGGGAAGTGCTATAGATAAGTCCAGAGTGCAAGGGAACAGAGGGCAGAGAAAACCAAACTGAACCTCAAGGAGACTGGCACAGAGGCTCAGAGTAGGCTTCAGTGGAGCTCTACACATTGAGCGAGTTCTTTTTGTGTGGGGAGGTGGTGCTGGGGATCAAACCCAAACCCAGGGCCTCACACAAGTACTCTGCCATTGAGCTACATCCCCAGCCCATAAGCAGAGTCTTGAAGGATGAGTAAGAGTTGTTGAGGCAAATAGTTGAGGCTGGGGAGGGTTAGGAAGCACATATGTGAAGTGTCAGGTGCAAGTGCAGGCTGCAGAAGGCCAAATGGTTGTGTGTGGCAGAACACAGGAAATACATACCTATGTGGTAAGGATAAGAAGGTGATAAGGCTTGGGATGGCCTGGTATGATGTTAGGTCTCTGTTGTCCCAGCTACTTGGGAGGTTGAGGCAGGAGGAACACTTGAGTCCAGGAGTTTGAGACAAGTCTGGCCAACAAATAGCAAGACCCTGTATCAAAAACAAACAGCCAGGCATGGTGGTAGTGCACGCCTGTAATCTCAGTGACTCAGGAGGCCGGGGCAGGAGGATTTGCAAGTACAAGACGAGCCTCAGCAAATTAGTGAGACAGTAAGGACTTAGCCAGACTCTATCTCAAAATAAAAACATAAAAAAGAGCTGGGGGGTGTGACTCAGTGGTTAAGTGACCCTAGATTCAGTTCCTGGTACCCAAAAAACAAACAAATGAACTACTGGAAAGGTGGCCACTGTGTGCTGTGCCCAGTAGCCCCTACTGTACCCTATAGGCAGCAGGGTGTAATCCAAGTGAAGGAGCATGAAGAGAACAAGGAGAACCTTATAGAGGAAGAGACATCTATGATGAGTAGAAAATCAACAGTCAGGGATGTGGGATGGAGGATAGAGGAGGATGGTGTTAGCAGAGGTGTGGAGGTAGGAATGGGCCTGACCCAGTCAGGTACAGTGAGGGGACTCATCATCTGGAAGGTGTGATCAAAATCATTTGAGACTTTTAAAAAATATCAATGCTATGTTGGCTGGGGGTATAGCTCAATGGTAGAGCACCTGCATCGCAAAAACCAAACAAAGAAACAGTGCCTGGGCTCTACTCCATAGCCCCATCACAAGAATTCTGATTTATGTGATCTGGGAGTGGGGTCTAGGCATCAGTTTTGTTTTTTTCTGTGTGATTTAAAATTTCAGCTAGCCTTGAGAGCCACACTATAGGAGAGCTGTTGAAGACATAGATGGAAAGGTCAGTTAGAGCTTGATACCATTGAATATAAATTAGTTAATTTGTTTGTGTGTGTGTGCACATGTATGTACGTGCTGGGTATTGAGCCTGGGCCTCATATATTCTAAGTATACGCTGTACCACTGAGCTACATCCCAGTTAGCTAATATGTATTGAAAGCTAACTATGTGCCACAGTCTTGGTATGTATTAATATATTTGACCCTCACAACTCTTTGAGGATAGGTACTATTATCCTGTGTTGCAGATGAGGAAACATGAATTTGCCCAAAGACATGTACCAAAGTGGCAGACAATCTGGCTTTAAAAGCCTATCCTAAAAGGACTTGTATTCCAGGCCAAAGAGGTTGAGTTTCTTCTGCAACCACCTTTATTAGTTCAATGTGTATCTGTCCAGAATTTCTTTATGAATTTACAAGCAAGTACAAATATATACTCTTCATTTATTCACAAAAGATAGCACATTTTTATACTGTTCTGTACCTTTTATTAACAATGTACCCTGGAAATCTTTACAAATGGTACATAGAAAACGTCCTCAGTTGTCGCTTTTGTTTTGGCAGAGCTGGGGATGGATTCCAGGGCCTCATGCACACTAGGTAAGTGCTCTACCACTGAGCTACATCCCCAGCTTTCTCATTTTTTTATACAGCTCCTTAGCATTCCTTTGTGTGCATGTACCTTACTTTATTTAATGTTGGATTGTTTCCAGCTTCTGGCTATGAAAATGCTATAATGAATAATCTTGTATCATTTTGCATATGCCCAGAAATGGAATTACTGGGTTAAGGGGTAGATGTGTACTTGCTTTATTTGTGATACTAGGCAATTGAATCAGGGATGCTTTACCACTGAGCCACACCCCACACCGTTTTTTATTTTATTGTGAGAGAGGATCTTGCTAAATTGCAGAGGCTGGCTTTGAACTTGATCCTCCTGCCTCAGTCTCCTGAGTTGCTGGAATCACAGGCATGCACCACCTCACCCAGCATAGATGTACATTTGTAATTTCAGTATATGTTGCCAAATTGTCCTCCATACATGTTGTACTATTTTGCATTCCTACCTGAAGTGAATGATAGTATATAGGCACATTTCTAAAGAATTATTTTTTTTTGAGTCAGGGTCTTTCTATGTTGCCCAGGCTGGCCTGGAACTGACAATCTTTCTTCCTCAACTATCCAAGTAGCTTGATTACAGGTGTGCACCACTGTACTAGATTACAAACTACTTTTTGAATTGGTGATATAAATATGCTTCAAAAACAGAAGTGAAGCCAAGTGTAGTGGCTCATGCCTGTAATCCCAGAAGCTCCAGAAGATATGGCAGGAGGATCACAAGTTCACAGTCAGCCTCAGCAATTTAACCAGGCCCTAATCAACTTAGTGAGACCCTGTCTCAAAATAAAAGATAAAAAGCACTGGGGATGTGGCTCAGTAGTTAAGCACCCCTGGGTTCAATCCCTGCTACCAAATAAAAAAAAAAAACAACCCTGAAGTGAAAAGAAATGCAATGAAAAGCTTCCTGCTAATGCTAGCCAGCATCCACCCTCACCCTGCCATTAACCGTTATTAGTCATTTATTATATAATCTTGTGTTTCCCCCTGTCTCTTTCTATTTCTGACATAGATTTTTAAGACTTATTAGAAATTTTTCAAACATATGCAAAAGTAAACAATTCTTCTGAAAGGGCTGAAATAGTCTAGGTCCTATGAACTGTCAAACAGGGACACTGAAAAAACTGGGAATAGAATCCATTGGAGGAGCCAGGGGTATAGCTCAGTGGTAGAGTGGCAGAGCATGTGCTTAGCATTTGCAAGGTCCTAAGTTCCATCCTCAGCAACACACACACACACACACACACACACACACACACACACATACACACATCAATCCGTTGTGATTAGGAGGAACATAGAGATAAAGGAAAAAAATAAATTGAGTGTGGTGATGTGCACACGAATCTCAGTGATTCGGACAGCTGAAGCAAGAGGATTGCAAGTTCGACACAAAAGGATTGCAAGTTTGAGGCCACCCTCAGGAATTTAGCAAGATCCTGTGTCTAAATAAAAGATAAAAAGGGTTGTATAGTAGTCCTGGGTTCAATCCTCAATATGAGAGGTGGGAGGAGGGAGGGAGGGAGACAGAGGAAGTAAATGAAAAAAAAAATGTCCACATAAAAGTGAGAGTATACAACCAGAGATATGAAAAATGTGCTCTATATATGTGTAATAAGAACTGTAATGCATTCTGCTGTCATATGTAAGTAAAAAAATAAATTAAATTAAAAAAAAGAATGAGAGAGAACAGAACCTATCTCCAAAAGCAAAATCCCATCGTTTTGAGCTCTTCACAAAAACAGAAGAGGGAGCTATAGAATCATGAAGTTAGAAAATCTAATCAAAGTGTGAAATATGATATATCAAGAACTATGTAATGTTTTGAACAACCAACAATAAAAAATTAAAAAAAAAAAGAAAATCTATTCTGAGCCATGCTTCCCTCTAAACATTCCAGAAAAATTGTTTCATATAAAATGGTAGCAGCCAAACCCCTTAAAAAATTGTAAGAAAAAAATAAGAAGCAAATTACAACCCTAAAGACAATGAGGAAGAATGTCAGAAAGACATGCCTAATTAACAAATGAAAACTCTATCCTAATATTTCCAAATGAGCTCAAAGAGATTAAGAAATGATATGAGATATGAAAGAACTACATAAATCAGAATGAGAAAATTCAGAAAAGGGGTAATAGAATTGAAGAAAGAACTAGCAATGAAACAAAGCCATTTCAGAAACTGAGACTAAAACTACAAGGAATATAAAATCAAATAAACACAACAGATAATGAATGGCTTAAGAGAAATAGATGAAAAGTCGGAGGATAGTTTTGAAGATCAAAAAAGAAATAAAAAGGCTCGGTTTCAACATGAATGTGTAAAGAACTAAAAAAAAAAAAAGAAAGAAACTTCCATCCTTGCAAAAAGAAAAAAAAAGGTGGGTAGAGAGCAAATAAATAACTATGTGAACTCATCAGAGAACTGAGATCACAGGACAGATGGCTATCCTAAAATTTGGAGAGAGACAAGAGCCTGCAGAGAGACACAGGACCAGACTTCTGCTTACATGGGGCTGAAGCCACTGGAAGCTTCACAAGCTGATAGGAACTTTTTTTTTTTTTTTTTTGATACTGGGATTGAACCCAGGGGTGCTTTACACTGAGCTGCATTCACATAAGAGTGAGAGAGAGTATACAACCAGAGATATGAAAAATTGTGCTCTATATATGTAATAAGAATTGTAATGCATTCTGCTGTCATATATAAATAAAAAAATTTAAATTAAATTAAAAAAAAAAAAAGAGTGAGAGAGAACAGAACCTATCTCCAAAAGCAAAATCCCATCGTTTTGAGCTCTTTACAAAAACAGAAGAGGGAGCTATAGAATCATGAAGTTAGAAAAGCTATTCTGAGCCATGCTTCCCTCTAAACATTCCAAAAAAATTGTTTCATATAAAAGGGTAGAGGTCAAACCCCATGAGCTACACTGAGCTACAGCCCTTTTTATTTTTCATTTTGAGACAGGGTCTCACTAAGTTGCTGAGGCTGGCCTCAAACTTGGATCCTCCTGCCTCAGCCTGTGGAGTCGCTGGAATTACAGGCATGTGCCACTGCTCCTGGCTTGATAGGAACTTTAAACGAGGAATTTTGGTGAATTGATGGAGGCTGTTATACAGGCTAGGGAGAGAGTGGGAAGCTTTGGGGCTGCCATGGAGCACTTCCCACCCTTTTCCAGGATTTTATACCAAGAACCCCACCAGGCTCTCACAAGAAGGGTAGGGGGAATCTGGAGAAAACTCCCTCCTTGCCCGTATGGTGCTCCATGGAGGAGGGAAACAGCACCACACCACTGAGATTGCCTAGACTCACACCCTTATGGAACAAAAGGTTTGATCTGCAGGGGGAAGTGGAAGGCTTTTTTAAGAAGCAGAGTCTCAATGTGTTGCCCAGGCTGACCTCAAACTCACAAGCATCCCCTATACATCTGGGCTCTTTGAGGGACTATGTCCTAGAGATGAGCTGTGTCCAGCTGTGTGAGGGTTCTTCTATGAACTGTTTGGGGTTCTGATTCATAGGCAAGTAGTGTACCACTTAAGCCACCTTCCCAGCCCCTAAAACTAAGGTTATTCTGGGTGTTTTTGTTTGTTTGGTACTGGAAATTGAACCCAGGGATGCTTAACCACAGAGCCACATCCCTAGACCTTTTTCTTTTTTATTTTGAGACAGGGTCTCACTAAGTTGCCATGGCTGGCCTAGAACTTGCGATCCTCCTGCTTCAGAATCCTGAGTTGCTGGGATTATAGGCATGTGACACCATGCCCAGTGGTTCTGCTTCCCAGTATTGTGAGGACTTTGAGTACTTTGGGTTTCATTTCCAAGGTGTGAACTCTGAGGTATTTGGGGATTGCTGACTCATAGGATAAGGTCCTGAGGTATTTGGGAGCCTGTGTCTCAGGATGTGAGGTCATTAATATGTTTGCATTTCTGTGACCAAGGCTATAAATTCCTTGGAAAGTTTGGGGATCTGAGTTTCAGGGTGTGAGGTTTCTAGGCTGTATTCCACATCTCTGCTCTGTATCCCAGGCTGTAAGCCTTCTGAACTCTTTGGGGTTATACTACCCAACATGTGACATCTCACACTTCCTAGAGTGTGAATTCTCTGAGCTGGCTTATTTTTGACTGTGGCATGAGTTCTCTGAACATTTTGTGGGTCCATTTATATGGCTGTGAGATGCTTGACCTTTCTTTAAATTTATTTTTTATTTTGAAGTGTTTGACATTTTTGAGAATGGGTGTCCCTGACTGTGACTATCTCTGAATTTTTGAGGTTCTCTTCTTGAATTTGAGGCCACATTACTGTTCTTAGGTGTGCCAGATTTCTGAGCTGACTTTAGGATCATGGCCAATGTGAGGTCATAGAACTATTTAGTGTCTCTGTGCAGGATGTTAAACGTGCAAGTAATTTTGGGAGTCTCAGAAAATCTCAGAAATCTCCCACCATGGAGCCTTCCAAATTCAGGTACCTTCCAGTCTGGACACAAATCCCCCAAAGGATCAGACTTCACACTCTAGGACACAGACCCTTAATAGAACTAAGGTCTTAATAATATTCCTTAATAAAACAGGTATTCCAAGTTTTGAAATATTAAAGGCTGATGAGAGCAGTTTGTTATATGGTGATTGTCATAACTCCATTTTCTATTGCTATAGCAAACTACCCAAGATGGAGTAATTTGTAAAAATAAGTTTAGCCAGGCCTTCTGAGAAACCAGGGCAGTGTAAAGACCCCCCTCTTCAAACCCTGATTCTTGCAACCAAGTCAGAAAAATTTCAGACATATTGCTGAGAGTAACAGGAATAAGTTTATTAAAAAGATAGGAAAAGGGAAAGGGAACACTCTCGAGGGAGAGAGTGGGTCCTCTTAGGAGAGAAACAATGTGCCTCTCCTGAACTCCAGTTTTATTGGGCATGCCAGAGAAGTTTCCACAGAGCCCTGCCCAGGTCCACCTCTTGACTTTTGACTAACAGCAGGATGACATCATACTTTTAAGTCCCAATTTTCATGACAACTCTAGATTACCTTGGCCCATGCTGACCAGTTCTAATTGGATTCTTAGCCATACATTCTTACATATTTTATGGTTAGTAAGAACTATCCTTATCTCTCAGAGTTTCAGGACCTGGTGACCCTCTTTCAGGGTAATGGGCTCTTCTTATCAACATTATTTTAGGCCTGCCATTTCTCCTGCAGTGAACAGGTAGTTTACTAAGGAGTGTGACATATCCTGTCCACTTAGGCTGGATAGGGCTGCAGGTAGATTGTTTCTTGGAAAAGAAAGCATGTGGGGGTCAGAACAGTGGGTCCATTTTATATAATTATTCTTTTAACCTCATGTTCCCACCATCTCATCTGCCTGTTCCCCAACAATCCCGGCAACTCAGGAGGCTGAGACAGGAGGATCGCAAAGTCAAGGCCAGCCTCAGCAACTTAGTGAGACCCTGTCTCAAAGTAAAAATAAAAAAAAGAACTGGAGATGTAACTCAGTGGTAAAATGCCGCTGGCTTCATTCCTCATTATTAAAAAAAAAGAAGAAGAAGTAGTTTATTTGGCTCAGAATCCTAGAGGCTGGGGAATTCAAGTACCTGGCACTAGCATCTGGTGAGGGCTTCCCTGCTGCATCATGAGATGGCAGGAGGCATCACATGGTGAGACAGAGCAAGCATGCTAGCTCTGGTCTTTCTTCCTCTTCTTATAAAGCCACTAATGCCATCATTGAGGCCCACCCTCAAATCTCATCTAATCCTAACTATCTCCCAAAGTCCCTGCCTCTAAATTCATTAATATATGGATTTGGGGATTAAGTTTTAATCATGAACTTTTGGGGAACACATTCAAACCGTAGCTGTGATATTAGTTGTTTGGCATTTCTGTGTCTCAGGGAACAAGGTCTCTGAGGTTTTTGAGGGCCTTTGTTCAGGTTGTGATATCTTTAATCTGAGAGTCTCTATACCATTGTATATAGTATCTGAGTTACTTGGATCTTTGTTCCACAGACTGAAATCTCCTAGCTCTTTTGTGGCCTGTGTCTCATAATAGTCTCTGAGGTTTTAAGGAAGCTGTGTCCAAAGGGTGAGGTCTTGAAGCTCTTTGGATTTCTGTTTTCTAGACTGTGACTTCCCCAAGCCAATTTGGTTTTCTTCCTGTTTCTGAGGCCACTGAGTTTTTTGTTTGTTTGTTTTTTGCGTGTGTCTATGCTCTCCAGAATGTGGGCACTCTCAAGTTTTGTGGGACTCTTTCCATGATGGTTAGGTTTTGGTGTTATGGGGTTCATTGTCCCTGAGTGTGAAGGCTCTGGCATTTTAAGGTTTTGAATCCCTTTGGGGATAAATTTCAGGTCTCTGAGATGATTTTATGTATGTGTCTGGAATTTGAGGTCACTTAGCTTTTGTCAAAGATGTTTACATAGTATTAAAAGTTATATGTGGGGACTGATGCTGTAGCTCAGTTGTCATACACAAGGCTCAGCACCACAAAAAAAAAAAAAAAGAAAGAAAGAAAGAAAAGAAAAGAAAAAGTTGTGTATGGAATTCTAACAGAGAATAAGATATCTCTCCTCTGTGTAGGAATCTCTTTCTAGAAAAAAAAAAAAAGAATCTGTTTCCAAGAAGTGTGATCTCTGAACTTTTTCTAGGATTGTCTCTGGCTATAAATATTATCTATAATGGTTTTCTGGTTTTGTGTCCCAGAACCTAATTTTTATGTTCTTTCAGGGCTTCTGTGACCCAAGGTATAATGTCTTAAATCTGTTTGGGATTCTTTATCCATTATATGAAATGTGCAGACTTTGGGGGGCTCTATCCTCTACATGTGGTCTATGAGCTTTTTGTGGGTCTGTATTTCAGGATGTGAAACACAGTATTTGGGACCCAGTGTGTGATGCATATAAATTCTTTGAGGATATATGTATAGTGTGAGGTGTCTGAGGTGACTGGGAATTCACTAGGTTTTGGGGTCTCTGTGGTTTTGGCAAATTTATATCAGTGTTTGAGGTCTCAGAATTTGGGGTGCATGTTTCAGGTAGCTAAGCTGTTCACAGGTGTATTCCAGGGTATGGGGCCTCTGTTCTATTAAGGGTCTGTGTCCTAGGATGTTAGATTTCTGATCCTTTGGGGGATTTGTGTCCAGTCTGTGAGGTATCTGAGTTTGAGAGGCTGTGTCCCTGGTGGGAGGTTTCTGAGATTTTAATGGATCTGTGTCAGGATCTGAAGCTAGAACAATTTAGGAGGATGTTTCTTTGAAGAGTTGTCTTTACTATGCTTAGGAGTCTGTATCCATAGCTGTGAATTCTTCATGATGTTTCAGTGCCCCTGTTTTAGGATGTGATGATTACTATAGCTGGAGTACTAGAGGAAATTACCTGAAACAATAGAAGAAAAATGTCAGAGAGAGGGATGCATGAAGTTGATAATTGCACCTTTTCCAGTTTGAGTGACTGTGGTAATCAGATTTCTGTCTCTGACATAATACCTGAGAAAAACAACTTAAGGTCCCTGTTTTAGAGGTTTCAGTTCATGGTTGGCTGGGTCCATTACTTTTCGCCTGTGATGAGCCAGAACATTATGGCAGAGGGTGTGGTGGAGCACGGCAGTTCACCTCGTGGTGGCTGGGAAAAAAAAGAGAAGAAGATGCTAGGAACAAGATATACCCTTAAAAGGCACCCCCAGTGACCTACTTCTTCCAACTGGGCCCCACCTCCTAATCGACCCTTCAATTAAGAACTCATTAATGAATTAATCCATTGAACATTGCAGCATCTGGGACCAAGCCTTCAACACATGAGTCTTTGGGGACACTTCATATCCAAACCATAACAGTGATGGTGTTATAAGGTTATTTTTTATGGAAGCGAGTGAGTGAGGAGATCAATGCAAGAAAAGAGGTCAAGAAAGCGAGAGTTCAGATATTTGGAAGGATCATTTCAGTGAAAATGAAGTCATCAAGGGTCAAGGGGAGGGCAATATGAAGGGAGTTATGGTTAATATAGGAACTAAAATTCTGGAGAAATGAGGGTTGGTAAATGACTTCAATAAATCATGACTCTCATGACATGATGGTCAAAACTGAAAGATTTGGGGAAGAAACGAGGGAGAATTGTTTGAAAATGTTCTATGTACACCAAGGATTTGTAAAATAACTCTTAAATTGAAGAAGGAATGATTGACTCTCATCACTTTACAAAGACTTAATGAAATATTGAGTTCAGACAATGGCTATCTAGGGCCACAGGATCACAGCAAAAGAGAGAGCCAGCTGGGCATGGTAGTGCACACCTGTAATCCCAATAACTTGGCTGACACAAGAGGATCTCAAGTTCAAAACCAGCCTCAGCAACTTGGTGAGGCCCTAAACAATTTAGTGAGAACTTGTCTCAAAAAAAAACTGGGGATTTGGCTCAGTGGTTAACCACCCCTGGGCTCAATCCCCAGTACGAGAGAGAGAGAGAGAGAGAGAGAGAGAGAGACCCTATAAATATGCACAATTATTAAGTATAAATTAAAAATAAAAATATGTCTTAGAGACTGTGCCAGACATGAGCCTCCTGATGGAAGAATTCAGCACTACCTATCAAGAATTCTTGCCCCCAAATTGAACCTATAGCAGATCAGCCTTTAGATCCAACTTCCAAGGTTGTAGAAACCCAACCAACAGAGGAACATGTTGAACAAGACCATGGGGAGAAACCAGTCTAATAATCCAGGCTGCCTTTATATCTCTAATTATATGTCCTCTTCTTAGTGAGGCCTGCTCCAGTGTCTCACAAACTAACCATTCCTGGGTATCTCCAACCACCCAGCACTCATTCTCTTTCATTCTACTTTGTACTTAGTATAGCCATCTGAGTTTCTTGTTTTTATTTTTTATTTATTATTTGGCTCTGTCCTGTGAGAAAGTAACATTCATGAATGCAGGGACTTTATCTGGTTGCTGTGCTGCCGTGTCCCAGAAGCTGGCACGTGGCTTAGTGAAGAGTTAGGTAATACATAAACATCCATGGAATTAAACATGCATGAACGAATAAATATGGTAGAATATCACAAAATTAGCCCCAGCTCAGCCCTCAGGATAATTTTCCAATATACCTTCTGTCTATCAGAAGCAGGTGGGCATCTTACTTCCAAGTCTTCCTCTACCAGAGTATGTTAAGGCAGAAGGGGTCCCATAGTTCATCTTCAAAGACTATTTGCACATTTTGGTTCAGAACATACCTCTTAATCCTTAACACAGCACACATGACATCTGCTCCTTCTCTTTTACTGGAAGATTCCTATAAGCATCCTCTAGGAAAATCTCCAGTACTTAAATTATAATACATGGGTTGGGGGATTTCTTTTTTCTCTACTCTGAAACAGTTTATATCAAGTTGATAAATTGACACAATGTGATAAAAGCATTTTATAGAGCTGTGCTATCCAATGTGGTAGACATTAGCTACCTGTAACTATTTACATTAAAATTAAAATTAAATAAAGAACAATCATGCACTACATAATGATATTTCATTCAAGAATGGTCTGCATTCATGAGTGTAGTCCTATGAAAGTATACCACCTTGGGCTGGTGGTGTGGCCCAGTGGTAGAATGTGTGCTTAGCACATGTGAGGCCCTGCGTTTCATCCCCAACACACACACACACACACACACACACACACACGTTATATTGCCTAGTGAGGTTGTAACCATCTTAGTTTATGAAAGCACATTCTATGATGTTTGCATAATAAAAATGCCTAGTGACATATTTCTCAGAATTAGTGAATGACACACAGATGTTTCTGACACAAGGCATAGCATACATAAACCATGAAGATATTGTGCTGAGTAAGCCAGACATAAAGGGTCAAAATACTGTATGATTCCACACATATGAAGTCAAATTCATAAAGACAAGAAAGTAGAGTTACCAGTTGACCGAGGGGTATTTTACTCAGTTGGATAGAAACCATGAATGAATGAAGTGCAGCTCCCTTGGTGTTAGTAGCCCTGAACCTTGATTGCCAGTGGCTATTTGACAGCTCTCCTTGTTGCTCTTCTAGCAATCGGAGCTAGCAGCTCTCTCAGCAGCTTTTTCTGAAGCTCCTGACAGCTCTTGGGCTGTTAGCTGTTCTCAGGGCTAAAAGCTCTTGGTGTTATCAGCTCTGGTTGCTGGCATCTCTTGGTGTGAACCGCCCTCATATTATTAGCTCTTAATACAACCAACTTAGCCTGGAAAGAGGTTTTATTAGGACTATACTGCAGCATAAAGGGGAGCAGTACACAGGATGGGGGCTTCCCCATCCCCATGAGAGTGAAAAGAATGCTGCATATATAGGCAAAAAGAGCATGCCTATGCATTCACACAATCTCCTGCCTGCTGTGAATTTTCTGCATAATCATGCCAGCCTAGGCAGGTATATTGGGCCCACCTGCTTTGGCTATCATGGGTCAGGGAGAGGCTCCTTGCCAATTAGAATGAGGATGTCTGAAGTGACAGCAGAGGGGCTTAGTCTTCTAGAATTATCCCAGGGAATCTGAGACTGCTATAGCCAAAAGTCTCCCAGAGCAGCCATGAGACATCCAGCCAGGTCAGCATCTCCCAGTCCAGCTGTGAAGTGTTTGGAGCAGCAGGAGGAAAGAAGAAAAATAAAAAGTTTTTCTTGGGGAAGGTCAGGTCTTTCTCTTCTGTTTCTCAATAGAATGATGTTTGCCAGGCACTGGAAGAAGGAGGGAATGGGGAGTTATTGCTTAATAGGTATGAGTTTCAGGTTGGGAAGAAGAAAATGTTCTGGAGATGGGTGATGATAATAGTTGCATAACAATGTGAATGTACTCAATACCACTGAATTGTACACTTAAAAATGATCAAGATGGCTGGGGGCAGAGGCACACACTTATAATTCCAGCAACTTGGAGGTATGAGGCAGAAGGATCAGTTTGAGGCCAACATCAGCAACTTGTGAGACCTACAGCAATTTAGGGAGACAGGAGACCCTGTCTCAAAATAAAAAATGGAAAGGACTGGGAATGTGACTCAGTGGCAAAGTGCTCCTTGGTTCAATACCCAGTACCACCATCAACAACAGTAAAAGAAAAATGATGCCATGGTCTGAGTATTTATGTGCCTCCAAAATTCATGTTCAAACATAATCCCAATTGTGGTGGTTTCAAGAGGTAGAAACTTCGGGAGGTTATTAGATCATGAGGGCTGCATCCTCATCAATGGGATTAATGACCTTATTAAAAGAGGCCTCAGGGAGCTTGTGAACCCTTTGCCCTTCCATCATGTGAGGACACAGCAAAAGACATCATCTAAAGCAGAGTGTGAGAGTGAGCCCTCATCAGACACTGAATCTTCTGACTCCTTGGATCTTGGTCTTCCCAGTCTCCATAACTGTGAGAAATAAATTTCTATTATTTATAGTCAGTCTAAGGTATTTTGTTATAGCAGCAGAAATGAACTAAGACAGATGTTAAATTTTATGTTATGTGTATTTTACTGCAATAAAAAATTAAATAGGGGTTGGGTAGATCATGTGCTTAGCACATGTGAAGCTCTGGGTTCCATCTCCAGACCAAAAAAAAAAGTAGAAATTTAGCCCCTCAGTTACACTTGCCACTTATTTATTCATTTAGGTACAAGGGATTGAACCCAGGGGCACTTAACCACTGAGGCACATCCCAGCCCTTTTATTTTTTGAGACAGGGTCTCACAAGGTTGCTTACAGGCTTGCTGAATTGCTGAGGCTGGCTTTGAACCTGCAATCCTCCTGCCTCAGCCTCCTGAGCTGCTGGGATTATAGGCATGCACCACAACTTCCAGCATATTTTATTTATTAATTTTTTGTAGTGCTGGGGATCAAGCCCAGGGCCTTGCATCTGCTAGGCAAGTTCTCCCACCATGTGCCATGTTTTAAATGCTGTATGGTTGTGAATGTCTAGAGTGTTCGGGTCCCTGGGTAAGGGTCACGAAATAACCAGGACACAGGGGATGCAGAGCCAGGGCAGCAATCGCAACTGCATGCTGAGGTTTATTTGCAAGTTCCTTTTATATACTTCTTCTAACAAAGCAAGCAATTCTTTAATATCACGTTGCCCACATTGCCCAAATATCATGCCTCAGTGGATACACAGAGCTAGATTCAGATTGTTCCTGTTTGTTTGATAAGTACCCTCCTAAAGTTCTTTGTAGACATTATCTAGTCCCCTGAGGATGCATTTGTTTCTTTAGAATGTACTGTTCCCAGGATAAGTATGCAGGAAGCTTATTCCTCTTGGCCAAACCATGCAGAACTTGTGCCTTGCGATAAGGGGAAGAGAACGTTTCCTCCTCCTAGCTGAGGTTTGCCTCAGCTGACCTAAATCATAGCCACAGCTCTTGCAAAAAGTCAGGCCTGAGGGAGCTAAACTCTGCACACTTAAACCCCAATAATTTTTTTTCTTTTGTTTTTCTAAAATGGCTTTCCACAAAGTTAATATAGAGTTTTGAGATGGTCTTATGTACATGCAATATATAATTATAAACAGGATAATAACTAAGCATAACATTATTTCCATTCCTCCAGCCGTATGGGTAAGACTTTGAGCAATTTCTTTGGGATTTAATCCCTCTAACTGTTTTAAAAACAATTTAGCTATTTGTGCAGCATCATCATGTTGAAACCCTTTTTCAAAAATTTCAAATATATCCTTTTGTAAAGAATCGATCATTAATTGAGCTGTTTCATTACCATCGAGATAATTTTGTATGATATTCCATTCGTGTAAGCTTTGATTATATTGTATATTAGTTATACAGAAAGAAGTTGAATTTCAGTCATATTTTAATCTAATTTCTTATTCTAAAGTGAGTATCTTTTTTCCTAACCAATTAACTGTCTGTTTTAAAATATCTATTTGAGTTTGAAGTCAAGAATCAATTTGAGTCTGGGATAGCCATAACTCATGCGATTCTTTATGCCATTCCTCAACAAAATGTTTTGTTTGTAAAGAAGTATGTAAAGTTATCCCTGAAACTGTAGCAACTGTAGTCACTGCAATAAGACTTAGAATTACAGCAACAATAACTCCCATAAACCGTTTAGTACGTTTTAACAATTGTCTAAAAAATTCCAAAACCAAAGTATTTACAGGATCTTGGGACCATGGTCTTTGTAAATTTACAGGAAGCCAAATGTGAGAGCGCTGTTGTAACAGCATAATGGAATAACCAGAAGGAATAGAAACAGATGTATTAATACAGGTATACAATTTACAATTAAAGCATAAAATTTCCTCATCAAAAGTAACATTTCCAATTAAGAACAGGTATGGCATGGGCACACATGTGGTTATATTATATTCTTTAAATACAGTAAAATTATAAGAAGCAGCAGATTGATTAGTCCCAGAAAAAGAGCCATTAGATAAAATTACAGGTTTAGTTGCAGCAGCAATTTTCCATAAATGTGTTTGTAAATGATGAGGGTACTGCACTGAAGCCAAGCGTGGATCAGCAATTCCGCCATTACCCCAGGCCATCAATTTGTTGTTCCGAACGGTTTCATTCCATCTCTCTTTCGGCGGGATTTTGTATGTAGAAGATAAATCACAAGCAGTAATATTTCATTTTGAACAATTTTTTAAGAACATCCCGTAAGGACCCCACATGATAATATTCTGAAATATCTTTCCAAATTTGCCTAAACATTCCTGCCATATGAAAGGGGAGTATCTTAAGTCCTGATAAGTAAAATCGGGGCACTCGGGGAACATAGGTATTTTTGTTCAGTTATATTATCCTAGGTCATATTGATGGACCATGCAGATAACCGTTGTAAACGTGTTCGAGAACTATTACTCCAATTTCCAACTAGTATCCAATGTTGCCAATCTAATTGTAAGCAAGGAGGAACNCATGTCCCATAATTTGCCCTTGGGGAAATGATAGGAAATACTTCCGGTATATTTAGCCAACGCTATTTGTAGCATTTCAGTCATTTGTACTAAGTAAGTCCATTGGTCTTTAGGTAATGGGATAATTATGTGAGAAATGTCATTGCCCGTCAAAGTTATACTTCTCTGTCTTCCTTGTTCAATTAATAATGCGATCTGGTCAGCATATGGCATAATATTTTTGGAGAATCTATGTTTTGTATGTAGAAAAGTGTTAGAGTCAAACATTTAACTCAACAAAAATAAGAAACATTTTTGATTCCTCTGTTAGATGTAGATTGTTTCTCCTTTTGTTAATGAATGTTTTTTAGCTGTAATATCATTGAGCTGAACAAATAAATCACCTTGAGTACATAAGGAAAAATAAACACATGTTAAATGGATAAACTACATCTTTATTAGATTATTTTTACTTTTAATATTTCAGAAGCTTAGAGATTTAGAGTATTTTTACATTAACTGTAAGAAAAATTAAAGGAGAAGTTTTTTTTGAGATCACAACTATGAAGTCATGTGGTTATAAAATTCTGTATTTGTGTGTAAAACATGAATCACATTTACCTTTATTTTCCTTACTTAGTCTTGTCAATCACCTAGCAGGACTTAACAGATACCTTTCAAAGAAACAGAGATTGAGATGTGTTTTTATAACTTTAATAGCCTCATCATTACAGTAATGAGAGATGTAGTATCCTTTTGTTATGGTTCAAGACAACAGGGAAGGAGAGATCACAAGAAAGAGAAATCAAAATTATTACAACTGAGAAATTACTTTTCATTAAGTTTTACCATGGTGCCACCTTTATTTTTACATAAGCATGGTGGCATAATTTAAGCTCAATAAATCGGAAATCTTAATATTTAAAATTTACTTTGACTTTTATTTATCACCATATTAACAATTAAAAGAATTAGATAAAACACATAGGAAAGGGTAATATTAAACCCACCTTGTTGAGTTGATTTATTGATATATTAACTCATTTTTATATAGAAAAGGGATAGTGCATCTCAGTTTGCTTACAAGTTAGGAGATCACTTAAAATTTTGCATTTCCTAATTGCAAACAGAATATAGCACTTACAACAGGTTATAAATAAACTGGTTTTTAAGCATAGAGTTAGCCCCAACGATAATACACTATTTAAAAAGACCTAAGGCAATGAATTCCATTTCCAATGGAAAAAAAGAACTGTGCAAACAAGCTTAAAACTACTTTTTTGTGCCAGTGTTATAAAATGTAGCTTTTAATAAAATTTTGACCCAAATGCCATTAACTTAAGAAAAAAAAATTGGTGGAGAGAAGAATGTTATTTCATTTAGGAAAAATAACCATTATCTTTTTTTCTAATCTTTAACACACACAATTTAAACATATATAGTTGCTTTAACACTTTACATAATTCCTATGTACTGGAGCAATAACAAGGTCTAATTTTGTCCCAAGCTTCTAAAGTTATTTCCTTCAATTGCTCATGAATCTCAGGAGGAATATTAATTTGATGTTGAATGTCATCATACATACCAGTGCCAGATAACATAGGGTATCCTATGGCACGAATAACAGGGTTTTGACTGTTACCATTTTCTCTAGCCTTAGTGGCACATCCTTCTAAAAACCATATGTGCCATTGAAGATATTCAGGTTCCTGTAAAAGAGTATGGCCTATAATCTTCCAATCCTCAGGAGCAAAATTATTGTAATGAGTAGCAAAAGCATTAAGCAATGCTTTTACATAATGGGATTGAGGTCCCTACATTGTCACTGCCTTTTTTAATCTGCTAATATGATCAATATTAATCCCCTCATACCGAGGTGGTTGTGTCATTCCATTAGCTGGATCAGGCCTGATTATAGGAAAAGCAAAGAAAGGAGTTTCGTCCTCATCGTCAGAAGGTTCTGAGTCCATTTCCTGGACAGCCTTTAAAGAAGCTGCCAAAAAAGGGTTGGTGGCCGGAGGGGCAGAGGGCCTGGTTCCCGATAAAGGCTTAGGGTCTATTTTAGCTTCTAATTTATTAAGACGTCCTAGAATCTCCTCCATAACAAGTTTGAATTGCTCCGAAACGGAGTGATCATTAATTATCATTTTTACTTTCGTTTTCTTTTCCGTAGCAGTACCAATTAAATCAGCAGAATTTTGTGAAGAATTATGAGTCAATTGTTGTGTATCTTTTATTACCTCTTCTTTTTCACTAACATCCAGAGGGAGATCTAAAATAGAGGGAGCTAACTCCTTTTGTAAGTTGCCAATTAACCTTTTTTCCTCCGTAGCTTTAAACATTGTATATAAAATAGACCAGATAGACCAAAACCGAATTGGAATTTTTTCACCTTGCCTTATGGCCTTTTCAACATTGTGATGGACCCATTTCCAATTATCTACATCCATAGATCCTTCCTCCGGGAACCAGGGATTCCATTCCCTGACCACCTTAAGACACATCTCTATGTCAGAATGGGAAATACTAATACCATAGACAGCAAGTGAATGCCTAAGAATACGTAAAAAAGGAGAAGATGAAGATTGTCCCATCACCCTGTAATATAAAGAAAAATAATTTACCCTTCCTGTCAATCCAGCAGGGTCCCTGTTTCGGCGCCAATTGTGAACGTCTAGAGTGTTCGGGTCCCTGGGTAAGGGTCACGAAATAACCAGGACACAGGGGATGCAGAGCCAAGGCAGCAATTGCAACTGCATGCTGAGGTTTATTTGCAAGTTCCTTTTATATACTTCTTCTAACAAAGCAAGCAATTCTTTAATATCACGTTGCCCACATTGCCCAAATATCATGCCTCAGCGGATACACAGAGCTAGATTCAGATTGTTCCTGTTTGTTTGATAAGTACCCTCCTAAAGTTCTTTGTAGACATTATCTAGTCCCCTGAGGATGCATTTGTTTCTTTAGAATGTACTGTTCCCAGGATAAGTATGCAGGAAGCTTATTCCTCTTGGCCAAACCATGCAGAACTTGTGCCTTGCGATAAGGGGAAGAGAACGTTTCCTCCTCCTAGCTGAGGTTTGCCTCAGCTGACCTAAATCATAGCCACAGCTCTTGCAAAAAGTCAGGCCTGAGGGAGCTAAACTCTGCACACTTAAACCCCAATATATGGTCATATGTGGCTAGTAGCTACCATACCGGACAGTGTAAATATAGAGCATTTCTGAAATTGCAGAATGTTTTATTCCATATGCTAATCTAGAGAAGGTGCTGGAAACGAGGGTGGAATCTGTGCTTTTTACCATGAGGTTAGCATGTGGAACTTACTCCCACACACATGAGTTACTGTGAATAGAATATTTGAAGGAAAACTTACTTGCCCAATCCTCATCAGAAAATTAGATTTTCTTTTCTTTTTTCTTCTCTGCCCCTACACATTGCCCACCTCCTCCCATCATAGGGATTTAGCCCAGGGATGCTCTACCTCTGAACTACATTCCCAGCCCTGTCTTGTTTTATTTTGAGACAGGCTCTAATTTGCTCAGGCTGGCTCAAACTTGCAAGTTTCTGTGTGCCACTATGCCTGACTTTTCTTTTTTCTTTTTAAAACTTGAGGTGAAATTCACATAACATAAAATCAACCATTGTATGGCAGTTTGTACAGCCACCACTTTCATGTAGTTCCAAAAAAAAATTAATCACCCAAAAAGGAAACCCTGTACCAAGCAAATGCTATCCATTCCCTGCCCCAACCCCAGTCCCTGGCAACTACCAATCTGTGTTCTGTCTTTTTGAATTTTCCTATTCTGGGTCCATCGAACATATGATCTTTAGTGTCTGGTTTCTTTTACATACCACCACATTTTCAAGGTTCATCCACATTGGAACATGTATCACTGAGAACTGCAGAACTCTTGGCACATAACAGCTTCATCTAAACCCTGCAATAAGAGACCTCACCAAACATTAACATGAGTTATAGCAGCATAAGGCCATGTTCCTGGGATGTCACCAGTTCCCCACTAAAATACTTGGTTGAGCCAGGTGCTGTGGTGCAGACCTGTAATCCCAGCAGCTTGGGAGGCTGAGGCAGGAGGATTGGAAGCTGAAAGTCAGCCTCTGCAACTTAGTGAAGCCCTAAGCAACTTAGTGAGACCCTGTATCAAAATAAGAAATAAAAAGGGCTGGGAATGTGGCTCAGTGGTTAAATACCCTTGGGTTCAATCCTCAGTATGAAAAACAAACAAACAAAAAACTTGCCTAAGAAAGCTCAGACTTTCAGAATTTACTGTTTGTTCTAGACATCACCCCATGATAGGCTCTTTACCTTTAGAGCATTTGCTTTAAAAAAAAAAAAAAGGCTTATGATTTTAAATGTGTATCTCTCGCATTTCAGAAATATCTTTTTAAAAATGTTTTATTTTTAGTAGCAGTTGGACACAATACCTTTATTTATTTTTATGTGGTGCTGAGGATCAAACCCAGGGCCTTACGCGTGCTAGGCGAGCACTCTACCACTGAGCCACAACCCCAGACAATCAGAAACATCTTTTACAAGGACCCCAGAGCTATTCCTTTGAAATGTAATCATCAGTAAGGATAGGGCCTGTTTCTGTGGGAGCACAGAATCCTATTTCCATAATTGTCATCCAGAAAACATGGCCGTCCCCATCATATTTACACTCACCAGCCATCTGTACTTTTTCATTTCTCTGACTTTACTGAGCCTCTGCTCTCTCTCCTCCCTCCATCTCCCGTGATAACACCCAAATCACCTATAGATCAAAATAGAGCTCAGAGCTTTCCTTACTGTCAGTAGTTACTGAATAAATGTGTTTTTACCACTTTACTGTCATCTGTGTTAATCTTTGACATTGTGCATGTAGCAGGCACTTCATTTGTTTGGGTTTTTTTGGTAGCTAAATAATATTCCTGTGTGTGTGTGTGTGTGTGTGTGTGCCATAATGTGTCCATCTATTCATCTGTTGATGGACATTTGTGCTGTTTCCACCTTTTGGCTATTGTGGATGCTGCTGCTATGAATATGTGTTACATATTAGTACCAGTTTTTAGTTCTTTCGGGTATGTACTTGGGGGTGGAATTGCTGGATTATGTGTAGTTCTTTGTTTACCTCTTAGACAAGCAACTATTTCCATAGTGACTGAACCATTTTACATTCCTAAAACAATGTACAAGAGTCTCAATTGCTCCAAATCCTTGCCAACACTTATTTTCTGTTTTGTTTATTATAGCCATACTATGTGATAAAGTGGGACCTTGTTTTGGTTTTGATTTGCATTTCCCTAATGATAAAAGATGTTGAGTATCTTTTTATGTCCTTGGCTATTTGTATATCTTCTTTGTAAAAAAATGTCCTTTGCCCATTAAAAAAAATCAGGTTGTTAGCTGGATGCATGCCTGTATTCCCAGCTATTCAGGAGGCTGAGGCAGGAGGATAGTGAGTTAAAGCCCGGCCTGGGAAACTTAGCAGGACCCTGTCTCTCAAAATAAAAAATCAGGCTGGCATGGTGGCCCATGCCTATGACTCCAGTGACTTGGGAGGCTGAGGTAGGAGGATCAAAAGTTTGAGTCCAGCCTCAGTAACTTAGCCAAGACCCTGTCTCAAAATAAGAAAAATAAAAATAAAAATGACTATGGCTGTAGGTCAGTGGTAAAGTGTCCCTGTATTCAACCCCTAGTACTACAGGAAAAAAAAATAGGTTTTTTTTGCTTTTGTTTTTGGTGTTGGACAGTAAGAATGCCTTATATAATCGGGATATTAGACTCTTATCAAGGGCATGATAATTTACTAGAACCTTGTCTTAAGTGCAGCTCAGCTCATTGCTCTTAGTATCTTGGAAAAGTTCCACTTCGAGATAAACATTGCCACCCCTCATCTTCAATTCTTGACCTCCCAGCAAAATTCCTGCATCAAGACCCAAATGCAAAGAGGCTATTTCACTGCCTAGGATCTGCCCATGGGTGCCTGGTCACCAACTAACCTTGTCAATCCATGCCTTTCCATAATCCATGCTGCTGCCTCTGGCTATAGAACAGCTGCAGTGAATAGACCTAGACTTGGTTGAGGGTGTTTGGTTTCAACTGGGACTAAAAGGAAAGTTAGAATTCCTCCAGTCCTTAAGAATTCAGCACACTGATGTTGCAGCAAATCAGGTTTCATTAGCCAATTCCTTATAATCCCTCCATCTATATATCTATCTAGATGGTCTCTGACTTATAATAGTTCTGTTTATGATTCTTTCAATCTTACTGTGGTGCAAAAGTGATATAAATTCAGTAAAAACTGTACTTGTACTTTTTTTTTTTTGGAAACAGGGTCTTGCTATGTTGCCCAGGCTCATCTCAAACTCCAAGGTTTAAAGTGATCCTCCTGCTTCAGCCTCCCAAGTAGCTGGGACTAATGGTGTGTGCCACTGCCGCAGTCTGGCTGGGCACAATCAGGAGCCACTTGTCAAAAGAAACTAACTTTATTTTTAGAACCACACACGCCAAACAAAACAGCCTCTCAGGAAAAACCCTCAGAGCCTCAACTGCCACCTCCGGCTTCCCACAAGCCTCTCTCTCCCACACAAGCTTCTCCCCACCTCCCACAATCCTCCTGCTCTTGAGGCGGATTGGCTGGGTCATGTGGGCGGAGCCAAAAAAGTCCCCCAATGAGCAGCTCCGTGGTCTGAAAGGGCAGGGAAACAGCCCAATGAGCATCACCGCAGAGGAGCCAATCAGCTAGATGTTGCTGGGGCCGCTGTGAGCCAATCATCAGCCGGCAGCTAGAAGTTTGCTGGAGCCCCTTCGGCTGTGGCTCTCAACATGCCACCATACCTGACTAGAAACTGTACTTTCAATTTTGGTCTTTTGTTGAGCTAGTGATATGCAGTATTATTCTTTCATGTGATTCTGGGCTGTGACAGCACATTGTAGCTCCCAGGCAGTCATGTAGTCATGAGGGGAAACAACCAATACTCTGTGGCATACTGTGCTGTTAAGCTAGGATATTTGGTAGGTTAAATGTATTAAATGCATTTTTGACCTATGACATTTCTAACTTATGATGAGTTTATTGGGATGTAACATTGTAATTTGAGGAATATATATATATATACACACACACACACATTTACGTGACATTGATTCTTCTCTGGAGAACTCTGACTAATAAAGTAGAAGTGAGCTGGAATGAGAAGATGTGGTGGTCAGTGAGTGAAACCTTGAATTTGAGATTATGGAGAGACTGCAGATATTGTTTACCACTAGACCTCAGGCACAACAGTGGGGAGTGGGGTGGCTGAAGTAGAGTGGGTACCATATCAGTGCAGAACAGCTCACAGAACAAAGAAGGCAGAGGGTTGGAATATAGTTTTTTTTTTTATACCAGGGATTGAACCCAAAGGTGCTTAACCACTGAGTCACATCCCCAGCCCTTTTTATTTTTATTTTTTATTTGGAGACAGGATCTCACTAAGTTGTTGAGGCTGGCCTCAAAATTGTGATCCTTCTTCCTCAGCCTTCCAAGATGTTGGGATTACAGGCATGTGCCACCACATATGGTTTAGAATATGGATTTTTGAATCCATCATCAATGTGGATTTTGAAATCACCAAAAAATTCTGGGTAAGAGAGGTATTGTAGAGAGTGACAGTGAGCTATAATAAAATCCTAAAAAAGGTTTTGAGGAGTCATGAGGGGCTTGGTAGATGGCTGTGACAGAGATGAGTAGAAGGCTGTAGAGTCTGATGCTTCTGCCTCCAAGGAGTTGGAGAATGTCCTGAGGAGGGAGATAGCATAGTTGGAGGACATGAATGAAGCACAAAGAGGATACCTATGCCTTTGGAACCATTGGTGTTGAGGTGTGGGAGAGAAAAATGGCCATGGTTTGAGAGATCTGCAACATTGTTATGTAAAATCCATTTATGTTCCCATTGGAACAAGAAGGCGAGCTTGTCCTTCAGAGAAAAGATTGAGGATGTAGAGATTTTGCTGATGACTTGAGTGTGAGTTCCAGAAGGCAAAGTCTGAGACCATGGATCAAAAAAAGAAAATTCTCTTACCAGCCATGATGGAGTAATAGCAACTAGATTTACTCTTCTGCCTTAAACAACTAAGAAACCAGATAATATATGAAACAATGGTTTCCAGACATTAGACAACAGAAAACATGGCACCATGATCCCTGAGAGAAGGGAAACAAATGAGTAAAACATATGATTGTATAGAGAGTATTTATAGGTGCATTGTTGGGGTGGTGTGATGGTTAATCTTGGTTGTCAATTTGACTGGATTGACAGATTCCTACAAAATGGATTTAGCACAGTTCTAGATGTCTGAGAGGTATTTCCAGAAACAACTGGCATGTGGGTCAGTGAACTGAGTGGGGAAGACCCACCCTGAATCTGGACAGCACCATCCGGGAGGGCTGGGGGCCCAGATGGAACAAAAAGTGGAAGAGTGGACGAGTGGAGAAACTTGCACGTATGCACACAGTAAACACTTCTTGAATGGGTGTGTGTTTTTGTTGCTGCCATTGCCCATGGACGTCAGACTCAGGATTCTTTAACCATTGAATATAGATTTGCGAATGGAGTGTTTTTCCTATTCCTTGTTTTATAACCAAAGGACTTAAAAACAGCATACCACAGTGATGCAGCCACATCAATGTTTATAGCAACACAATTCATAATAGCTAAATTGTGGAACCAACCTAGATGCCTTTCAGTAGATGAATGGATAAAGAAACTGTGGTATATATACACAATGGAATATCACTCAGCATTAAAAGAGAATAAAATCATGGCATTTACAGGTAAATTGATGGAGTTGGAGAATATCATGCTAAGTGAAGTAAGCCAATACCCCCAAACCAAATGCTGAGTGTTTTCTCTGACCCATAATGGGAGTAGGGGGAAGCATGGGAAGAATAGAGAAACTTTGGATAGGGCAAAGTGGAGAGAAAGGTAAGGAGGGGGCATGGGATAGGAAAGACGGTGGAATGAGATGGACATCATTATCCTAAGTACATATATAAAGACACAAATGGTGTGACTCTACTTTGAGTACAGCCAGAGAAATGAAAAATTGTGTTCCATTTGTGTACTATGAATCATAATGTATTCTGCTATCACAAATAAGAATAAATAAATTAATTAATTAAAAAAAAGAATATAGATTTGCAGCAATGACTCTCCAGGGCTTTAGGTCTTCAGCCTTGGACTGGGGCTGTATCATTGGATTTTCTTGTTCTGAGAAAAGAACTTGATCTGATATGCTCCTGGTTTCTCTGCTTTCCAGTCTGCAGGCCATTGTGGAACTATTCAAGCCTCTGGTCATCTAAGCCAAATCTAAAAAAACCCTTCCTTTTTTCTGGGAATTGAACCCAGGAGTGCTCTACCACTGAGCTACATCCACAGCCCTTTTTATTTTTTATTTTGTTTTGTTTTGGTTTTGGTATGAACATTGACCCCAGGGGCAATATCACTGAGCCATATCACAATCCTTTTTATTTGTTATTTGAGATAAGGTCTTGCTAAGTTGCTTAAGGCCTTGCTAAGTTGCTGAAGCTGGCTTTGAACTTGTGATCTTCCTGCCTCAGCCCCCTAAGCCACTGGAATGACAGGCATATTCCACTGTGCCTGCCCCCTTTATTTATTGTCTTGAGGCAGGGTCTTGATAAATTGCTGAGGCTGGCCTCAAACTATCTAAGGCCCATGGGAAGGCCCCTAAACAAGTCTCAAGTTTTTCAGAGCCAGGAATATAGTTCATTTGCATACCAGCCTGAATGAGAAAACCTCCTGACACGTGGGATGTTGAGGGGAAAACTCAGAAGGGTATTGCTTCAGTACCAAATTAGCTCTAGACTATCAAATTAGCCCTAGACTAAAGGTTGATCAAGTCCTACCTGAAAACAACAACAACAAAACATAAAAGTAAGTTTCAAAAGGATCAAATTGATAAACTATGTCTCAGAACAAAAATAAATATTACAAAGTACAAAAAATCGGCACCAAACAAGGAAAAAAATTATAATGCCTGGCATCTAATAAAAATTATCGGGCATGTAAAGAAGTAGGAAAATATAACCCTTAACAAGAAGAAAAATAGTCCATAGAAAATGACCCAAAAGTGACCCAGATGATAGAATAAGTAGACAAAGGACATTAAAAGAGCTGTTATAAATACATGCCATACATTCAAGAAGGTAGGGAAAGGCATGAACATGGGTGAAATAGAGCGCTCACGGATGACCCTTGCCCACAATATTTCTCTCTTGCCTCAATTCAGGGCTGAGATCCAGTCCTTTTTGGAGAAAATATGTCTGTGGCTCATTGAATAGCAGAGCTTGCTGAAAATCTGCTCTCTAGAACTTTCCAGAAACCCACCCTTAAAGCTGTTTATGGGGAGGTTTATTAGCCAGGTTTTTTGTTACAATAACAAAACACCTAAGGTAGATTAACTTTATAAAGAAAACAGCTTTATTTAGCTCACATTTTGTGGGTATAAAAGCCCAAATAGCAGAGTACAGGGTTTGGTGAGGGTCTCCCCTGGCTCTATCGCCACCTAGTGATGGCAGTGCAGGAACACACAGGGGTGCAAATAATCACATTGCCAGATAGGGAACAAGAAACAGACCGTGTCCCACAGTTCCTTCTGAGGGCACCCTCCCATTGACTTTAGGACCTCTCACAGGTCCTACTTCTTAAAGATCCCAACATCTCTCAATACCATCACCTTGTGTGGGGACCAAGCCCTAAACACATGAATCTTTGGGGAACACTCAATATCTAAGCCCTTGCAGGAAGGGTCTAACTAGAGGTACTGTGTCTCAAAACTACATGATGTAGGGTGCTGGAGAAAGTTGCTGGCTACTAGCTGCTACTGGCTGCCATGTACTACAAAAGCTAGAAAACGGGAAATCCGTTGATGCTTCAGAAGCTAGAAGCAAACTTCTACTAACCCATCTAATGGGGGATTCCAGGTGTGAGGCTGCTGGCCACTAGGTGCTGCCGGCTACCATGAAGCCAGGTACTGGAGAGGTTGTGAGAGCAGCGGGACCCTGGTGTCTATGCTGCAGACACCTCCTGAGTAGGTGCTATGGCACCACTGGAAAGCAAACCGATTTTCCTTCTTGCAGTTTCTCTCCAGTGCCCTCTACTGGCAAAAGCTCACAGTGCCAGCTGGCAAAGGAAAAATAGTTACCTATTTAATCACATTTTCAATCTGAAGCCCACAAGCAAAAATTGATAAGTCCCTACTACCCTCCTTTGACCTATCAGTTTCTATATGCACCCTTGTATACCCTTGTTTTGTTGAATTCTTGTACAACAAAGCAACTTTATTTATATCTAACAAGATGTAGCTCTCTTACAAGAGAGGAGGTTATCATTCTTTCCCCCAAATGAGGAGACACAATCCCTGGAGTCATTGTATCATCACTATCTATATTAATTATTCCTCAATTTTAGTCATGACCTCACTGATGTACTATTACCTAAAGACCAAATTGTAAAATTAACTTCAAACAACTACTTCTAAATAAATTAAAATGGGGTTTTAAACTTGACGTTTATTGATTCTTCATTTTATTTCTTGAGCTTTAGGAGCTTTTAGGAAGGTCAGTGCCTGAGCCCATGTGTTGGAGTATTGACCCTATGTTTTCTTGTAACAGTTACAGTGTTTCTGGTCTAATTTCTAGGTCTTTGGTCCCCTTTGAGTTGATTTTTGTGCAGGGTGAAAGATAGGGACCTCATTTCATTCTTTTTTTAAAAAATATATTTTTTTTACTTGTAGTTGGACACAATATCTTTATTTTATTTATTTATTTTTATGTGGTGCTGAGGATCAAACCCAGGGCCTCACACATGCTAGGCAAGCACTCTACTGCTGAGCCACAACCCCAGCCCCATAGTTTTATTCTTGTACATATGGATATCCAGTTTTCCCAGAACTCTTTGTTTCAAAGGCTGTCTTTCTTCCAACATATGTTTTTGGTACCCTTGTCAGTTCTCAGATGACTGTATCTATGTGGGTTTGTCTCTGTGTCCTTCATTCTATTGCATTGGTCTTCATGTCTGCTTTTATGCGAATGCCATACTGTTTTTGTTACTATAGATCTGTAGTATAATTCCAGATCAGGTATTGTTATGCTACTAGTATCATTCTTATTGATCAGTATTGCTTTAGCTATTCTGGGTCTTTTGTTCTTCCAAATGAATTTTAGGATAGTTTTTTTCTAGTTCTGTGAACAATGTCATTGTTTTTTGTCATTTGTTTGTTTTGGTGCTGAGAATTGAACCCATGGGCACTTTACCACTAAGCCACATCCCCAGCCCTTCTTATTTATTTATTTTTTTATTTTGAGATAGGGTCTCACTAAGTTGATTAGAACCTCACTGAATTGCTGAGGCTGGCTTTCAAACTTGTGATTCAGGACTACTGAGAACTTGCCTCAGCCCACTGAGCCACTGGGATTACAAGCATGTACTACCACATCCAGCATCATTGATATTTTTATGAAGATTGCATTGAATCTACATAATGCTTTTGGTAATATGGCCATTTATTTTATTTTATTTTTTAGTTGTTGATGGACCTCTTTATTCATTTATTTATATGTGGTGCTGAGAATTGAACCCAGTACCTCACACATGCTAGGCAAGTGCTGTACCACTGAACCACAATCCCAGCCCCAATATGGCTGTTTTGATGACACTAATTTTGCCTATTTCAAGGAAATGGGAGGTCTTTTCATCTTTTGAGATCTTCTTCAATTTCTTTCTTCAGTGTTTTTTAATTTTCATTGTAGAGGTCTCACCTCCTTAGTTAGATTTATTCCAAAGTATTTTTAAGTCTATTATAAATAGAATTATTTTCCTGATTTCTTTCTCAGCAGATTCATTATTGGAGTATAGGAAAGTTATTGGTTTATGAATGTTGATCTTGAATCCTGCTACCTTGCTGAATTTGTTTATCAGCTCTAAGAGTCTTCTGGTAGAGTTCTTTGAGTCTACTTAGTATAAAATCATGTCATTAGCAAACAGAGTTTGACTTCTTTCCCTGTTTGTATTCCTTTAAATTTATTTTCTTGCCTGATTTGCTCTGGCTAGAGTTTCAAGGTCTATGTTGAATAGGAATGGTAAGAGTAGACAGCTTTGTCATGTTCCTGATTTCAGAGAAAATGCTTTCAGTTATTCTTCACTCAGTATAGGCTGGCTTTGGGTTTGTCATATATGGCCTTTACAATGTTGAGGTAAGTTCCTTCTCTGGTGTTTTTAACATGAATGGGTGCTGGACTTTTGTCAAAGGCTACTTCTGCATCTATTGAGATGGTCATATGATTTTTGTCCTTAATTCTATATGTGTGATATATTACATTTATTGATTTGTGTATGTTGAACCAACCTTTCATCCCTGTGAGGAAATCCACTTGGTCATGGCATAGTATCTTTTTAATGCATTTTCAAATGTAGATTGCTAATATTTTATTAAAGATTTTTTTTGCACTTATGTTCATCAGGATATTCATCTGTAGTTTTCTTTCCTTGACATGTCTTTATCTGGTTTTGGTATCATGGTGATACTGATTTCATAGAACAAAAGTGTTTGGGAGTGTTCCTCCCCTTTCTATTTCATGGAATAATTTGACGAGGACTGACATTAGTTTTTCTTTCAAAGGTATGGTAGAATTTAGCTGAGAATCTATCTGATGCTGGGCTTTTCTTTGTTGAAAGGCTTTTTATTACTGCTTCAATCCATTGCTTAATATCAGTATGTTTAGGTTTTCTATATCTTCTTGGTTCAATTTAGGTAGGTCATATGTGTCTAAAAATTTGTTAATATCTTCTAGATTTTCCAATTTATTAGAATATAAGTTTTCAAAATGGTCCCTAAGGATCGTCTGGATTTCATAAATGTCTGTGCTGATATTTCCTTTTTTCACCTCTGATTTTGTTGATTCAGGATTCCTTTTTCTTTTGCCTAGTTTGGCTAAGGGTTTATCAATCTTGTTTATCTTTTCAAAGAAGAAACTCTTTGTTACATTTATCACTTGTATTTTTATTCTTGATTTTACTAATTCTGGCTCTGATCTTAATTATTTCCTGTCTTCTATTGGTTTTTAAATTAGTTTGTTTTTGCTTTTCTAGAGCCTTGACATGTAATATTAGATTGTTTATTTGGGATCTTTCTTTTTTTTAATGTAGGCACTCAATGCTATACACTTTCCTCTTAGAATCAGGGTGTCCCAGAGATTTTTGATGTGCTGTGTATCTATTCTTGTTTGTTTCTAATAATTTTTATTTCTCCCCTGATTTCTTCTAGTACCCATTCCTCATGCAAAAGCATATTATTCAATCTCCATGTGTTAAAATGATTTGTCTTATCTTGTTATAGATTTATAATTTCATTCTATTGTGAACTGATAAAATGCAATGATTCCTTCTGCACAGCAAAGGACACAATTCAGAGGTTGAAGAGAGAGCTTGCAGAATGGGAGAAAAATCTTTGACAGCTACTCTTCAGACAAGGGATTAATACTCAGAATATATAAAGAACTCAGAAAACTTGATATCCCCCCAAAAAGAAAAAATACAAATAAATAGTCAAAAATACATGAAAAAATGTTCAACATCCTTATCAATCAGGGAAATGCAAATCAAAATTACACTAAAATTTCATCTCACTCTAGATAGAATGGCAATCATCAATAGTGCAAATAATAATAAATGTTCATGAGGATGTGGGGGAAAAAGGTACACTGATGCATTGTTGGTTGTGACTGCAAATCAGTACATCCACGCTGGAAATCAATAGGGAGTTCCTCAAAAGACTAGGAATAGAACTACCAGACGGCCCAGTTATTCCACTCCTCAGTATTCATCTGAAAGAACTAAAATCAGCATATTATAGTGATATATGCATCTCAATGTTTATAGCAGTTCAACTCACAATAGCCCAACCAATGGGACCAGCCCAGGTCCCATCAACAGACAAGTAGATTAAAAAATGTGTTATAGGGCTGGGGATTTGGCTCAAGCGGTAGCTCGCTTGCCTGGCATGTGTGAGGCACTGAGTTCGATTCTCAGCACCACATACAAACAAAGATGTTGTGTCTGCCGAAAAAAAAAAAAAACTAAAAAAATAAATATTAAAAAGTTCTCTAAAAAAAAAATGTGTTATATATGCGCATAATGGGGTTCTACTCAGTCATAAATAAGAATAAAATATGGTATTTGCTAGTAAATGGATGGCACTTGAGAACACCATGTTAAACAAAATAAGCCAGACTCAGGGAGATGAGGGTTGAATATTTTGTCTCATATGTGGAAGGTAGAGAGAAATAAATAATTAATAAAAGAGGGGAATCTCATGAAAACAGAAGGGATAACAGTGGAATAGAGAGGAAGGAGATTCAGGGGATGGGAGGAGGAATGGGAAAGGGAAGGAACTGTGAAATGAAATTGATCCAATTATGCTATATGTATGTATGTATATGTCACAGTGAATTCCACTTTTATGTATAACTATTATGTACCAATTTAAAAAAATAAATAGAAGGAAGACCAGTAGAGTAGTGGAAGGGGATCAGGGGAGGGAGGAGTGAAGAGAAAGGGGCAATACTGGGATTTGATATGGGGAAAATTATATTCATTTATGAAAATGTCAAAATGAACTCCACTATTATGTATGAATATAATGCACTAATAAAATAAATATATAAAATATAAATGAGAAGGAGAGAGAAAGAAAATGGCTAGCATATGCAAATAAATGCACATGCATAAGAAACAAAAAGAAAATTATCAAAGCTACTCTAGTATTCGTTTCTGTAATTGATCATGAAGCAGTAATTGACAGCTCTGGCTTCTTTCTTCTGTTATACATTCCATATTTATTTTGCCTGTCGTCATCCAGAATCTCAAATTCTTTTTCTTCACTTGGAGCCACCCAACTTTCATTCCTGAGGGTCTGAGTCCTTGATCATCCTGCCTGTTTTTTTGTTTGTTTTGTTTTTTGTTTGTTTTTGTTTTGGTACTGGAGATTGACCTCAGGGGCACTCAACCACTGAGCCCCATTCTCAGTCCTATTTTTTATTTTATTAGAGACAGGGTCTCACCGAGTTGCTTAGTGCCTCACTAAGTTGCTGAGGCTGGCTTTGAACTCGCAATCCTTCTGTCTCAGCCTCCCGAGCTGCTAGAATTATAGGCCTGTGGCACTGTACTCAGCTATCCTGCCTGTTTTTAGTTGCTATAGTTCTCCTTAACCTTGACTGTTGGGCATGGAAGTACTAAGAAGCATTCTAGATAATTCTCTGTATTGCATACGTGGTCCTCCTTGCATCCATTGTGTAGCAACTGCCCAATTTCCATATGGTAATTAGGATCAACCACTCAAGCCAGTAAATTAATTCTTTTACCCCTCCTTCTTTTGCTTGTTGTTTAATTGGCATAAAGAGCCCACAGTGTCCAAAATGTTTTATCTTCCAATTCATTGGAATCATTGTTGCAGGTGCATCTTAGTGGGGGAGGGGGGGAAGGGACAGGGGAGAGGAGGAAAGAAGAGAAGAATAAAAAGAAAGAGGAGGCATCTCAACCTCATTAACTGTAGGTCACAATTGAGATCAAGTTTGGTTAACTAACAAAATAATCTCTTAGAGCCACCTCCAGTTTCATGAGCTGACACAGTAAATTGAGAATCTCTAATAAGTGTACCGTATCAATGAATTCTGCCCAATCTAGTGTAATATCCCACCCTCCTTTTTCTAACACCCTTAGAAACCACTTCTTACATATTCCTCAGGTTTGTGTTAATGTACATTAGCAAAGACTTGCAATGTTTCTGGTGAATAAGTTATTTCCTTCTTGTTCATACTGTGTTTGTGCTGTGTTCATACTGTGTTTCATACTGTGTTTGAATAAATTATTTGCTTCTTGTTCATACTTGGTTTGTGGTGAGATTTGAACCTAATTATGAGTCTCGTGGCAGTAGAAGGTTGTTGTGGTGGGAAAAGCAGAGAATGAGCATTCCTTTCAAGGCATCTTCTCAGGTGAATTTATCTCAGCATTTTCAAGAAGAGACAAGCTAGTCTCAGATACTGAAGGGCAAGCTACTTCCATTAGTAAGGGAGGCTCAAAATGACTTGGTAGTTCAAGATTGTCGGTTTCATCTGGGACCACACAGATGTCTTCATTCCAAGTTTCAGGATCTTTCTTTTGTATTCTTTTTGTGTACTGCTGGGATTGAACCTAGGGATGTTCTACCACTGAGCTACACCCTTTTTATTTTTTATTTTGAGACAAAGTTACCCAGGCTGGCCTCTAATTTGCCATCCTTCTGCCTCAGCCTCTTGATCACCTGGGATCACAGGCATGCACCACCACACCTGGCTAGAATCCCATTCTTTTTTAAAAATATTTTTATTAGTTACTGATGAACCTTTATTTATTTATATGTGGTGCTGAGAATCGAACTCAGTGCCTCACACATGCCAGGCAAGCGCTCTACCACTGAGCCACAACCCTAGCCCTAGTATCCCATTCTTTACTAGTCATGCCCTAACTTTCACTTGAGAAATTACAAGTTTACAAGTTTACAGTCTTTACAAAAGACTGTGAATTCAACTTTCATTGTAACTTGGCAACCTACACAAATAAATGTTGTTTGCTTCTCAGCAATATTAACCCTGTGGCTAGATGAATAGGTGCCTCTTTTTGACACCACGAAAGCTCTCTGGTTCTCAGACTATGACTTGAGCTGAGATGTTAATGGGCTTATGTTTGCCATTTTCTTTTTGTAAGAGCTCAAGTGCATTTAAAAAAAATCAGCACCACAACAGTCTTTATGGTCCTGGTTACTGCCATGATGGTCAACTGCAGCAGCCGTTCAATTTCTCGAGGAAGGTACATCAGTTGTCACTTCATCACAATCAATAGATGGATTAATTGTGATGCCTCTTCATGCCATGGATGACTAGCATCCATTTATCATTGCTAAAGAGTTCAGCACTGTGCTCAAGCCTAGAGGCAAGAACAGACCAACCCCAGAGTTCCATTTCTGCCAGTATATTTCTGGGACCCCCTCCTGGTAACAATTTTGTTTCAGTCTGAATCCCATCAGGGGAGGATGACACAGTAGTTTGAATAGGGAGTGTTTAATAGAAGCAATTACCTATAATGGGGGATTGGAATAATGAAGGATTGGCTAATAAGATGTAAAGAGAATTCTACAGAATATAGGAATAGCAGATATAGGGAGCAGCCACCCTTCCTAGGCCATGATATGAGGCTATGAGACTGGGATCCATAGATCCCAACTAGAGTCAGAAGAGGCATGACTCTAGTTCACCAAATAGTACAAAAGTCACTGTGGTGCTGCACCAGTGGGACTTGTTGGAAATCTAAACTTTCTGATAGCAACTGCTGGTGGGGAAAGCTACTGGTCACTAAAGGCTACTACTGGCCACCACCATGCACTTGCAGGAACCAGAGAATGGAAAAGCTGTGAGTGCTGCACGAGTTTTGAAGCTAGAAAAAACCAGGCAGCAGGAGCCTGCCAAGTGAGCACAGGAAGCTTTGTCCTTTTGCAGTATCTCTCTAGCACCCTCTATTGAGAAAACCTCAGTGCCAGCCGGCAAAGGAGAAAATATTCAAAGGCATTCTATTTTCACAGAGCAGGCAGAAAGGGTGGGTTTGAAATTGAGAGGCATGAAACAAATAACCAGCATACCACAGGTCAAAGAAGAAATCGTAAAGAAAGTATTTTAAAACACAACATATCAATATTTATTTATTTATTTATTTATTTAATTTTTTTATTATTGGTTGTTCAAAACATTACAAAGCTCTTGACATATCATATTTCATACATTAGATTCAAGTTGGTTATGAACTCCCCATTTTACCCCAAATACAGATTGCAGAATCACATCGGTTACACATCCACATTTTTACATAATGCCCTATTAGTAACTGTTGTATTCTGCTACCTTTCCTATCCTCTACTGTCTCCCCTCCCCTCCCCTCCCATCTTCTCTCTCTACCCCATCTACTGTAATTCATTTCTCTCCTTGTTTTTTTTCCCATTCCCCTCACAACCTCTTATATGTAATTTTGTATAACAATGAGGGTCTCCCTCCATTACCATGCAATTTCCCTTTTCTCTCCCTTTCCCTCCCACCTCATGTATCTGTTTAATGTTAATCTTTTCTTCCTGCTCTTCCTCCCTGCTCTGTTCTTAGTTGCTCTCATTATATCAAAGAAGACATTTGGTATTTGTTTTTTAGGGATTGGCTAGCTTCACTAAGCATAATCTGCTCTAGTGCCATCCATTTCCCTGCAAATTCTATGATTTTGTCATTTTTTAGTGCTGCGTAATACTCCATGGTGTATAAATGCCACATTTTTTTTATCCATTCATCTATTGAAGGGCATCTGGGTTGGTTCCACAGTCTAGCAATTGTGAATTGTGCTGCTATGAACATCGATGTAGCAGTATCCCTGTAGTACGCTCTTTTAAGGTCTTCAGGGAATAGTCCAAGAAGGGCAATAGCTGGGTCAAATGGTGGTTCCATTCCCAGCTTTCCCAGGAATCTCCATACTGCTTTCCAGATTGGCCGCACCAGTTTGCAGTCCCACCAGCAATGTACAAGAGTACCCTTTTCCCCACATCCTCTCCAGCACTTGTTGTTGTTTGACTTCATAATGGCTGCCAATCTTACTGGAGTGAGATGGTATCTTAGGGTGGTTTTGATTTGCATTTCTCTGACTTCTAGAGATGGTGAGCATATCAATATTTATGGAATGCAGCAACAACAGTGCATGGAAAGAAATCGATAGAATTAAGTGTTCATATTAGAGGGGCTGGGAAATAGCTTGCCTAGCATGCATGAAGCCCTGGGTTCAATCCCCTGCACTGTGAAAAAAAATGCTCATATTAGAAAAGAAGAATGGTTTCAAATCAATGACTTCAGCTTCCATTTTAAGAAATTATGATAAAAAGAGGAAATTAAAACTAAGGTAAGCAGTGGAAAGGGAATAAAGATAAAAGTGGGAAACACTAAAGTAGAAAGCAGAAAAGCAATAGAAAAAATAAAAAAAAAAACATCTGGTATTTTGGGAAGATCAGTAAAATTGGTAAACCTCTAACCAGAATGATGAAGGAAAAAGGAGAGAAGACCCAAATGATCAATATCAGGAATGAGATGGGGGACAACACTATAGATTCTACAAAACTTAAGAGGATATTAATTTATAATATTATAAAGAGCTTTATGCTCATATTTTTTTGTGGTACTCAGGATCAAATCCAGCGTACTTTACCACTGAGCCACATCCACAGCCATTTTAATTTTTTATTTTCAGACAGGGTCTCACTAAGTTACCAAGACTGGCCTTGAACTTGTGATCCTCCTCCTCAGTCTCCCAAGTTGCTGGGATTCCAGGCACCACCGTGCCCAGCTTTATTCATAAATTTGATGACTTAGACACATTCTTTGAAAGACATGAATTACCAAATCTCACTCCAGAAAAAGAGAATTTGAATAGCCCTAAGTCTTTAAAGAAATTTATTCTGTAGTTAAAAACTTTCCCACAAAGAAAACTCCATGCCCTTGTGGCATCATTGGTGAATTTGACCAAATAGTAAGGAAAAAAAATAGTTGTGCACAAACTCTCTCAGGAATTAGGAATGTATACATTTTCCATTGATGAATAACAAATTACAATGAAATTGGTGACTTAAATCAATATGCATTTATTATCTAAGTTTCTGTGGGTCAGAAGTCCAGAACAACATGGTTGTGTTCTCTGTTCATGGTACTAGAAGTCTGAAAATAGGTTTCCAAGGTTTTTTTCTGGGGGAGGGGGTACCAGAGATTGAATTCAGGGGCACTCGACCACTGAGCCACATTCCCAGCTCTATTTTGTATTTTTTTTTTTTTTAACAGACAGGGTCTCACCGAGTTGCTTAGCACCTCACCATTGCTGGGGCTGGCTTTGAACTCACGATCCTTCTGCCTCAGCCTCCTGATCCCCTGGGATTACAGGAGTACACCACTGCACCAGGCCCAAGGTCATTTTTGTTGTTGGCAAGATTCAGGTTTTATTGCATAGGAACAAAGACTCTGTTTCCCTGCTGGTTATCAGTCAGGGCTGCTCTCACCTCCTATAGCCCACCTGAATTCTTTGCTATGTGATTTCCTCTGTCTTCAAGTCATCAAGTGTCAAATACGTCTAATCTCTGACTTCTAGAGCCAGATCTAAAGGACTCATAGGATTAGTTCAGACCCACCTGACTAATCTCTCTGTCTAAAGGCCAACTGATTTGGGACTTTAGTTACAGCTGCAAAAAAACCTTCACAGCAATAACTAGATTCACATTTAATTAAATAACTAGGAGAAACTGTTTGTATGCCAGGGGCTGGGAATCTTTTTTTTAATAGTTATTTTTTAGTTGTAATTGGACACAATATCTTTATTTTATTTATTTATTTTTATGTGGTGCTGAGGATCAAACCCAGGGCCTCACACATGCTAGGTGAGCGCTCTATTGCTTAGCCACAATCCCAGCCCCCCCAGGGGCTGGGAATCTTGATGACCATCTTAGAATTCTGCCAACCACAAGGAAGGGATGCTCCCCAAAATCTTCTGTTCAACATTACCCTGATCCTGACATCAAAACAGGACAAAGATATTATAAAAAAAGGAAACTACAACCAAATATTCTTCAGAAATTTAGATATGCAAATTTTTAACAAGTTTGAGCAAGTCAAATCCAACATAATATATAAAAGAGGTAATAACTCATGACGAAGCAGGGTTTATTCCAGGAATACAAGATTTATTTAACACTTTTAAATTAATCAATGCAATTCACCATATTAATAGATTAATGAGGGAAAACCATATAATTATTTCCACTGATACCACTAAAGCATTTGACAAGATCTGATATCGATTCCTGACTAAACAACACAAAACTGATAAAAATAAACCTTTGAAAATTAGGAGTAGAAGGGACTTTTCTCAACCTGACAAAGAGTGTTACATAATAACTACAGCTAACTTCATTTTTCAGGGTAAAAGTATTTTCACTCTAAGATCAAGAAAAAGACAAGGATGCCTACTCCTATGAGTTCTGGTTAACACTGTATAGGAGGGTGGGGCCAGGGCACTATGGCAAGAAGAAGAAATAAGAAGCAGACTGATTGGAAAAGAAGAAATAAACGTGATTTACATATCGCATGACTGTCTATGTAGAAAACCAACATAGACTCTATAAAAAAGTTACTAGAATTAATAAATAGGCTTAGCTAGATTGTAGAATAAATTGTATTTCTATACTATCAATGAATGGTCAGAAACTGGAATTAAAGTACAATACCATAAAAATATAAAATATGTAGGGGAATTTTTGGTAAAAATCTTGCAAGTCGCTGGGATTGTGGCTCAGTGGTAGCACACTTGCCTGGCATGTGTGAGGCACTGGGTTTGATTCTCACGTATAAATAAATAAAATAAAGGTTTATCAACAACTAAGAAAAATATTTTTTAAAAAAGTCTTACAAGTCATTCACACTGAAAACAACCAAATAGTGCTGAGATAAATTAAATAATATCTAAATAAATAGAGAGATATGCCATGTTCATGGATTGGAAGATTCAATATTGTTGCAAAGTCATTTCCAAATAGGTCTATAAATGCAATGCAATTGCAATAAAAAACCCCAGAAGGCTTTTTTTTTGGGGGGGGGGGGGGGGGGCAGCACTGGGGATTGAACCCAGG
>NW_026000254.1:473597-490698 GCF_001458135.2 Marmota marmota marmota
AAAAAAAATATATATATATATATATATATATATATATATATATATATATATATATGTATTTTCTTGAAACAGTTAACCCCACAGATGCATGATCTCTGAAATGCAGACAAAATCACAGGGGTATACTCTTGCAGATACAGACATCTGTTATTATAAGCTAATGTTTACCTACTGCTTCCTCTGCACTGGACACTGTGCTGAGCGCCAGGTAAACATTGCTTCATTTTATGTTTCATGAGGTAGAAAAGATTTGTGTTTTTACCGATGAGGAAACTCCTCGGACTTTCCCCGCCTCCACGATCACCTCACCCACCCACTCTCCACAGCTTCTAGACAAGTTTCAGATGGCACTTCCTCTGGAACACTCTTTGGTAGTTCCCACCTTATACTCAGTAGGAGCCCTTGATCTGACCCTGCCTATCACTCTCCTCCCTGGAAACACACTGGTCTTCTTTCTAGTTTTCAAAGATGTCATGTTTATTCCCTTTTCAGAGCCTTTACATTGGCTGTTCCCTCTTCCTTGAGATTCACCACTGACTTTTACTTATCCTGCTTCCAAGCAAGTCTTCCACGCCAAATATCACCTCTGTCTAGAGACCTTCCTCTGACCACATCAGCTAAAAATATACCTTTCCCCCTCAACTCTCTATCCTTTCACTTCAGAGAAGAAAACATGTTACTCATGTTTATTGTCTGCCTTCTTCATTAGAATGCTTCTTGACAGCAGGAATTTATGCCTGATATGTATGTTCATTGCTGCATCTCCAGCCTGTCACATAGTAGGTGCACAATTAAATGCTTGTTGAATGAACGAATAAACAGAGGGTATAAGCCATAATGAGGATTGGTGGGGACTGTGAGACCTAGAGAAGAATGTCCCACTCCAAATCATTCATATTCTTACACACACACACACACACACACACACACACACCATGTCTGCAAGCTAAAACGTTTGGGCTATCAGTTGATGTCTGAACTTGTGAATTATTACAAAGCATTAATGGAAGCCTAGGGTTTTTACTATTTGGCATCTGACTATGTATGTTTTAAGGCTCTTCACAGCTAAAGATCAGGAACATGAACATGCCCTGAGTTGAACAAGTTGGATCTATTACTCTTTGCAATGGGAGAGAATGGACACCATGAGGAACTGAGAGGCATCTCAGAAAGAGGGTGTTAGAAAAGATGTATTATGATTTGGCCTTGTGTTGGGTGTTGGGGAGGAGGGTTTAAGCAAGTGAGGTTTTCTAGATTAAGTACTATCCAGAAGTGGGTTAATTTTATGATTGGGTATGTTAATAGATCTTATCTAGGAGGGCAGCCTAGAGACATGCTAAAGCTATACTTGGTCAGAATAAAACAAGCAGCCATTTATTTTAGTCTGGATAGGGGATGTTTGGTTATTTTTGTGGTTTGGACTATGTGTTCAGTCATGGTTATGGAGTACTCTCAAATTTGTCTTGATCTATCTTGGTCACAAAGCAACCTTGTTTGATATCAACATTCTGTGAAATTGTGTTCAACAGGAGGACAGGAAGGCCAGCTATGAAGGCAGCGGCCAGATCCTGGAAGTCAGGGGCTGCTGTTATCTTTGTGCACAGGTGTTAACAAGATTACTTTGATTAACATGTCAGTTTGTTCCCAAAGGTATGGAGGTAGGCTAAGCTTTTATTTTTATGCTTCTTTTTACACTTCTTCCATGACTTCTGTTGTTTGCTTCTTCACATGCACCTTGAACATTGCTTCTTTTAATTTTTTTAGTTGTAAATGAATCTTTTATTCTATTTATTTATTTATATGCAGTGCTGAGGATGGAGAACCCAGGGCCTCACACATGGGGGGCAAGTGCTCTACCACTGAGCCACAACTCCAGCCCTAAGCATTGCTTCTTAATGTTATTCTTAGATTATTATTGTTGCTGTTGTGAAGGGGATCTATCTGCTATTATGTTTTCTCCTCTGCTACCTACCTCAAATGCATTGTGAACTTTTTCTTTTTTTCTTTTGCAGTACTGGGGATGAAACCCAATACCATGAAACCCCTGCATCATGAAATTTCATACTTTGTATATCTCAAAAAAAGGTACCGGAGCCAGATGTGGTGGCCCATGCCTGTAATTCTAGGTACATGGGAAGCTGAGGCAGGAGGAATGCAAGTTGGTGGCCAGCTTGGACAATTAGCGAGACCCTGCCTCAGAATAAAATTAAGATCTGGCAATGTACTTCAGTGGTAGAGCACTTGTCTATCACATGCCAGGCCCTGGGTTCAATATCCAGTTAAAAAAAAAAAAAAAAAAAAAGCACTGTTGGGCACAGTGCCACCAGCTCGAGGCTGAATCAGGAGGAGCACTTGATCTCAGGAGTTCAAGATTGACCTGGGCAATACAGGGAGACCGTCTCAAAACAAAACAAAACAAAAGCAAAGATATAAAACACTGCTAGGACGTTATAAATCACCATAGTATGGGGAACACCCATGCATCCAGTACTACTCAGCTAGGAAATAACCACCAATGAAGCCCTCTTATGTATCTCTTTCCTAGCTGTATTCTGTTCACTCCCACACCCCCCTAATAGCCCAGACAGACTGAACATTTGCAGAACTTTGTCATTATCATACATGGTTTTTCATATTCTTCATACATATGTATCTTTTATTATTTTGCAACTTTTTCCCCCTTGTGAAGGGAATTTGCTATTTATTGGAGATTGAACCCAGGCACTTACCCATGCTAAGCAAGTGCTCTACCACTGAGGTACACCTTCAGACCTTTATTTTGAGGGAGTCTTGCTACATTGCTCAGGCTGACTTGGAACTTGTGATCCTCATGCCTCAACCTCCAAAGCAGCTGGGATTACAGGCTTGTCCAATTATTTGCACTTTTAAGCAGGTCTCACTGTATCTAATTCCTCAAATTTTTTTTTATCATTGAGATTGTGCATGTATAATCAGTATGCAGTACATTTTACTGTAATATGGATCCCATCACATGTATTTTTACAATTAATTTACATTTCTATTGGACAATAAAAGTTCTAACCAAGCCTCTTGCTGGACTGTTCCATTAACTTTTGCTTCACTTGGTTTAGTAAAGTTTCTCTTCAACTATTTTCAAGTCTAGTTTGGTTGTTAGTCTGAGATTACATTATCAAGATAGCATCTTTTTAAGTTACCAGGACTGGTTATTCAATGTAAAAATGCCTTGCATCTACTGCATTGACAGTTTTTCTTGTTTGATGTTGATATACTGCCTGTACATATCAGAGATAAATCATGTTACAACATAATTTAATGTTATTTTATTTTTGGTACTGGGGATTGAACCCAAGGGTGCTTAGCCACCAAGACACATTCCCAGCCCTCTATTTTTTTTCTAAATATTTTTAGTTGTAGATGGACACATTGCTTGACGAGCGCTGTACCGCTGAGCCACAACCCCAGTCCCCATTTTTTTTTTAAAATATTTTTTAGTTGTAGATGGACAGTCTTTATTTTTATGTAGTGCTGACGATTGAACCCAGTGTCTCACATGTGCCAGGTAAGTGCTCTACCACTGAGTCACAAGCCCAGCCCCCTTAGCCCTCTAGTTTTTGAGATAGGGTCTTGCTAATTGCTTAGGCCTTTATGAAATTGCTGTTGATTATATTATATATTTTCAATTTTTTTTGTAGTCGTAGATGGACAGAATACCTTTATTTTTATGTGGTGCTGATTGAACCCAGTGCCTCACACATGCTAGTCCCAGCCCTCATATTTTTGAAGTATGCCATTGAATTTGATTTGCTTCCATTTCCTTCAGGATTATTCCGTCTGTACTCCGTTTCCTCATCCCCACTCCCAAACTCCAACCTGTGCGCCCTTTTAAAATTTAAGTTAAATGACTTGCAAGACCTTTATTGTTTCCAATAACCAGTTTTTAGTCATTCAGTTCTAGGGCACTTCTGCCTATTCGTTCTTTCCAGTTTAGAACCCTGCTAAACTCCCAGCCTCCTCTCAGGCCAATATCCCTTCTCAAGACAGGCCCGGAGGGAACTCTTGATGTCCTGACGTAGGTGACTCTTACCTCAACTCCTACACAGCTTTAGAGTTTGATCTAAGGCCACCAACGCTGGGGGACCTGCCCTGACCCTCTAAGCTGTAGAGTACTTCTGTGCACTGAGAGGCCTATTTTTTTGGTACTGGGGATTGAACCAAAGGGTGCTTTACCTCCCCAGTCCTTTTTATTTTTTTGAAATGGTCTTGCTACTTGTACTCCTCGTCTTAGCCCCCCAAATTGCTGGGATTAGAAGTGTGGGTCATAGCTGAGACCTCTTTTTACATTGTTATGTTACAGAATTGATCACTGTCTCCTCCAACTAGAAGCTCAGAAACAGGGATGGGGCAAATCCATATCTTCTTGGTTGTTGGGGTGGGTCCAGGTAAAATGTGAATATTGAACAGAAGTAAATGGATGGCAGCCACTTGCATTAGGCTCAGTGTATCAGGTTAAGCCTCTTCTCCTTTCCTACACTTTGAGACAAGGCCACAGGGAAATCTTTAGGAGACAGTACCTTAGTGAATTAGAAAAACCACACAAAAACCACTTGGGGTTATTTTTCTAACTAAACTTTTATTAAATTATTTTTGTTGTTGTTGAAGGCTGAAACCATCAAAGTCCTTAGATTAGCTTTAAGTGCTGGATGGAGTAAAAACCACAAGAGACTACTAGGTGATCTGTGAACAGACTGGCAGACAGGCAGGCAGATGACAAGGGAAAGACAAAACAAAAACAAACAGAACAGTCTTCTGGAAAGCTAGTCAAATTCTTTTTAAAATTTTATTAGAAATGAATTAAATTAATAAAGTAAATCAAAATTTTAAACTGAGCCCCAGACTTGAGACTATTATAAAGGCTCACCAAATAATAAAACCCTTGGGTCTCTGTAAGTTTTGTACAACCTGCTGCAGTTTGTTCTCCTTGAACTAGATGAGGCTTCTTCTGCCACTGTGATCTCTCTCACCATCACTATATCTAAGAACAGATCCCATTGTGAAAAGAAAAAAAAACAGACTCATCCCTCCCCAAATTCCTGGTGGCTGATGTTCTCTCCTAACTGTAGGGAAACCAACTTTGAAGGAGGAAGTTGAGCCAGTGGTGGAGGCAGGTGGGCAAGCTGGTAGGGCAGAGATGGTTTTCTGGAGAGTCCATTTGGATCTTTTCTCCAGATGTCTTAATATGTGCTTAAAGAGTTTTTTTAAGTTTGAAAAAAACTCCATTGTGAAAAGTGAGTTATGAAGAGTGCTCTTTATTTGAAACCTCCACAACACAGACGCCAATCTTGTCTCGCATTGAATCATTAGCTGTGCACATCAACACATTCCAAGCACAAATTAAGAAATGCAAACAGAACAAAAAAATATATATATATATAATTTTTCCCCTATCCAAAGGTTTCAAGTCTCAATGCAGCAAATCCTTCTGAACACAGAATCTGAGGAGCACACTGTTCAAACAGTTGGGACAAACAGGTCCCTGCAAAGGCTACTGCCTTTGTTAACACATGGGGCGGGGGTCATGGACGGCATGGAAAGGGGAGAGGAGGTGAAGAAAGGAGAGAGGAAGAAAAGAGAATGAGCAGGAAAAGGGGAACAGGTATGCATTGGGGAAGATGGGGTAGCTGGGACACACACATGGTGAGTTGGTGGATTTCATTTATTGTTTTTTGACATTTTCTTTCTGGTTCTTTTTAAATTTCCCCCCTCCCCAGGTCCAACAATGGTAGAAAAACCCCACAGAGGTGGGCAGGGCCTAATTAGGCCAGCCCAAAGCCTTCAGAGCACTCCTGGATGGCCAATAGTAGCATGTGGCGGAGCTTCTCAAAGCTCTCATAGGCAGGCAGGTCCAGCTGATTAAAACTAGGGGAAAAAAGATCAGTTTGTAAGGAATGATATTCACTAAATCCCTGTGTTTCTACTGGCCCATCTTCCCTGAGGGAACCTACCCTACTTACTCTTCACTTCTTGCTAACTCTTTGATTTTGTCCTAGCCTGGTCTTCCTCTTTCTAATATGACTCCAATACAGGTTATTAGGCACCAGAAATATAAATCAGACCCTTTCACTCCTCCTTAAAACCTCTAAGGAGATATTCAGGGTCACTAGTGATCTGACCTCTGCCCAGTTCTTTATCCCTGCAACTCCTCCTTACTCCAGTCATGCAGAGCTCCAGAATGTACTATTCCCTCCTGTGTGTTCACCTACCAATGTCAAATACCCTACTATGAGTCTAGCCCATCCTCTCTTCTCAAACTATCACCTTCTCTGCAGAATCACCAAATTGTGAGTTACCTAAGGTCCAGAACTGGGCCAGACTTGTGTTCCCAGCCTTGGGTAGGGGCATGAAAGTCTGAGTCTGCAACTTCAATGTGGATGCTGAAAAAGAGAAATCAAACCTTCCCTCTTACCATGTGTGAGCTGAAGGCAGGCGATCTGTGGACCTGTCATCTCGATGGATCTGAAACTTCTGAATGCCGTTCATGCCTTCAAGGGCAGCAAAACCTTGCAGGGGCACCTTGGAAGTACCGGTGACAAACTGGAGGAACTTGGCACGGTCAGCTTGGTCAAAAGAACGCAATGCTCTCCAGAACCACTGGATCTGCAGGATTGGAGAGAAGCTAGTATTAGAAAAGAACTCCTAGGGTTGTGGTTGTGGCTCAGTGGCAGAATGTTTGCCTACCACAAATGAGACACTGGGTTCAATTCTCAGCATCACATTAAAAAAAAAAGAAAAAAAGAAAAAGAAAACGAACTCCTAGAAGGTAGAGGAATGGAATTTGGAAAATAGAACTGGACTTGGAATCTTAGGCAAATCCCCTCCATGGGATTAGATTTAGTTCCTTCATTCATAAAACAGACATAATTATCACCTGAAAATACTCTCTTGAAGAATGAAAAATTAGGTACAGGTACATTGCCACTGACAACTCCCTTCTTCCAAGTGTACTGGTTTAGGGATGCCAGCAGCAGCTCACCTGAATAGAGTTGGACTGGTACTTGTGGTACTCAGTGTTGGACTTCAAATCATCAATGTCAATGGTGGGCAGTCCTGATATGAGCAGTTCTAATTCCTGCTCAGTGAAGATAGAAATGAGGCGCTTTGGAATGATCTCATAGAAGCCTTCTAAGAAAGCTGCCAGCTGTTTGCGGATGGCTCCTAGAGAGAGAATAAAAAAGTCACATAGCTTATGAACTCACACAATTACTAAAGATCAGAGATCATCATTCTGGCTTCCGATGCTATTAGCATGGTGGGTCTTGGCTGCTGCACCTACCACTCTGTTTTTAGGTCCCTATAAGAGTGAATAAAGTTAGCTGGGGATACAGCTCAGTTGGCAGAGTGCTTACTTTGCATGCACAAGGCCCTGGGTTCAATCCCCAGTACCACAAAAACAAAACAAAGCAAGAAAGAGTGAATAAAGTTAAACATTTTTGGTCAGGGTTTTGTCTCCCTTTGCCCAAGACATTTGTGGTTGTGTCATAGGAGACGAGAACAAAAACAACAACAAAAATTTAAAAGGAATGAGAGCTGACCTTTTCCCATACTGAGGAACTGGAGGTTTAAAGGACATTTTTCCTACCTGTCATTCTCATCTGGCACACCAGGTGAACATATTCCTTCTTATTTTCCTCTGTTACCAAGATGTTGGCCCCATTGGGTTTGAGGTCACGAACTTCACAGACTCCAAACTCTTGGACCTGGAATACCCCAAAACACCAGCCATAAACATCAGGATTGGGCTAGGATGTAACTAACACAGAGACTAGGGAACACATTGTCAAATTGCTTGCCATGTCCTGGGCAAAGATGAGGCAAGTCCATAGCAAAATGACTTTTCTTAAAAACTTATTAGCTCGTAACTTCCCTTGATACAGAAAGGCTAAGGGCAGGAATGAAGGAAATTATCATGTATTTTTTCTATAGTGTACTATATTCAGGGATAAAGAATTATATTGAGGCATTTTTAAAAGGGAAAAACTAACTAGGAAACATTTTGGATTATTTTATTAATTCTGGTTTTTCTGTCTGTGATACAAATACCCACTACTGTCAGCCTAACTGGGCACAGGGTATTCGGCTTTATGGAGATGTGTCCTTAGAACTGTGAGAGATTGCCCAGTGACAATGCCAAGGTGATCTCAACATGGTCTCCTGAACTGGCTGGGATGTGCTATGGTCACAATCTCCTGACCTACCTCAGTGCTGAAAGTGAGGTCGTAGCCAAGTGTGGAGACATCATTTTCCAGCAGATAAACTAGTCCCTGGTAGAAGTGGTAATCTTCACTCTCCATATCCGTGTATCTAGAAAAACACAAACAGGGTTATGGGTTGGTGGTGGGAGGAGAAGCAGCACAGGGATGGGATAAAAGTAAAGGACCTGACCCCGAGAGCTGAAGAAAGTATTAGGATTGCACCATTCCCTCACCTGACAGACTTGCCCAAGATGTGTTTGTAGAAGGATCGAGTAAAGTAGCACTCCAAGAGGCGGTTATCATATACAGCTTTGGCCACAATGCGTCCAACAAACTTGAAGTAGCTGAGGTGGTTGGGGTTGCAGTGGGAAGATGGATTGATGGTGTAGGTGACTCGATCACCAGGTGAGGTACGGAACAAGGCATACATAGGATTAAACATCTCTCGAGAGATAATCATATACCACTCTCGCAGGAGCCCCCCAGCATCCTGCCCTTCTTCTCCTTCAAATACTATATACCTGCATAAAAGAGCAGAAACAAGAACTGTGCAGAAAGCCCAGGACAGATGCATCTATTTGCATAGCATTATATGTGCAAGGGAGAGGGTGTGAAACAATCCGGGGAGTGTGGTGTCAGATGAAGAGGTGACCAGAGATTGCCAGGAGAACTCTGGGAAGACCCTCCGACCCTGTGTGATTACATGGATGGTAGATCCAGGTCATAAGAGAAGAATTATCACATAACTCATCTCTCATCTCACTAGCTCCTGTGACACTTGGTATTACAGAATACCAATCTCTGGGGTGGTCTAAGTGGCTTCAGAATCACCAGTGAGCAGTTACCCACTTGGTGGAAGCCATTCTTGCATATAGTCTTCCCAACCCAAGGTACCATTTGCTTAGCAGGCTCCCCATTCCTAGTGTAACAATGGTGAAAGCTCTCACTGCAAAACCTCAGGTGTATCCTTACAAACACCAATGACTTTCCAGTCTGTTTAAGAATTGTGCAGTTCAGCCAAAGGGCCAATCAGCAGGCCAGACCCAGAAGATGATTCAGTGAGATACTATAAGCCAGATTCCTATTGGGGAGGACAGGAATTCCCTAATTGCCCTAAAGTTGAGGCCAGAATAAGTCACTGTCACTGCGTAGAAAGAGCCCTGCCCACACCAATCTGGTCTGTTCTCTGTTCTGGGCTCTTACAATCGATTCTTCATTTCTTCAGGGGATTTTCGATGAAGCTCACGATAGGAATCTTCAAACACATGATCACGGCGGACATGCACAGCCATGTCTTCTTTCCGCAGCCCCTCATCCAAACGTTCCAGCTCTTGGCGGAAATATCTTGGGAGGTAGGAAAGGAAGGAAAATAGGATTTGGGGTGGCAAATTTCCATTTGTTTGATCAGAATGAAAAACCCCAAATGGCACTCTCTCCATCCTCCAAACACTCTAATTTCTGCTCCCATGTCCAGTAGGTGGGAGAAGTCAGTCATCTGTTATTTGGTTGAAATTTTTTCCTATCTCCACTGAACAAGGACTCACTGAGATTATAGCATGGGATCTCTGTAGCAAGAAGGTAAGGATGTGAATATGCGTATGAAGGAGGAGAGGCACAGGGATGATTCCAGAGGCACCGTCCAAATGTGTACTACAGCCATATGCACCCTAGCACAACTCCAAAGAATGGTATGGGACTTTAGAAAATCATGTGGTTAAAAAGTCATGTGGCTCTCACTTCACTGATGAAGAATGGAGATGGGTGGGGGAGGAATGGAGAAGGCCAGGGAACATTTAGGGTACAATGAGCATCACAGCTGAGTCTCTTCCCTGCCCACCAGCACCATTTCATATGCTACCAGCAAGAGAAACTTCTGGGCCTAGGAGAAACTTTAGCTCCTTTCTGGGAGAGGAGATACACATTGGGGAGTTCCTCTCCCCCACCAAACTCCAGGGCACATACTTGCGCTTGACATCAAAGTCGAGGACACGAATGTAATCTACCAGGACAGCGAAAGGCCCATCGGCAAGGTGGGTGGTGGACTGCCGTAGGATTTGGTTTAACACAGTGCGGTGAGTCTCTGAGGGGAAAAACAATAACAGGATCAATATATCATGAGTCTCAGAAAGGTGCAAAACAGTCCATCAGCAAGCAACTCTCATTTTAGGTGTCACAATTAGGAACCAGACAATGCCAGGGGCCAGTCCTGAGGTATGAATATCAATTTGAGCATTTCTATACCAGCCTGACTTGCCATGGATTCAGGATAAACTCTCTCCTCAGAGTAACATATAAGAGCTTCCAGACCAGATCCCTACTGAACTCTCTAGGGTCAATTTCTCCCATATACAAGATACAAACACATGCACACATTCCCTCTCTGCTGAACAGGCTAAGCATAAAATATATAAAACAACCCTGCATATAATAAAGCCTTTCGAATTTGGGGTGGTGGTGGTCTGAGAGTTCCCTGTACCTGCAAAGCGAAGGAACTTCTGTGTGTCAGGGGGTAGGCTTGAGGAGATGTGCATAGATGAGGGCTCCCGGGAGAAGAATGGGTCAAGGGAAGAAGGGGTGGCTGGGGTTAAGGGAGCAGGGGAGAGTGGAGGAGGTTCATCCTTGATGTGTGCCAGCTGGCTCTCACGGGTGTCCCGGACAGGAGGCTTGCTCTCCCGCTCTGTGGCATGAACCAGAAAGAAGGCCTCAACGGCAGGCTGTAGCACTGGGGGCAGAAATGAGAAGGAGGTGATGCTTTATTTTACAAACTTCAATATATAAGCTCTTTCACCTTTGTAAACAAACCATAAAAATATAGTATGGAGGAGGAAATAAAAAAAACTCGCAGCGAAATATAATGATAGAATAAAGTCACAGAGGCCGGACAAGGTGGTGCACACCTGTAATCCCAGCAGCTCGGGAGGCTGAGACAGGAGAATCATGAATTCAAAGCCAGCCTCAGCAACAGTGAGGTGCTAAGTAACTCAGAGAGACCCTGTCTCTAAATAAAGTACAAAACAGGGGGTATGGCTCAGTGGTCGAGTACCCCTGAGTTCAATCCCTGGTACCCCCCACCCCGGCCTGCAAAAGAATAAAGCCACAGTGGAAGTCAGCGTTTTATTGAGGGGAAAAAAAAGGGATAGGCAACCAGTTATAAAGATTCCTCTGATTTAAAAAGTAAGAGAGATCCCAGCTCTTAAGAGAGAAATCAAATCATTTTTGGGGGGTATGCTGAGGATCAAACCCAAGGCCTTGCATGTACTAGGTAAGCACATGCTCTATCACTAAGCTACACCCTCAGCCCCAAGAGATAAGGCAATCTTTTCATGATACTGAGAGCCAGAGGGGAAAAAAGCAACTCTCCTTTGAAAACACAGAGAAACTGAGAGAAAGGACTAACTTGAAAGAAAGAAGCTTAAGCTGACAGAAAGGATCCCAGATCAGACTGGAGGGTGAGGGGGGTGGGGATGATGACCTGGGCCCTCAGAACACAACTCACCTAGCACCGCATGCTGGTCATGAGATTCCTCCAGTTCCTTTAAACACTCCCCCAGCATGTCCCACAGCTCATCCAGGCTCAGCTGCTCACTGAGCAGGGGTAACTCAGGTGGCCTCTCCTCTTTTTCCTTCTCTCCCTGTGGGGTTCCATCTGAGGCTACTGGGCACACAGAAGATAGAGTTAGAAGGCCTTCGAGGTGCCTCTCCAACTTAAGAGTTGTTTCCCAGCCCAAATGCACAGGCTACTAGACAGATCAAGTAGACTGGACTGTTGGCCACAGAGTACTGCTCACTGAGCAACATCTTAAAGCAAGGTCTAGTCCTGCACTGGATGGCATTTAATAAAATAACAAATTCGGTTCCTTGGTTACACTAGCCACATTTAAAGTGCTCACTAACCACATGTGGCTAGCGGTCATCTAGTTTAGTCTAGTCATTGCCACATTAGCTTCCAGAGAACCTGTGGATAAGTTACCTGAGGGCAATGCAACAACGGTGGAACTCTGGATGGTTGCCTTCCAGTTCACAAAGTATGTTTCAGGACATTATCCTCATTAAATTCTGACAGCTGCCCTTGGAATCAGGCTGCTTTCTCCCTAATTTTTTCCCCAAGGGACAGGGCCAGGACTTAGAAAACATCTTTTTGACTCTAGTTCTATGCCTTTTGAATTAGTCATCTTGTCCGGGGACAGTTTAAAACCTCAAGAAGCCATGGTGCAACAGATGGATCCCCACGGCTGGAATGTTTTCTGGTACCCTTTGGGGGCTTATTCTGAATTCTGCTCAGTAGCCAAGCAGCAAGACCAGCCTCATCTTCTGGGTGGGAGAGAAGCAACTGCTTCCTCACCAGCCCTTCCCCCCTCCCTCTCCCTTTCTATTCCCACCCCCACCACACCCTTGCCCTGCTTAGGCTTCTTCCTGACCTTTGCTTTTCATCCTCTACCCAAATCCTGACTATTCTTCAAGGCTCTGACAGCCCTAGGTTTGAATCCTGGCTCTGGCACTTGCAGATCGTGTGACCTTGGGTAAAAGAAGATGGATAGAGAACATGGGAATAATATCTACCTCCCAAAGTCCTGATGAATAGTCAATGATTTAATACAGCATTTAAAAAAACGGGTGTCCTATGAGAACACTATTCCACAGGAATGTGTTCAAACAGTGCCCAAAATTATTCTATGTACAAGTTTGAGAAATGTCACTAATAATAGCCTTTACCATGTGCCAGGTACTTCACTAAGCACTGTATATGTATTAACTCATTCAATCCTAACAACTGTGAATATCCCTATTATAAACAAGGAAAATGAGGCCAAGAAAGGTTTGCCTCAGATCCCAGAAGCTAATAAATGAAGGAGCCAAGACTTGAAACATATGCTGTCTCCATGTGTAATACCCTATCATAGTTTCTTTACTCCTAATCTCAGGTGTCCTTTGGTTTTTAAAACTTGTTTTAGTATTTACAGAGACCAGTGTTCACTGGAACTGGATAACACTTGAGGTTATATATGCTGGGAACAGGAGATCCAGCAGATATTATATAAGACTGGCTCTCCCTTCTGCTGGGCTGGAAAGAGGAAGTAGTACTGACCAATGGACTGAGTATCTTGAGCACTGGGAGATGGCTGATCCACATCCATGGGCGACTCCTCTCTCCGGACAGATGCCTCTGACTGGCTAGACTCCGACTGGATAAAAGGGAGACAAGGCCACTTTATAAAGGGTGCAACTTTGCTTTCCTCTGGGATAGGCTAAAGGTTGACTCTTCCACCTCTTATACATGGAGTTTGGAAAGTGGCTTCCCATATCTGGTGAGAAAACTCTGTAGTACTCCAGTACCAAAGAATGGCTTTTCAACCTACTTTGCTGGCCTTTACCCTGAGCTTGCAAATGTTCCAAACAGCTCCTGGGATGCCTGCATCTCCTACACTCTACTCCCATTCCTATGCTCAGTCAGAAACATATCTCCTGGATACACATTTCAAATCTTCTTCCTGGACAGGTTGTGTGGGTGTGTAAACTCATATGGGCTAAAGGGAAGGTATACATGCTATTTGTTCAAATATGGGAGTTAATGTGACCTCTTAGGATGGATTATTTAAAAAGTCAACATCTGTCTATCAGATGATGGGAATGAGACTAGGCAGAAAAATAGCTACTTGTCTCTTTCTATTCTCCTGGAGTTACTGCCCCCAAATTCTAGGCTATGCCTGGTGTGCTCAAAAAACATATTGTATAACAGTAATTCCACATAAAGAAAAATCAGGCCCCAGGACACCTTTAATCCCTGAATTCTGAGATGGTAACTTGCATGTTCCAAGACAGAGACAACAAGAGCATGCCATAAAATACTCTGATTCTAGGGCTTTTACTGAAGCCTGTGCTGGGATCCCAATACTGAGCCAGCTACTTTTGTACCTGAGGGTTCCTCCTAAAGTGCCTCAGTGTCTAGGTGCCAAGGATTACAGAGAACAGAGACAGAGGCCTGGGCAGAGAGATCAGCCATAAACACAAATGGCTGTGTGGGATATGTACCAAGCTTGGGGGACTTTCAAGAGTAGGATTCCTGAGATGCCTCTGATGTACCTGCATTATTCCATGAGACTGAAAAAAATCTTTACCCCACACCCCCCGCTCAGAACCCGACACTTAGCATTAGGCAGTTTGCAAAAGCGCCAATACTAAATGGATAGCTGGGAGTGGGTATGATAGCCAAGCTTTAAATCAAACCAAACTTCAAACCAAACCAATAAATCAATCAAACAGTAAAGGAAAACACCAACAGAAAATAACCCTATTGTCCAGAAGCATTCATATAGCAAACTTAAAGCAAAAGCATACAAGGTAAGGGCAATGGAACCCCACTGATGACATAGTGGGGGGAGGGGGAAAGACAAATGAATGAGGGGCCACAGGCATCATGCTAACCGTTGCTGCTTGTTGCTGTCTCCGCGCCCTTTGACCCTCACGTACCATTTGTATAATGGCATCAGCCTCAGCCTCCAGCTGCCGAACAGCTGCCTGGATGCTGCTAGCTGAGCCTAAACCGGAGGAACCTGGGAGAAAGAAAAAAGAGGAAGGCAACATATAAAATGTAGGAAGAAGGAATGCCCAATACTCTCTCCTATCTCCTGGGCTGCCACAGGGCATCTTGAGAATATTCATCATCAGGCACTAAGATCTACTGTTACAGATAGGACAGGGGGCATGGTGTTAGACAAACAGATGGTGGCATGTGAGGAGGGTTCTATGGGACAGGAGGAAAGAGGGAAATGATGTGGTAGGCTATGGCTGAGGCAGCATGGCTATAGTGTTTTAGTTAGGAGTGATCAAGGAAGCAGAAAGGAAGTGCACACCCAGTGAGTTAAATCTTATTCAGCAAAAGGTTGGTCCCCAATTTCCTTGCCAGATTCTATTCCCTTTAATTCCCACTTGCCTAAGCAATTTCCTATGTAGACAGCTTGAATGAGATATAAAATGCAGCCATCAACATTCTGACACTTATAAAAAAGGATTAGCAGTTTACTTTAGGAAATGTCAAAACAGGAAGGAAGCAGGACACTGAGCCCTGTCCTTCCAGGGATTCTGGGTTTTCCACCACCAACCGTGCCCCCAAACTAGACACTCTAGTTCCATACCTAGCCTGCCTGTCTGCTTGGCTTTCTTGTTAGCTCGGCGTGTGTCGTCCCGGAGCTGGATGATGACCTGTAGTACCCTCAAGAAGAACTTCTGAGTAGATGTCTTGGATGTCAACATGGACATAGAAGGCAGCTGGAGCTCCCGGCCACCCAAGGGTCGCTTCTGAGATGCCACAATTACCACATTCTCAGCCATGTCAAACCTAGATAGTATAAAGGTGGCTTGCGTACATTGACAACATAAAAGCATTAACAATTAACACCCAGAGCAAGTAGGTTGTCAACCAGGGGGGGTAAGAAAATCTTACAAATAGGGCAAATCAGAAAAAAATCAGGTCAAGAATATATACAGGACTGATAGAAAAATTGCCCAGAGAAAGAATATAGAATAGGAAACCAGCAAGAGCCACCTTTCAGAATACCCCCGAGCCTAGCCCACAGCCAAAGTGGTGGTTTCCACCCACCTGCTCTGCATTTTGCCTTTCAGCTTGGTGGTCTGGGGCTGCTCTTCAGGCAGGCCATCAGGAGAAAGAGTTTCACACTGGGCTCGCCGTTGCTGTTCCAAATTGTATTCACGTAGTTCAGCCAGCAGGGTACCTGGGTAGATAAAGGAATTATCAAGTGTTCAGAGACTTCCCTAGTGCAGTAGCTGAAAGTCAAACCTTTCCAGAAAATCTGTGCAGGCCACCCTCTGTGCAAAGAACCCAGGATGAGCAGGAAATTTCCTCTGTTTAGTAGCTTTTTAAAAATTCAACAGCTCATTATGTGTGCTCATGATCAACCACATGGTGACTACTGACTTAGCTCGTCTCAGGAACCTATTCAATCTACACATAATGCAGCTTGATGTAGAAAAGAAAAAAAAAAAACACATCACTTTTGGAGTCACAAAGATCATGGTCTATTGTCCTGTATATTTCTTAAACTTACTGAGGTTTTGTGGTGACTTCAGATAAATTCCTTGACTCCATTCCCAGTTTGCTTATGCATCTTAATAAAGCGAATAATACTGCCTAACCTCTTAAAGTGGCTGTGAGAATGAATTGTATGGTGAAGTGCCTAGATGATATCTGGCCCACAGCTGTTGAATAAGCCAAGAAAGGTCAGAGACTGGAGGCCAAATTCTTTCAGGAAGAACCTTTTAATTCTAATGTAAAAAAGAATACCCTGGGTTATACACGCTAGTCAACTCATCTCAGCTTCAGAAACATTTGTGGGAAGACAGATAACCAAGTATAACTAAGTAGGGTGACAAGATTGAGGTTGTCACCGAAATGGTTGGGATGGGAATGGGAAAAGATCAGAGGCTCTTCATGTTGAAGTAAAATCTGGTTTTACTCCTTCGTCCAATCACTATCATTCTGGGCTTTAGCTTTCTTCTCAGTAAAATAGGGAAGGCAATGTAAATAGATGATTTCCAAGTGTTAGAATTTTTGTATCACCAAAACTACACAAAAGCTGAGGGCATCGTTCTGCCTTCACATTTCCAGAGCCTGAATATAGTGCAGGCATATCTTTGAGATAGTGAAGCTGCCTTCACAGCCTCACTATGGGGCTTGTACAAGTCCTCAAGTAGGTTCTGTTGTTCCCACGCATTCACTTGTTCCTTTACTAAGCATGGATGGCCAACCACATACCAGAAACTGAGAGAGAGAGAGAGAGAGAGAGAGAGAGAGAATGTATATATATGTGTGTGTGTGTTATATATATATATATATATATATATATATATATGGA
>NW_026000254.1:490722-594058 GCF_001458135.2 Marmota marmota marmota
ATATATGGAGAGAGAGAGAGAGAGAGAAGCCCAGCTTTGCTTTCAAATAGGGGCTGTGCTGTGGGTGCCTAGTGTAATCTAATTCACACTGGGGGATTGGGGAATGCTTCCAGAAAAGGAAGACACATAAATGGAAGGTTTCAGAAAGACAAAAGGCTTTATTCCTGTTATTACCTATCTGTTTACAAAGGGTATATCCCAGATGACGTGCTCCATTCAGTAGCAGCTTGAGAACTGTGTCTCGGGTCCCAGGGTCCCCCCTAGAGAGCTGTAGTAACACATTTGCTGCATCCTCCAGGCCTTCTTCAGAACAAGAGTGAGATGTCAACACCTGGGGGAAAAAGGGGGGGCGGGGAGAAGGAGTAAGCCCCAAGCTGAGAACCCAAACCATGTCCAACCTATCTATCCTTTCTTTCAAACCTTGGCAGGTCATAAGAGCCTGGACTCACCTCCACAGAGAGCTGTAACTGGTTTTCAGTGAGGCCAGAGGATACCATCTTGAAGTCTGTAGCACTGCTGCCTCCATCACCCACTTTTGCTGGAGATTTGCTGCTTTTAGTAGTAGTAGACGCTTTGAGGAAACAGAACAACATAAGTCTCTGTGACACAAGCCAGACTTTGAAGTGGCAGAACCAAGGAACTGCTGAATTGCCCAGAGCTTCAAAACAGAAAAGTAGTGAAAATGAAAATCCACCTACCAGAGCCAAATCTCAATGACCTGGGAGGACCTTATTTATGCCTTCTAAGGTGACAACCCCATGCATACTTTTCAACTATTTTCTTATCACCATAGCTACTCCCCCCACATTCTTTAAATCCTACTTCTGCAGATAATTCTCAAGTTATCTGCTACCTTCCTTGGGATGATCTGGCTACCCTGATTCACACTGCATCCAGCCTGATTTTGAACTATATCCTATGAGAAGTGGCCCCCTCAACCAGGCCCAAAAGGCTTAGAGTTCGTGAAGACAGAGGCTTTCTTTTTTTTCTCTTTTGGTGCTTAGCTTGGGAAACCACATTCAGTGAACACCTGTTGATCTTCACTGGAGTGTGTTTGTGTGAGAGGGAGGAAAAAAGAGGAAAAGAGAGATTCAGAGAAAACAAGGCAGATGAGGGTGAGAATGAACACATTGCTCTAATACATACAATCCATTTAGGGAGGATCACCTGGATAGGGGAGTGGGGGGGGTGAGGTGGGAGACATAGTATACGCCCCAAAGCCCCCAGACTAAATCTAAACTTACTTGAAACAGTAGTGGTAGCAGTCGTGGGGGTAGTCACTGTGGTCGAAGCAGCTACGGTAATGGTGGAAATAGCTGTGGCAGCAACCAGAGCTGGAGCAGAAGTGACAGGGGTGGTTGCAGCAGGGGGTGTGGGTGTGGCGGTGGCAGTGGTGGTGGTAGAGGTGGTTGAGGTGGCAGTAGTGGTGGAGGAAGCACTGCTGCCAGAGTTAGCCTGTGCTTCCGACACTTTGTTTTCTGGGAGAGCAATTGAGATGAGAGAGAGGAGTCGGAGAAGTTTCTCCGTTAAGAGAGAGCTCCGGCGGATGACTGGGTGTGACAACATGTTCATGAGCTGCCCCAATGGGGAGGCCTCAAGGCTGTATGGGGAGGTTTCCCCCTCACCACCAGCGCTCACTGGCACTGACTTCACAGAGTTCTTGCCTTTCCGGCTGACATTCATGTTGTCCAGTTTTACCAGTAAGTCCCAGAAGTCTGTGCAAATGCCACTGCTAGTGGACTGTGAGGAGCACGGGCTGCAGGCCTGCTTACTGCCCCTCTCCCGATCACTCTCACAGTTTGTTTCTTTGGTCCGCTGCTGTGTGAAGTGGCTGGGAAACACCTGCCAGGAAAAGAAGGATAGGCTTGGTCTAGGGGGTCTCTATAGAGGATTAGCCCTCCCAACAGGGAAGGACAACTAGTTCCCACACTCTCCTCTCCTTTGGATAGCTAGGGTAACAATGGGCAAAGGGCATACAGTTTTATCCAACAGATGGTGAAGCAGCCTAGAGAAACAAATAAGGGCTTTGTGCAAGACTGAATAGCAACTTGTTTGAGACTCCACACTTTTTGCACAGTGCCTGGGACAAGGTAGGTCCTCAATACATGGTAGCAATGTTTATTATTCAAAGAACAGTGACAAGATCAGCACTAAGTTCTAGGTCCAGCTCTATCACTTCCTAATCACATGACAAAGCCACTAAAATGTTCTGAATTCCAGCTTCTTCATCTGTAAAATGAGAATCACACCGCAGACAGCTGCTTTGATGACTGAATGAGATAATGCATAGAAATTACAAGATTAAAAAAAAAACCCAAAATTATTTATTAGACAATTTCCCAATACAGAAACAATATAGGGCTTGACATAAGACTTGTGTCCGGATCTCAACCAGGCTGTTGCTGCCACCCCTCTCCCATTCCCAGGGATTGGGTTCCTTCAAGCTCCTCACCTTGGCCAATTGAATCAGTGTGTCCAGAACATGTCTGCAGACAACAGGAGCAGCCTGGGGATGGATGTGGACAGTGGAGCCACTGCTTGCATGCTTCTCTGTATGTTTGCGCCCCCCTGAACGCTGGATTTGGAATATATTAGTCCTACAGCCTAAGGCAGCATCCATGGATACTGAGAGCCAGGAAAGCTGATTGGAGCTCTTGGACTCCATCTTGTGAAGTAGGTCCAGGGGACGGTTTTCATGGCTGCTTGACCCACAGCTCTTGCTTGACTTTTTGCCCTTTTCCTCACTTGTGGAGAGCTTGGGTGTTTCAATGCATAACTCACTCTCACTGCTGCGTTGCAAGATGGACAGGAGGCTGCGGATCACCCAGTGGCGGGTCTGGGCATGATAGCAGAGATTTCTCAGTACTCGGTGTAGGCGGCTAGTATTGAGCTTTGGCTCATCCACGAAAAGTAGGACCAAGAGACAAGATAGGGCTTCATGGTCCAGAAGAAGCCGTCCTCGGAGGCGGAGAAGAGTGTCCACATTACTGCCAGAAGGCCTAGAAAGAGAGTATGGTTTCTGAGTAACACTTAAGCTAGAACTCTAGGATAAAATATAAGCCCAGGGGAATGGAATATGCTGGATATCTCCAGGAAGACTAAAGAAGGGATGGCGTCCACAACAATGTGTCAGCTGTATATGTACTTTTTCCCATAGGGCTGCTGGACAGCATAGAGAAACAGCCATTTTTGAGTTAATGAACTACAGGCTCAACCAAATTAAGTGACTACTACAGAGAAGAGATCCCCAGCCCAGGTCTGTATCATCCATTGATTGGTAAAAATTGGACTACATTGAAGTTTAGGAGATAATGCTTATTTTTGCCTTCTCTAGACTACTAGAGAGCTGCTTATCTTATAGGAGCTAATCTTTCCCTTCACCTTTTGGCATGTGGCGCCCGCTCTACTTCAGCTCAATTATTAACTCCTCTCTACCTTCTCCAGCTTTGATGATACAATCTGAAGGGAAAAAGGTAGCCTGCCTTCTTATTAAAACCACTTCACTAGTGCCTATTGCCATCCTGCTTTTGAGATTCTGGTTTTTATAAGCTACACCAACTCAAAGGTATAACTTTATGAGAGGGGGAGTTCAAAGATCTTGGTCTCCTGCCCATGGAAGGAAGCAGCTTAAAAGTGGTCACCCAGCCTGCTTCTTGGGACTTCAGTTTCTCTACCTATAAAACTAAGGGAGTTGGACTAATGGGCCTCAGAGATGATATGGCATAAAGTGAAAGAAGAAAAAAATACCTGTTGTGGCTGCTGCTACCCCCCATTTGAAAGGTGCCACCTCTCTGCACAGCAAGGCGAGTATACTGGACCCCACGGTTGCCACTCAAGCGACTGGTAAAAGCTGGTAGAAAACAAAAAGGAAACTGAGATTGGGGAAGGGTGGTAGCAAGTTTGGTCTAGGTAATATAAAGAAAAGCAAAAAGAGCCTCATATCTAGCCAAAGCCAGATATCTCAGAGTCTTCCCACTTGCCTCCCTTTGTACCTGGGCTTCGGAGAATGGCAGAGAGTGCAGAGGTGCTGCTGTGCCCAAACAGACGTTCGTGCATGAGCTGTCGTTGACGTGCTTCCTGCTCTCGTCTCAGGGCTTGAGCCTCAGCTGCTATGTCAGGTGGCATTACAGCCAACACACTATCTTCCATGTCCTCCAAGACACTACGGCGCAGGTCTGAGGGCAGAGTCTGGATGAAGGTCACAGGGTCCATGGGGGTGTCAGAGTTGGCATTCTGGGCTAGTTCCCGTCGCTGCTGCTCAGCTCTTTGCTGTGCCAGCACCTATGGATGGAAGTTGTCAGTGGGGGCGTAACTCCTACCCAGGCAGCTTGGCCCCACCATCTCCCTGCTCACATACTTCCTCCTGAATGGCTGGAGGCAGGGCAGCCAGGAACTCAGGGCTCACTTCAGTCACACCAGGATTCCCCACCACTGCAGGAGCTGAGCTATTTGTGGAGGGGGCACTTCGGGTTGGTGGACGTATGCCCAACTGGTTCTGGAGGACTTCCCGACGGATGTCATCAGGAAGAGCAGCCAGAAAAGACGGGTCCACACCTTCAGGAAGACTAATACCTGAGAGGAGATATAAGATATGAAGGACTCACACTTCTACTGATAGCCAACATAAATCCATGCCACTGCTTGAAGAAGTCAGCTTTGTATTCCCTTTCCCTAAGCTTAGCATACCTCTCATATGCCAAATTCTTTCCATATATAGTCACTGGACTTTAATAAAGACCTTACTATCTAAATATCTAGATTTTATCACCACCTTAATGGTTTGGACAACTGAAACCCAAAGATCCATGTATTAGAGGTTTGGTTCTCAGCCCATGGTGCCAGTGGGAGATGGCTGGATGTCACTGTGAGTTTTCTGGTCATATAAAAGTGTGCTTTTGAAGGGGATACCGTGATGCTGGTCCTTTCTCTTCCTTTTTCTGCTTCCAGGCACCATGTGGTAAGCAACTTGCTTTACCATGTGTTTCCACCATCATGTACTGGCCTCACCACAGGGCCTTAAGTAACGGGGCCCAAATGACAATGGACTGAAATCTCCAAAATAAACTTTTCCCTTTTTAAAATGGATTACCTTGGGTGTTTTTTTTTTTTAAATTTTAAAAAAAATTAGTTGTTGATGAATCTTTATTTTATTTATATGCGGTGCTGAGAATTGAACCCAGTGCCTCATACATGCAAGTGCTCTACTACTGAGCCACAACCCCAGCCCAGGTAGGTATTTTATTTTAACAGTAATGAAAGGCTAACAGATACCAATGAGGATCAGAGAAATTAAATAAAGGTCATATGTTGTAAAGTTAGGAAGTGTCATAGTGAGAGAATGAGTGAACTAAGTTAAATTGGCTCATTCTATTACATTATGTACCAGCATCCTCTCACTGCTAATCCTTTTCCCACATATACATGAAGTATTTGGCTGGTGGACATTCCCTTGCCAGGGGCTACTGGAAGCTGAAACAATCTCAGGACAGCCTGAGCACATAGGGAACTCACCTGCAAGGGGATCTTCTTCCTCACTGCTTGTTGAAGGCAGTGGCTCTTCCAGGATTCCTCGGGAGTCTGCTCCAGAAATGGCCACAGCAGAATCTCTGGTGGAAGAACTCTCAGAGGATGCAGGGGGAGAGCTGAGGGAAATCATTCTCAGTTTTTTCTTAGTGCCACACATTTTCCCATTTATAAAATACTCTTAACATCAACAGCCCTTTCTCAGCAAAACCAACATAATTTTCCCAGTACAATAAGCATACCTATTAGTTAACAGGTATGAATGTAACACCCAACACATCTCTATTCTCTTCTAGCCAATGCAGTGCTTACCTGTCCTCAGGTTGCTGGGTAGATTCCCCTGCCCCATCAGTCCTGCCTTGTACTTCTGCCACAACTGGTGGGGCATCCCCAGGAGTAGAGCTGCCTGCTGTGGGCTGCTCAGAACTGCCAGCTGCTGAAGTGTCACCTACAGCCTCCTCTAGAGTACAGGAAGCTAGGCTGCTGGTGTCCATGGGAGAGCCTTCCAGTTGACTGCTGACAGCAGTCAGTGCATCAGAATCTTCAGCTCTCTCTGGGGAAAGAGAAGCTAGGAGGAAGTCACAGGGAGAGGTTAGAGTTCTGCTTGGAATCAGGCCAACATCTTCATCCCCTGCTGGTCTGCTGTTCCTACTTTATTTCACCTGCTTTTTAAGGAAGGTTCAGCTCAAGTCTTTTCGTTCATTTCTTGAAGTTCACTGTTCTAGGCATGTTTGTGAAACAGCTTCCCTAGACACCCTAGATGAGGGATCCTGTCACTTTCCAAGATTTCCCTCAGGCATGGTTATCTAAATAAACTAGGTTCAAAGGGGAAAAACCCAACAGTCTTTCCACGGCATATCACAGGCAGCTTATTATAGGGCACAGATGGTAAGCAGGTTTCAATTTACTCTGTTGGAATACTACTGTGCTGAGAATTTTGAGGCCCCATTTCAAGCCAGTGGGAAAGAGCATCATGAGATAAAGAGCATTTGCCAGGAGGATGTGAAAGCTGTGTATGTGGGGTTACGTGCTTGCCATCTGTGGAACTGTTGTTTAATCCCAGTTTAACCGCTTACTGGATGCCCTTGGGCTAATTATTTCCCTTCTGAGTTTCAGTTTATTCATGGAGATATCACCAACTACATTAATGAGTTATTTTCAAAGTTAAATAATAAACCTGACATGATAATCTATGAGCAGTCATTGCAGCTTACAGTTGATATCCTCATTAGAATTATAGATGCTCAACTACAATCACTTCAAGTGATACAGAGAAGAAACCTCAACTTCACCTAAGCTAATGTGTGCACACTGAAGTCCTTCTTACTTCTCTCAAGAAACAGCAAAGTTACAAAGACATCCATTCTTCTCTCCTGTTCCATCCATCTCCATCAAAAGTTAAAATCTTACTCACTTATAGTGGGAGCTGGGGATAGCTCCATCTGAGTCGTTTCTGCTTCTCCACTTGGCCTCGTGGGTCCTAATTCCTCTGACTCTACAGGCATCAATAGCTGTGTAGAGCTCCCCCCTTCTCCAGTTGGGGATTGAAGATCTTGAGGAACCTCTCCTAAGGATGGTGGGGGTGGGAGTGCTGGTTGCTGCTGAGAAGGCTGCAGAGTGCCAAGGGTCTCCTTGGACTCAGATGTAGCTGCATCAGTTGAAGAAGGGGTTGTTGGGTAGCTGTCAGGCATTGGAGTCCCATCTTTCTCGGAAAGAATAATAATGGAGGTTAAGGGGAAAATCAGCCAATGACCAAGGGAACAATCCTAATCAGCACATGTGGCTTGACCAATATTCCACTCAGACAGTGACATTATACCCCTTCCCACAATCAACCCTCCAAGGAACAGTTCTTGGCTCGTCTAGTATACCCAGGATGAGGACTAAAGCATGGTGCTGACACTGAACCAAGAGCTAGATATCTAATTCTGTGGATCCTAATAAAATCTTTTCTGTGCTGAAGGTGAAAGGGGAAGATTTCAGGCCACAGAGGTAGGGCGAGGCTAGATTTTTCTGAACCCAGAAAAATCTACCTCCCCAAAGCCTACAGAACCCCCATTTCCTTATTTACTTGAAGCAAGAAATGGTCAGAATTTACCTCAAAGCTCTTAAAGTACACTTTCTATTCCCTTCTGCATATTTTTGTTCTATTACTAAATAAATGAAGTTATCTTACAGTTGAAGAACACCACATTTGAATTTATGCCCACTGAGTTAACCAATTAATGCTTGAATCAATGGAAGTCAAGCTACTTTATACTGGTAATCTGCCTCACCCTAAATATCATCTCTACACTTTTACTCCCTGATTATCCAAGGAACACCTACACCTACAACTTAAATGGTAATAACATTGAAAGACTTGGTGTGAATATGCCACACACCAGGGAAAGTAGTAAGTTGTATAGTTATCTTCTTATTGGGGTCTAAAATCCCTACCCCACAACAATACAACTTACTACCTCACCCTGACATGAGCAGAATCCTCTAGTAAGGGTAGTAGGAAAAAGGACACCTACCCTCCTTCACTGCGTTAAAAAATTGTGTAGGCTTTCTTTTCCCAACTCAAATAAAAAAAAAAGAAAAAGAAAAAGAAAAAGAAAGTAGAAGACAGTTCTGAGAAAATTAATAGTGGGGGAGATGAGTTTAAGATTGAGAGAAAGACACACACACACACACTAAAGTAGGGGTTATTAACTTAGTTTCATCATGTATAAAAAAAAACATTTTATCAATATGATTTAATAAGAATATTTTGACACCGAAGAACTAGAAAGAATATAACCTCAAAAAACAACAGCTCTATGAATGGAATTAAATTCAGCTTCAGGAAAAACATATTAAACCTTTTAAATTTTGTTCATTTCCACTGAGGACTGCCATTTGAGTAGTATCATCAGGTGTTCTCATGAAGTGCCATCCTATGGTGTTTACCAAAGGACCGACTGTCTCAAGATATACATACTGAGTTTCAAGGGAAAGGTACAGGACACATAACCTTGTCAGAATGAAGCATTGCATAACCAGAATGGGAACCTAAACACAGCCAAGTTGGAGGGGAAGTGTACCACCGTGGGAAAGACAGTAGACTGTATAGTTATCTCCAAGATGGGGTATGACCCTAAAACTATACAATCTACTACCTCATCCCACAGAGCACCAGTGTCCATCTTCAGCCCAGGTGGGCCAGCTATTCAGAAGGGTCAGGAGAAAGAACATATTTATCAATTAGCAAGAAGGATGAAAGGGAGGGAGAGTTACCTGAGAGGTTCTGTTCAGTGGAGTCATTTGTCTTAGATGCAGTACACTGCAAAGAGAAGGGATAGACCAGTGTGGAAATGTTCTAAGGACACAAGATAAACTGTGTGAGTCACCATCCCTCACCTAGACCTAGACCAGCTAGGAGTTCAGTGATCTGATAGAAAATGATCTTGCTATGTTATCAAAAGAAGATGATCATTTCAGTATGCAAATACATATCTAATTTCTCTATACATACTTAGAGTTTGTACTTTAGCAACAAAGCCTGGGTTTGAACGGATTGGGGGTGAAAGGGAAACTGTTGGAGGAGGTGCTACTGAACAACGATAATAAAAATTACATTAGGGATGGGCATAATCACCAGACTAGCCATAAATTTTTAGTTTCATCTAAACCCCTTTCTTGGGCTTATTTTGCGCACTCTAGCTTTTTTGTTTTTCTTGCAGTGCTGATGATGAAACTTAGGGGCTTGGTTATATATACCAGGCAAGTGCTCTACTGTTGAGCTACATTTTCTAGTCCCACTCCAGCTTTTTTTTTTTTTTTTTAAGCAATATGCTACCTTTGCTTATCTTTCATTCCTTTTCATGTGTTCAAAACAATATTGTTTATTAGACCCAAAGTTCTATATAAAGATATATTAGATCAAGCTTATTATTATAACTGAACATCCAATGGCCTCTTTTTGCAGTGTTAGGAGATCAAACTCAGGGCCTTGGGCATGCAGGAAGGTGCTCTACCACTGAACTATACCCTCAGTCTTCAATGTCCCTTTTTACTCATCTATAAGTAAAAACCACATGAGTAGACCTTCTATCCAAGGTCACAGAAGTTTCTGAAACAGGTAGCTTCTTTTTTTTTAACTTATTTATTACAACATTTTTTTTATTTGGTGCTGAGGATCGAACCCAGTGCTTCATGCGTGCCGGGCGAGAGCTCTACCACTGAGCCCCAACCCCCCAGGTAGCTTCTTTTTAAAACTAAAATCATGTTAGATATAAATTTGAGCCCTAGAAAATGACATGGAGGTGACAGAATTCAAGATATGAACTTTTTCTCTGACACCTAAGTCAAACTTATTCAAATGATGGAATAGGGTCATTCTGGTAAGGCGCCCCACCACTGGCAGTCCACTAAGAAATGAAAATGAATAAGAATATGGGCTGATCAGGGTTTCTTCCTTGTCTAGCTGTAGTCCTTGGAGGTGGATTATGAGATGTGATTTTGAGGACCAATTGTGGTTCTGGCTCCAGTTTCCCCCATTGAGACACAGAGAAAAAAACATTCCCTCTGGGTTTCAATTTTTATCCCCCCAAATCAGGTATAATTAATTTGCAATGAGTGATTCCCATGTTCAATGTGAACACCCTGAGATTCTTTCAGTGAGTTATATACCATATTTATGCCAAAAACACAGGAAAGTTAAGGCAGATCTGGCCAAAGATGAACCCTCCCAGCCATTGGGAATCACCTGTGCACTCTGATCCCTGTTCTCTTTATCTTCTTTCCCTTTGTCAGTTATCTTTGTTTCTTCCTCAGCCAGTTGTTTCCTGCGTTTCTCTCGCCTCTCTTCCAGCTCCTCATCTCTCAGGAATTCCAGGTGATTGACAATGGGCACTTTAACCACTATATCAAAGAGGCAGAGATCAGAGGCTACTCTGTGGGGTGGGTGGGGTGGGAAGGAAGCCAAAAGGCAGAGCTTGTGGCCACAGAGAACCAGGGAAACAACTCTACACAATCGTCCTAGCCCTGGAAGGCTTACTACTGCCCTGATAACCAAGCTACCACACACCTGAAACACAGTCGTGCATGCTCTCAGCATCAAGAACTTTGCATTCCTCTGTCCAGCGGGTCAGGGCTGTGGGAATGCTGGACAGGGTTCCTGTAGGGGAATAAAGGGGAGTAAGATTTTTGGTCTTGTTAAGTGTCAAATGATCCAAAAAAAATGATCCATGTTAGTATTTTCCTAACATGGCCTAAGGGCTATCACAGGGTTTGATATATAACATGTACCGAGACCATTTTGTTGCCCTTGGCTAAGTCACAGAATGGTCCCAGCTCCTATAAAATGTATTACCTCTAGGGTAGACACTGTTCTGCTTTACCTCAGCTAAGGAGAAAAAACCTGATAAACTCCCAAACTCTACTCTCTCCCTTACCACAAAACTTGCCTGCTTGGCTGGTAGCTGTGCTCTGGTCGTGGAAAAAGTCATCCAGCAGTTCGTCATCAGACCGGGCGATGATGTGGACGTCATCGTTGCCCACCAGGAGGCGGGCCCGACCCCGGCTTTGTAGGGGAAGACTACTGCTCAGCTGAAGGATGTCAGCAGCAGCTGAGGGACCAAGCAACCTAGAGTGATGGTGGAGTACCATGGTCACTGTTAAGTCTGCAGCAACCTGTTACCATGAAATCCTCCATCCAGATCCTCTACTAAAATTATAACATAATTATGGAACTTATCACACTGCATATAAGCCTTACTTACTCTTCTGATTACTGTATCAGTTTTATAGCTTTATTTGGGTTGAGATTGCATATTATTCTATCGTTATAAGCACAGACCGAGTACCACTGATAAGCTTTTACATGCCAGGCACTGTACTAATGCTTTTGTTGTACACCCTTTGTAGTTTGTACAGTGACCTTCAACACTTAACCCTTTACATTTTTAAAATTGTTTCTCCCACTAAACTGAACTGGAAGGCAGGGAGCTTGTGTTGACTATATTTAAACTGTTTGGACTTGCCACATGAGATGAATAATAATTGCTGAATGTCTGCATGGGACATATCACACAGTTTGGCACTCCTCTAAAAGCTGCACACACAACCTACAATAATCAGAATACACACACACCTTATTTGTGGTAATATTAAATGAATGACTATTCCCCTCTCCAAGTCAAACAATGCTGAAGCTCAGTAAAGATTTTTATGAGAGCTCTGGTAACTCCAACTGATCTTCTTTACAACTCACCTTTGAAGTATAAGAGGAGGATTGGGCTGGCGATTCCCAGGGTAGTGAACATGAATGGTGTGGCCCGTATTGGCCGTTAGCTGCCTTAGGGTCCTCTGACTGCGTCCAATGCCCTGGGTGAGACGAGTTGTGGAGGAGCCACTGCCCAGTGTCAGGGAACTGTGATCTGCATGGCGTACCATCAGTGGGTGGGTGGTAGGGATATTTCCTGGGGATGGGGGGATGTCTGCTGCAAGGACAATATGCAAAGGGATCAGTGCCAAAAAGAAATTTCTTCCATGATTGTTCAAGCAGAACCATGTCTCCTGGGCCTTACTTCCTCACACGGAAACCTGAGCTTTGTCCTTTCTCCCTCATTCCCACACCACCTGATCTACAAACACTGATACTACCATAGCTTATACAATCATCTCTCATCTAGATACTGCAACAGCCTCCTAAATTGTAACTTCTCCCAATTCACTCTCCAAATTACAGCCACAGTAATGCTTCTAGGACCCTCAGACACATGCTGCTCCCTTCATCTTGAAGACTCCTTCCTCTCCCTCATCTGCTTTTACTTCTTGCCTAAAATGTCACTTTCTCTGTGAAGTCTCACTTTGATAGACTGGGTTGGATAGTCCTGTACTCTGTGCTTTCTTTCTTACCATGTTACAATGTAATGCCTGTACTTATAATTCCTAATAGACCATAAGCTCCTATAAGGGCCAAGGATTGCTTTCTTCTTTACTGCTTTATCCCCGGTACCTAGGACACAGCAGGCACACCTCAAATATCTGTCCAATTTGCTGAATGGACAGAGGCTCAACTATAAGACCGATGAAAATCACAAAAATTCAAACACCATCATAGATGATATCTCGAATATTATCAATCCAATCCAATTTTTTTTCCTTTTCATACTTTTCATTTACAGGTGATAAACTGAGGCTCAAAGAGGTAAGAGATTACTTGGCCAAGACAACAGACCAGACCAGTCCAGTGTTTTCTGCTATATTATGTTTGTGCTTTGAGGTCAAGACCTGTCCTATCAAGACAGCTTGAGTCTAAGAACTTGACTATCTAACTTGATGCTAAAAGGGAATTTTGACGTTGATGGGGGAGGAGGGAAGAGATTCATTCTCTTCCCTGAAAAGATGCATCCTTGATGAACAGAGCGAATGTTCAAATCCATTCCCCAATTCCAAGCTCAAAGGTGTTCCATCCAAACCCTCAAGATCCAGGGTTAGAGAAAAAAAGATTATTGATTGCCCTATCCAGTGTAGCGTGCATTCGGGTGCCTGATGCAGTCAGCTTTGGTTTCATTTTTTAATCAAGTAAATCATCAAGTTGTCCAGGCTCCAAAATGGCTGCCTGTTTACTGAGGTGGAGCAAACAAAAGCAGCCTCTTGCTATTCCTTCTTGTGAAATACGCTATTGAGAGAGATGGATTCAGATATCCCTTGCCCCAGGAAGTCAGCATAGGAAAAGAGTGCTGTTGGTATCAGATCAATAGCTGCTTTGGTTCACTGCTTGGCTTACCCTAGAGAAGGGTATAAGAATCAAGAGAGAAAACCCAGCTGAGCCCCTGTATCTTACTAGCACTGGAGAACATGTTGTCAAACTCAATGATGAGATCATCCTCCCGGTCAAAGCGCTCAAATCGGACCAAGGGAGAAGCGTTCATATCTGGGTAATCCTCATCCAATTCCATCTCAGAGCCATCGTCGTCATCGTCTTCATCTCCCTCTTCACCTTCATCATCCTCCTTAAGGGAAAATAGGAGATGGAGAATTGCTGGAGGTAAGGGTTTTCTGAAGCCTGGTGTCATTGGCCACATGTGCACATGAGGGAGGGAGGCGCTGAGGCTAGTTAGCAACCCAGACTGTTGGTTTTCTGCAGTTCTCTGTTCCCATGGAAGAGGTCATCTGAACCAACCCAAACACAGTCCCCCCTCACCTGATCATCTTCCTCATCTTCCTCCTCCTCCTCCTCTTCATCCTGACTATCATCCTCATCCTCGTTACTGCCACTGCTGTCCTCTTCCTGAGTGTGCTCCTCCTCATCCTCAGGGTCCAGGATATTCATGGAATCTAAAACAAAGGGAGCACATTGGAGGACTAAACTGAGTAGCTAGAAAACAGGCTACTGTGCAGGCCGGCAGACTGAGTGGGAAGGCGATGGGGTATCTGACTCTAGGAGAGGAAGAATCAGATCTGGGGTGATGTACAGACTTAGTGAGCCATCCCCGATTTCCTGAGAGTGCCAATCAATGCATCAACACGCTGAGCAGGGTGGCTGACTGTGGAGGCTGGCACCAGGCTGGTGCTTGAGGAGCCACGGTCTAGGACTTGGCCAAGTCTGCTGGTGCCCCCTTTCCTTTCCAGCCCTAATTTGCTACTGACTGCATCCTGTTGGTAAGAGGGAATCTGGAGCGATGACAGCAGGTGGGTGAGAAGAAAGCGAACCAAGTAAGAAGTGATAAACTTTGGGCAAGCAGTAGTAACATGTTATTTGAAAAACTGGCTGAGGATAAAGTGGATGGTGTATGTCAGCGCATGCAGACAGATGCTTCCTTATTCTGCACATGTGGGCAGCTGCCTCCAGGAAAACCCTAGTGTAGTGTCTGCCAGACGTGCAGGGCAAGAAGGGAGGCCTTTCTGGCCTCGGCACTCTCACCTTCTCTGTTGGCCTGCAAGGTGGAAGCTTGGCTGAGGTTGGAAGGAGCTTCATCCATCAGCACGTCCTCTTGTGATTCATCCTCTCCACTTCTGCTCACTGAAGGTTACAGAGCAGAGCCTTCACTGAACAACAGAGGACTTCCCTTTCCAGATTGGGTGCGCCTAAGTAGCTATGTACACCTAGCAGATATCCATTTTTTTTTTTTTTTGATGAGGGACAAGACCTGGATTCTCTGTCAACTAGCTAGGTGAGCTTGGCCAGTCACTTTACCTGTCTGAGTCTCAGTTTCCTCATCTGTAAAATGGGATGATCACATCTGTCTTGCCAATCCCACTAATTGTGAAACCACAAAGAATACTGGGTGTGAAAAAGCTTTGTAAAATTTCAGAATACATGTCTACTTCCATTTTTCCTTTGATTTCCTTTCTTTGATCAGTAAAATAAAGACAACACATACACCCTCAAAGCCAGGTGACAGTAAGGTACCTTAGCCACTTTCCCTCTGAGATTTAAAAAGGGCCACCCTTAGGGGATGATCACATTTTTTTTTAATATTACTGAGGCAGAAAGCCCCTGGACTTCACTGAAGAACTGAAAGGAAAGCACTTTTCTCACCCTACAGCCTCCTCTAGGCCTCCATGAATAAACACTCTTTTGATGTGCCTGATGTTATCATCTATACTGATGGTTACCCCCACCACCTCCCCCACACAGGCAATGCTTCAGACCTGCCACAGGCCTGTAGATGGCTTGTGAATTTCTCATCTGTAAGACCATCAACATCAAGACAAGCAGCAATCTAGGCTGGCTATGAGCCCTTAGGCAGAGCTGAGCAAGCAGATGATGAGAAAAAGGGTCCTCCCAAGAGAGACTGAGGCAAAGGAAGAGGCTATACTCAGTTCTGGGGCTCTCACCTATAATTGTACTGTTCCCAGATCCGCCATCCCTCTCAAGCAACTCATCTATCAGGTCCTCCAGCTCATTCTCAACCTGGAGAGAAATAGAACATACATATGGATACACACAAGTCTATCATTGTGCTAGCACCGAAACCCTAATAAAAGCCAGCAAGGGAGCGTACATTTCTAGGATAATGTGTGACGGAGGAGGTTACATAAAAACCACACACTTGGTGCAAATAGCACAGAAACTACCACATGCTGCCAATCCACACTCAGACTGTCCATCAAATGGGTCCATCCCAGTTAGCTTGATACCAGGTTAGTCTTTAGACTGTCCAGGAATACATGCAGATCTCCTTAGAGCCAGCAGCTAAGGACCATAGGCCCAGTTTTTTTACCCATTGCTACCAGCTCCAGAAATTACAATGCTTTCTCTATAGGGTCCGTAGAAGACCATTTTAATGGCCCAGCAAGAGCTGGTGCTATGGCATAAAATGGTGTTAAGGAGCTTCCATTAATCACCAGAGCCAAGTAAATCAAAGACCCTGGGCCCAAAGCCCTCAGGCCAGCTTTCTACATCAACATTTCACCTGTGCCTAAGTTTTCTGCTTGGGATCTATACCATTTCATAGTACATGGCGCCTTGGCCCTGCCCCCATCCCTCCTTTAATACAATTCAAACACATTTGCTGAGCATCTACTAAGCATATCATCTGTGCTCCTCTGCAAAGCAGACAGCATTGAGGCGAGGATCTAAAGTACTCACCCACCCACACCACCTGGGGGTTTGGTTCAGCGCCGCAACAGGGAATGCTGTATGATCTGCCTCCCTACCTGCATCTCTTGTGAACTGAGCACCTCAGGCTGCCCAGCAATCACCACTGAGTCGGTTTCAGCCTCCCCATCCATGATATCCCCATCTGCCACCTCTGTCTGAGTGACATCATGATCCTCCTCCTGCACTTCTGCTTCCCCAGGCTCGCCTGAAACAATCAACCAACCAGCAAAATAATCAAAGGGTGCCTATGTGCTGGGCACCACGAGGCAAGCATGAAGACAATAAGGTCCCTTCCTCGGGCAAGTTTACAAATTCTCAGAGAATAAACGAATGGGTGACAAAGGAAAAGACAAGGCTACGTGTGAGGATAGCCAAACAAGGCTGCAATTTGAAGGAATTCTTTGTGGGGCAGATTCCCACACCACTATGACAGATCTCTGGAAGGCCAGCAAGTTCCCAGGGAAACAACACCAAGCCAGAACAGCTGTAATCCCCATGCCCGGAAAGCAACTACAAATTCCCACCCATCCAGTTCTCCAGGCCATTGACTGATTCCCTACCTGGGTCTTGCTGGTTGCTATTAGAGTCCTGCGAAGCTCCTTGGGCATCCTGTTCAGTCTTGCTCTTGCTAGAAGCACTCTTGCTGCCAAAAAGGCTACTGGGCTGGTTCACAATGCGGGAAAGTGTTTCCAAAGGCTTCAAAGCAGCATTGACTGTGTTGGCCATGTTGGGGCTGAGTAAAGGAAGATAAAGTGATACACTGAGAACAGAAATACTAGGTGTCTTTTTGCAAAGCCCACTAAGGTTCCCACAATAGAAGCTACTAGGAGAGAAAGGGGCATGAGCTCAAAGAACTAATATTTTATTTATTATTTAGAAGGAAAAAAGTTTGACTTAAGGTCTTCAAAAGAACCCATCCCCAAAGCAAGGGTTAAATCAATGCTGTATTTCATAGGGCTGTGGTAATCATGTGAGGAACAAATTCTTGACTAGAAGCCAGAAAATATTCTACATATACGAACACATGCAAGCAGCAAACCACTTCTTAGACCCAGGATTTGCATTAGGAGGAGAATGTTTTGCCAAAACCCAGCATTTAGTAACCAAATATTAAAAGGTTTCAAAGGAACATGATATAAGTTTTAAGTCCTGTGGATTTCAAACTATATAGGGCATTCTAGGATTTAGCAAGTGTCATTGGAACTGTAGTGTAAAATGATTTCTAAGTGTAATAAGGCATGTGAGGCCAAGCAAGTGCCCACCAAAATGAGCAGTTATGTTTTTAATCTCTTTTATATCATACACATAGATGTATACACGTGTGTGTATGCATGATCCCTAGTAGAGTCCTCTGATCCCAACAACATTAAAAAGGAACCAAGGCTCATTAGAATAACTGATCCCAGGGACAGGGCATAGAAGGCAAAAGGTAATCCTGGGATCTCATTGGTTTTCAAAAATGAATGGAGGGCTGGGGATCTAGCTCAGTGGTAGAGGGCTTGCCTAGCATGTGCAAGGCCCTAAGTTCAATCTCCAGTACCGAAAAAAAATTAACAGTGGAGGCTGAGGCAAGATCAAGGCCAGCTTGGGCAACACAGTATGCATGAGGCCAGGGTTTAAGCCCCAGCACCAAAACTAAAGCAGTGGCATGGGGTGGAGAGGGTTTAATGGGATTATTATCAGGGGGACCAATCTGAGTATCAAAGAGAATAACGGTAGCAATTAAAAAGTCTATATTGTCAGGTAAACAAAAGTGGGAGTAGGGGGTTCTTTTATTACAGAAGAATGCCAGTTGAAAAATAAGAACCAATCAGAAAATCAGTGGTATGGCCAGTAATGTAAATGAGCTAGCAAGGATCACCTATATCAAAGAACTATTAAATTAAAAATCTTCAGGGTGGAGAGTATTTACTATTCTCATGATCTCAGAATACCACCTCACAAATGATTACAAAGCAGAAATCCAATACACACCACACTATGTGAACAAATTTAGCATCAACAATAATGGGACAAAATATATCATATATTTCCTGATGTGAGCTAAGAAGAGTAAATATCATCTATGAAGTATTTTTGCCAAAAAATGTTTAACCTGAACCAAACTGTGATTCTCACTTAATCCTGGTTTAAAACATTCTCCTCCTGGCTATAATACATAATTAAAACATTAGGGGTATTTAAAATATAAAATAAATAGAATATTATATTAATGGTAAATTTCTAGGATATAATAATGGAATTCTAGCCAAGTAAGATATTGTTTGCTCTTAAAAGACATTTGCTTAAGTGTCCGGAGGTAAAGAACCATGTTGTTTGTAACTAATTCTTAAAACACACACACACACACACACACACACACACACAAGTTGTAAATGGACCATTTATTTATTTATTTATGGTGCTGAGGATCAAACCCAGGGCCTCACACATGCCAGGCAAGTGCTTTACCACTGAGCCACAACTCCAGCCCCTGTAACTAATTCTTAATGATTGAAGTCTGAAAGGGGATGAAAGTAGTAGTAAAGCAAATGGAGCAAAATGCATTGGTTAATACAGGTAGATACATTGTGTTCACCATAGTACTGTGAGTTTGAATTTTTTATATCCCACTCCTTTGCTTCATACATGCTATGCAAATAATTTTTTAATCACTGAGCCCCAACCCAGATGAGTTTGGAATTTTTAATTGTCACAAAAAATTAATGGGTTTGTATCAAAAAGCTAAAGATGGCCTTGAAAGTGTCCCACAGGCCAAAAGTTTAATCATTTGGGCAAGTAAAGAATGACGGAAGTGAACTAAAGAATCCAGTCATTTGTTTTTAAAACTGACAAAAATTCATGAGTCTTTAATACTATTTAGCAAACAGAAAGCTAGAAAAAAAACTTAAAATTAGTTTGTATCAGGAGGAACTATATTTCAGGTAACCAAACTTTCTCTTCAGGGCTATCTCACAGAAAAATGCCTAGCAAATAAACTAGAAGGAATAAAATGATGATTGTCATTAATTTAGTGGTCAGCCTTAAAAGGATTGCTAATGGCAAGTTCAAAGAGACCATGATTCCCCATAACACAATATGGGATATAATACTTCACCTAAGTATATAGTTAGGTGAAGTATTATAAGTCACCTAAGATATACTTTCTAGGAAGAAAGATTTAAATTGCTCAAAAAAAGTCTCTACATTTAATTGCAAGTTTATAGAAAATATCAAGGAGTAAAATAATAACTTTAAACTCTAATGCAAGGAAGCAACTGGACCAAGTCTAGTAGGTAAAACCTTCTGTAGGAAAGCTGGTCTGGTTACTTAAGTTAGGATCATGAACAACAACAAAATAAAAAACTGAAACAATTAGGAGCTGTATTAGAATAAACACCCTCATACCACACAAGAGCATTTATAGTATAATATCATTTTAGCACAAAATACATTATGTTTGCGACAAAAACAAAAAACATGGAAAGATATCTAATAAGATAATGGTGGTATCTGGGTGCTGGAACAGTGTCTATGTACTTATTTTTGATGATCTGTATTTCTCATAATACACATATAATGTTCTTATTATAAAAGATTAGTTATAAAGTGGAGGGAAAAAAATCATCACTAACATAGTCCAACTCCTGAGTTTGTAGAGATAACAAAGGTATACAGAATGGCAAGTGCCTTTGCCTTGTTCAAAGTCAAAATACAAAGAATGTGGGTTTCCTATTTACATCCAAAGTTTTACCACCACAAACTGCCTCCTTGCCACTTATATGGATGAGGTCAACAAGGCAAAAACCTGGGGCTGACAAATGACTTTACCTGGACAGGTCCAGGCTATGAGGCACTCTGGCGAGGTCATTAACCAGCCCTTTCTTCAGGAAGAGTCGAATGATGTTGTTCATGCCATTGTGCTGAGTCTTGGCTGTGGCACTGCTATAGAAGCTGGAGGTGGAGGGGCAGGACTCCATGATAGTACTGATGATACACATCACTGCCTGAAGCCTAGGAAAAAAGTATTATATCTCTATCATGTGAATAATATCCTATTCTTAAACCATGCCTAATTGTCTCAGATAACCCTCTTGTATCTTTTGTGAAAATAATATCTAAAGAAGTAAGAATTCACTCTCTGGGCATCAGCATTCATAATTTTATTTAAGAATAAAGCATATTTAAATTAAATAGAACTAAAGAACCTGCTTAATATCTTTCCTGAAGACCCTAGCAATAAAATGAAAACACCCCTTTGGTTTGTCTATGTTGTTTGCCCAATTCCTCCAAATATAATCAGTGCTCTAGGTAGGTATTTGAAGTACCAAAATTATTAGAATGGACCAAAGTATATGATGCCAGTATGACCAGAACTCTTGTTCAAGTGCAAGGAATTCCTGGACCAAGAATGGAATAAGGGAATGCTTTTGGTTATTAGCACTAGGTCAGGTATAGGTTTTACCTTGCATGCTTTTCTGTACTCTCAGCCATAGCCAGTGCCCGTCCCAGGGCTGCCTTAACTTCATTCACTAGGGCCACCTGGGCATCTGTGCCACTCCCTGCAGCAGCCAAGCTTGCAAGAAACAGTCGGGCCAGGGCAGGTGTGTCCTTGTCTTCTGCATTCTGGGTATGTGGGAGGAGGTGGTCCAGAACAAAAGCTAGCACACTGCAGTCCTGAAAAGTCATTAATTGTGACATTTACTAATAAGCACAATTATTTCACACAACTTGCACAGCAACAGGGTAGAAACACTGAAGTTTTCCTTCAAGTCATTCAAGGTGTGATCATCAGGCCCACCTTATATATGGAAACCAAGGCCCAAAGGTACAAGCTTGGAAAGTAGCAAACCAATGACAAAGCTTTGGGAGCTTTATTAAAAACTTCCAAAACTTCATGTAGATATCATTACATAGATATCACTGATACTTCTTAATATTATTATGCATATTTAGTGGAATTATTCACAACAAAACCTATAAAACGAACCAGGACACACTAAATACTTCCCTATCTGATAGATGGGTCGTCCGAGGCCCAAAGAAAAGTGGTTTGCACTAAAAAGTTAGTCAAGGGACAAGAATTCAACTCTTGATTTAATTGAAGGGCTATAATTCCTCCAAAATTAAATTATATTTACTGACATCTGCAATGTGCCTGGAACCCTGTGCTACAAACTACCAAGAGCTGAGTGAGAGATAGTGTAGCCAACAGACATAGATATGTAAAATTATTTAATGCAGGTTTACCTAAAGTAGCAAAGAAGGATCAAAACCAGGGGAAGTTAAATTAGGCCAAGGTCTTTTCTTTTTCTCTAATTTCTGTTCTAATAATTCTTATCTTAGGAAGCAATTAAGTTCTATCGTCACTCAAGCAGATTTGGGAACTATATGAAGGTGATGGCTGCACAACACTTTAAATGTACTAAATGCCACTCAACTGCATACTTTAATCTTTATTTTATTTATTTATGTTTATGTGGTTCTGAGGATTGAACCTAGGGCCTCGCATGTGCGAGGCGAGCGCTCTACTGCTGAGCCACAACCCTAGCCCCTCAACTGCACACTTTAAAATGGTCAATTTCATGTGAACTTTGCCTCAATTAAGAAAACATGATGAAGAATTTTAGAGTATGTAAAATTGGATCAAGTGAGCTTAGAACAATAATATCAGAAATAAAAATTAATTTCCAATAAAATACAAAGTTAAAACTGCTTTCTGAATGAAAGCAGTCAGGTTACAGTAAACACTAGAAAAAGCTTTACAGTTTGGGAAAGTAATATGAACAACTAGAAAGCACACAGCTTTAGAACCAGATGTGGGTTCTGGTTTCAGCCATGCTACTGTGTAGTGTAACCTTGGGAATATTTGAAAGCTTTCTTTCCTATATTAGAGAAAATACCAATAATCTACCACTGTGGTGAAGAGGACTATCATTTGTATTTATTTTTTATCATTTTTTTTAGTCGTCAATGGACATTTATTTTATTTACTTATATGTGGTGCTGAGAATTGAACCCAGGGCTTCACACATGCTAGGTAAGTGCTCTACCATTGAGCCACAACCCCAGCCCTCAATGGTATTTACTATATCTAAAGATAACCAGTATCAATAGGTGACTGGACACATTTTATACAAAATACTTAACAACTAAAGACATTTATAACTAATAGGTCAAACTATTATAAACTATGACTACAAGTGGTATAAATGTGTAAAAGGCTTTAAAATAAAGCCTAGTGTATATATTTAATGTGAATGCCACAAAAGACTTATATCCAGAAAATACAAAGAACATTATAGAAAACAAGAATAAAAGAAACCTGGCATAGTGGCACATGTCTGTACTCCCAGCTACTTAGGAGGCTGGGAAAAATCACTTGTGCCCAGGAGTTTGAAGCCAGCCTGGGCAACACACCTAAGACCTCATCTCAAAGAAACAAAAAAGACTTCAATAGACACTTCCCATAAGAGAATATCCAAATTGGCCAATAAACACACAAAAAGATGGACAAGAGAAAACTGCAAATTTTAACCATAATACCACTATAATCCTGCTAAAATGAGTAAAATGAAAAAATACCAAGGGTTAGCATGGAGGCGAAACAATCACAACTTCCATATGCTGCTGGTGATAAAATAAGTTGATACAACCACCCTGGAAAACTTCTGGCACCATCTGCTAAAGTTTAACAAATGAGCGCTCAAGAGCTTGGCAATTCTGCTCATAGTCATACATACCACCCAACAGAGATGTTTCTATATATTCACCAACTTGTATAAGAATGCTTATACTAGCCCTGTCTGTGATAGCTCCAAAGAGAAATCTACCCAACTGTTTATTAACAGTAGGTTGGAACAACAATGATGGTACATTCACACAATGGATTTCTAAACAGTAATGAAAAGAAATTCTAACTATACACAAAAGTGAATCTTGCCAATGCATTAAGCAAAAGAAATCTCAAAAGGAAGAATTCACATAATAATATTACATTTATATAAAGTGCAAAACCACTGTGTGTTTGAGAAGTCTCTGGGAGTTTGCATTATTTACTTGGGTGACAGTTTGCAGGAAAAAATTAACTGATCACTCACTTAGGATCTGTGTATTTCTAACATGGATTGAGGTAAAAATGGTTTTTAAAATGGAGCTGCGGGGCTGGAGTTGTAGCTCAGTAGTAGAGCACTTGTCTTACACGTGTGAGGTGATGGGTTTGATCCTCAGCACCACATACAAATAACAAATAAATAAATACATACATACATACATACATACATACATGAGTACATAAAAGTATTATGTCCATCTGCAACTAAAAAAAAATTTTTAAAAAATGGAGCTGTTTTCACATGCAAGTGCCCTTGCACATCCTCAGAATCTTCATTTACAAACCATAAAATATGATGTGTGACCCACAAAATGAGACCCCCTATATGGAAAAAAATCCCGGGACACTCACTTAACATATATGGTAACACGATATACTTTTTCAAAGTGCCTACTAACCTGAAGACAATTCCATATTGGGACATATAAAATATGACTTCATTCTCTTCCATAGCTCTATGATAGACATTTAGATGTTTTCTGTATTTTTATAACCAATATTGCTAGCACATCTGGTATTTTTGCACATGTGTAAATACACATGAAAGTCCTATATTTTTTATATATTTGATTCAGTCAATGCATCTATTTATTTATTTATTTATTTAAAACAACACGGAAATGTTTCCTAACTCCCCATTTGTTCTGTTTCTGAGTGTCCCTTTTTTTTTTAATATTTATTTTTTTAGTTATTGGCAGACACAACATCTTTGTTGGGATGTGGTGCTGAGGATCGAACCTGGGCCTCACGCATGCCAGACAAGCGCGCTACCACTTGAGCCACATCCCCAGCCCCAATGCATTTATTTAGATGTACCAAGTATCTCTCAAATTCTATATTTTCTTCTCAACTTTCCCCCTTCTGTGCTCTTATCAGATGACCATCAAATTAAATAATAAAAAAACAAGAACTTCTTCCTTCATACTTCCAAATCCAATTCTTATTCATTTTTACCTTTAAAATATCTCTTTAACTCATTCATTTTCCACCAGCTTCACCAAAATCATGTATTACTGGATTACTATATCAGATCCCTAACTGGTCTCTCTGAATTCAGCCTTACCCTTTGCAATGGAGACACTGTAGGCCAAGAGATTTCCAACAGAACGAGTCACATCAGATCATTGTCGATAGTGACCCTAATGGCTCCACATCACAGGGAAAAGACGCCTAACTCTGACTTATTCATCATTGCACAACCATTCAGCATGCAGGGGTCTTTAGCAAAGTGCCCAATGTATAGTAAGGTACCTAGGTAATGGGAGTATAACAGCTTAAGCAAAAACTGGAAACATTACCTCTTTTATTAGCTCAGACTGGCCCACGGTGTAGCTGTAGTTGGCAATCAGGGTAGCAATACCAACATAGGACCTCACCAACTCTGCCAGAAGACGAAGGATAGTGGAGGTAGGCATTAAAGGTTTGCTGCCCTTGCCTTTCTGCTTGGCTTCCTCAGAGGCCCGGTCCCCTTCTTTATCTTTCTTCCCATCTCGAGACTCCTCTGGAGTTGAAGCTCCTGAGAAAGAACCAAACATTGGTTCAACTCCACACTGGAATAATGCAAAGTCAAGACTTAGAATACAAGTTCTCTTCCAGTTTACGTCACTAGACACTTTTGTCACACTGTGGTTGAAGGACAAAGAACCAGGATGACTCTGGTCTCAGACTTGGCATGTAGACATAGTACACCAAGGAGGATTTGCCCAACTGTTAATATGTCCCTCACCATTTCCCTATGCTTATAATTTTATGTTCTAGCAATAGTGCACTAATAGTTCTCCCAAAATGCCTTGTACCCTATTTCATTTCTTCCTTCCCTTTTGTCTTCCTGGAACACATTTATCTAGTTCAGCTTGAATGCTGACTTCTATAAATTATCTAGATACATGAAGAACTTGCACGCCCACTATGCCTTATCTAAGAATGCCCCTCCAGCAGTTATCTTGCATTACAATTTGTGTAAGTCTCCCTCTTTAGACCAACTTCTTAAAGTGCAGGGATTTATTTTGTAATCTATTAGAGTTTGCCTGCATAGTGGGCATGGATATTTCCCTTGACTCTCATCATCACCCATACTATATATTTCACATGGGTAGTAAGCCTACTAAAATGAATCAACCACAATACACTAATTATTTGACTTACTTTTAAATTTATCTCTAGGGACTAGTTATGATATTAAGGAAAATATCTCCTAAATTAGGCCTTAGGAGATCTTAACTTTCCTGACATTATCATAAGGCAGGTATCCACCACAAATAGTATATGGCTAGAATGGTATCATAAGCATCAAAGTCAGCTTATGAAAACAACCAAAAAAAGTAAGGGGCTGATTTAAAGAGTAAAACTGAAGGATCTTACCACAGCAACCATTAACAGGTAATGGAAATTATAGTCCCATTACTTTAGTATATAGATATATTTTTAACTAAACACTGAGTGCATCCTTGACAAAGTTCACTTAGACAAGACAATCTGAGAGTTACACCTGTATTCGCCTACCCTCTGCCCAGGACACCCACAGTATCTTCAAAATGCCTTCTCAAGAAATAATAACATGAGAGGGAGGAAAGGAAACCATTACCCTCTCCTTGGGAAGTCCCAGATGCAGAAGTCTCAGCTGAGGCACCATCTGCAGCAAAGACCTGACTCTGTGGAAGAAGAAAATTCCTGAGCTATCATGAAATTCAAAGACAGTTGTCCCCAAATGACAGGACTCCTTTCCAGGGTATCATTTGCAAATGCTACAGATTCTCTTTGGCTAACATTTTAACTACATTTCCCCTCTACAATACACTCTGTGGGAAGCTGTCATTATAGTGACTGGGAGATTAGGAGTAAGAAAAGGGGGAAGAGACTCAGGGAACATTCCAATCTAAGCAGGGAAAGCCAAGGAAGGAAGACTTCAATCTTCATTTTTAGGCAACAGGTAATTTATAAATGTATCATAATCAATACTTTTGAAATTCCCCTGGCATAACTCTAAATTCTGTGTACAGGCAATGGAAAAAGAGAAGATAGAAGGCAGTTGGAATTGACTTACATTTAAGGAAAACCCAGACTGTGTATCAAAGTCACTGCTCTGACGAGTAAGTGACCGGTACTGCTGGTATACATCATCACCCATATCTTGCAGAAGCTGGCCAACCTCCTGGGTCATAGCCCCAGGTTTAGGATCAGATTTGTCTGCTAGAAAAGCAGAAAAAACACCTGTTTTATTGTCTAGGTGTGTAGTAGGCTTTAACATCTAGATCTGTGCAAGTATATGGTGTTTGTACAACAAAAACACATTTCTCATAATGTATCCCTGTCATTAAGCAATGTACGACTATATAAGAGCTTGGTTGACTAATATCCTCATTCTAATACTCACTAGTCTCATGATCACAGACAATTTACTTAGGCTCTTCACTTTCCTCAGATGTCACTACCAAGCCTAAATAAACACCTGGGGAGCTGGGGTTGTAGCTCAGTGGTAAAGTGCTTGCCTAACATGTGAGGCACTGGGTTTGATCCTTGGCACCACATAAAAAATAAATAAATATGAGATTGGGTAAAGGTTCTGTGGTGATAAGAGAAGCAAGGAACTCTTCTTAAAGAGTTCAGAATGTTGTAAGGATGAAAAGCAAAGAAAAGTCTCAGATTTTAAAAATTTACTATAGGCAATATTAATAAATTTTGAGCAATTCTGTAGACATCTCATTTAAGTATATCCTAAATAGAAACCAGAAGGACCTGATTAGAACAGAACCCTGGGTTCTAAGCAAGTCATTCATGCTTTTCTAAGTGCCTACATGAATTATATGTAGCCTCTTAACTAGGAAAAAAGGTGGATTGGAATGGTGGTCTCAAAAGTGAGGAAGCCATGCCATACCCTCTAATGTTGGCCCTAGCTCTTTGGGCAATAAAGATGTTTTGCTTTTTAATATGAAAACATTAGAGAATTCCTGGTTTTTAAATTTTCAATCTGCTCACATGATGCTATAATCTCCACTGATTGACTGATTGCAGTACTGGGGATTGAAACCAGGGGCACTTTATTACTGAACTACTTCTCCAGACCTTTTTATTTTTAATTTAAAGACAGGGTCTCACTGAGTTGCTTTAGGGCCTTGCTAAGTTGCTGAGGATGGCCTTAAGAAACTTGAAATCCTTCTGCCTCAACCTCCTAAGTAGCTAAGAGTACAGTTGTGTGTCACCACACCTGGGCAATTATCTTTTTAAAAATCTTTGTACTCTCACACAATGAACCTTTGGCAATCTCTTCATTCTCCTGTCAGAACTGACTTATTCTAAGAAACTTTCTTACTTTGCTTACTCTCACAGAGTCAGCTGCTTTACCACAGGACTCAATACCCTAATATCTCTCAACACTATATTTACAGATATTATATCAGTTTCTTTAGAGATATGCCCTGTGTCTTCTTCATCTTGATACCCAGACTAAGCATATATACCCAGACTAAGCCATGACTTGGTTGAAATGACTCAGGCAAAACAATATATCTTAAAAGTGCCGAGTGAACATCTTGAGGTAGGCTAATCACATACCTTCCTCTGGAGCATGGTATGCAGCCAGAGCATTCAGCATATCATAGATCACTTCCTTAATTGTATCAGGAATAACAGGCAGAGAGGAAGGCTTCAAAGGAGTTGTCTTCACCAGTTGTACAGCATTAGGGCCTTTAATTCTAAGATTCTCAAATTCATCATCTGAAGCTAAGCCAAAATGAGAGGAAAAAAAATCAGTTAATAGTGAAACAGCACCTAAACTAGGCTGGCAACAAAGAAAGAGTCAAAAGATGGCTTGGATACTATACAAGTTAGGGAAAGGGGGGCATTTTCAACCACTGTTCAAGTAGTATACTACAAAATCTGGTTTTGGCCTTCCCTAAATTCCAAAGAATAGAGGAGTATAGGCTTTAGAGTTAAAGAAATTCTATTTTGAAACGTAGTTCTCTTTCTTCAACAAACCTCATGTTTTTTATTTTTAAATTTTGTTAAATGAAACATGCATGAGAAATGCTCAGTTTGGGGCCAAGTACATAGCTAGGGCTCCCCAAATAATTAGCCCTTTCTAAACTTTTTATTAAAAATACAATCCCATAAAACAGTGGAAAATTTCAAAGGACAGTAAAATAAACATCCACATACTACTGTTCGATTACCCTTAAATATGCCTATACGCACTTCCTAAGATCAAGAATATTCTCCTATTAAGTACAATACTGTTGTAACACACAGGAAACAACCATATTATCCACTACATATTATTCAGTTTTTCCCAAACCTCCTTTATCTGAATACAGAACACAATCAAAGTGATGGTGGCTATAATTGCTCTAGCCTCCTCTTATCTTAAAGAGATGCTTGCATTTTTTCCCTTTTCATGAAATTAATATTTTTCAAAGAGTCTGAGTCAGTTGGTTTATAGAACAATACACAACATGCATTCATATAATTTTTTCCATGATAATGAAATACAAGCTATAGCCTTTTGGCAGGAATACACAGCTGAGATTGCAAACTTCCAACTGCAGTCCATATCCGCTTCATGTTTAATTATCATTTTATTTACAAATAAACTATAGGTAAGCTCTATTGTTCCACAAAGCTTCCAGTGCCTAGCCTCTCCCCTTTCAAAGCAAAGACTAGAGTGAATGAGTCCTTTATATTTCTAAAAGGGATTATTACAGGGTCCAGAGAAGCTACTTAATTACCTATTGAATTGACTGACTGAAATGACCAACCAGCCAATATTCCAACATTTTTCTAAGTTATAGATCTCTTCATAGAAAAATCTCTGGAATTATACCAGGCCACAGATGTTAGTGTTTCAAAGGCCAGAAACAAATTAAACTCACCAGTTCCTGAACCTCGAGGGGCTGGAAGGGCAATGCGTATACAGCAGTTGGCCACTTCTGTGAATATGTCTGGATTGCGGCATGCAGCTGGCCCAAGGACACGAAGGATGTAGTTGATCTCCCGGGAGCCAAGGCTGCCAGACACAACACCAGAGGTAGTGCTTCCAGCTCCACTTGTAGCTGCTGAGCGAACAACCTAGCAAAGACACGGAGAAACACTGCTGACTAAATGCCACTTTCTTAAAATACAACTATAGCCATGGAAGGGTTAACAAAGACTAAAATACAAAACAAGCTCTGGCTCAAAACAGTGGATAGCTTTAGATTTTAGAGATAATGATATACTTGGTCCAACCCATCCCTTCAATTAAAAAATACAAAGTTACAATACATCTCAAAACTACCAATTCTTAGATCAGAGTGCATGTGATCTTTTACAGAAATTAGAAGATGGGTCTAGACAATAAATCCCACATTGCTTCCACATTTAAGTGTCAGCTCCTAGCCTCTCCAAATGCTATTGGAATTTTAAACAAGAATGGTTCAAGTATACAACACTGATAACCACTTAGTGTATAAGAACAAAAATCAAATGCTTTCTTTATGCCTAAAGTCAACCAGTCTGAGAAAATAATGACGGTATAGGACATATCAAACTACAGATTGTTTGCTTTGACAGCATAGGGCTTGGACATAGCCATGATTTTGCTCTTCTAGTAAAATTACTTGTCAGCCATGGAGTGTATGAAGAAAATAAAAGTACTTCTTATTATCTATTCCTTTGTGAAAAGATTTTCACAAAGATAAACATCTTTTTGATGTCTTTTAGAGGGTACTGGGGACTGAACCCAGGGGCCCTTTTACCATGGAGCTAAAATCCCAGGTTCTTTTTATTTTTGAGACAGGGTCTTCCTAAATTGCTCAGACTGGCCTCCAACTTGTGAGCCTTCTGGGTCACTGGGATTACAGGTATGTGCCATTGTGACAGTCATCTTTTGATACGGTAAGACCTTTTTTTAAAAAAACAAAATGACCCATGCTCTTTATGACATTATGGCCCTTATGTTCTGCCCATCTGGTCATAATTATAATTTTCATTTCTTTAACCATAATTTATTTATCTAGTTTTCTACTGCAGGACATTTGATCTCTAGTTTCTTGACATTATAAGCAAGTCCACAGAGAACATTCTTATGCACTTGTTGGCATAGTCAATGTTAGTCTTCAAAAAACTCTTTATTTAGAGTTTCTAGATCAAAGGATATATTACACTGACAGCATCAAACTGCCTTCCAATGTGGCTGCACCAATTTCCAATGGCACCAAAAATAAGAGTATGGCTATTTCTTTACACCTGTACCTACAATGAATATTATGAAGCATTTGTGCTTTGCTAATTTGATGTGTTAAAACTACAACTTATCTCTTCTTGTTCCCCGTGTCCCAAATACAAAGCTAGGTTCAAAAATGCGTATTTTAACTATTTATCAGCGTGGGAAACATTATCCCAAGACAGTGAAATGAAAATGAAATCTGTTCACAGTCATATGATGACTACTGACAAAGAATTACCAAGAGGACAGAGTATTTTATAAAGTACAGAGAGGAAAAGCTTTACTAGTAAGATATTTGTCTCCCACCTCTCTGCTGTTGTCTTAATGTTGATGTTCCAAACATTTTATTTTTTTCATTCTTATTCTTACTTTGTCATTTCTTCTACTGCTTTATAAATCTCCTAAAACATACAAACTTATTTTCTGATCTGCACAATAGGTTTTTAAAAAATGCCTATCACAGTGCCTGGCAAATCATAAACATTCAAAAAAACTTTACTTTTATACACCAAAATACAATATTTTGAAAACAGATTCTTGGGAGAATAACTCACAGGCATTCCTACAATGAATTTCAAGGCATGACCTTGGGAGGGTAAAAAAATATATGCAATATATCCAGCCAATTATATACCCTATGAGGAATCAAAAGCAGGTTCTGAGACCAAGGAGACCAAAGGTATGAGGTAAAGCAGCATCTGACACCAAAAGGACTCACTTTTTCCATAGTGTGACGGAGAGTGCATGGATCCTCAATGATGTGTCTTAAGAGAAGAGTGACCAGGGGAGTAAACCCATTGAAGCCTGAGCTCTGGGTTAAATTCAAGATCATGCGGGTACTCTTCAGCTCTGCAAACATCATGGCATATTTGTGGTCCCGGGTTAGCCTTAGGCAGAGGCGAAGGGTGGCGTGCAAAGTGTCTGGGTCCACAGGTACTCCCAGCATGCTCACACAGGCCCGGATTAAAACAGTCACCATATCTTCTGTTAGGCCTTGGATCAAGATCTCCCCAATTTTTGTTTCTTCTAGGCTTGTTTCTTTTTCAGTATTTGTATTCTCTAGGGCCAAGGGGGTTTCTACAAATGGAAAAATAAAAGTTTAGACAGTTTAACTTGATGTTTGTTTCAACACCTCTCCCTCTGAAGTAACCAGCCAAGAACTTAGATCCTATTAGGAGAAGCACAGCAAACACCAATTCTTAGGTAGGATGAAAATACATACATAAGGGAGAACTATGTATCTTTTGTTAAGCAACATGATAGAGTATCACTTGCAATGAAATTGACCAGACCTTAAGTCACAAAAGCCACCCCAGTTTTAGCTTAAAACAAAAACCCCAAAATAACAAAACGCTCCTTAAAATATTCAAAATGAAAATTCCATACCGTTGACTTTATTTTCTTTACGTTTGATGTCCATTTCTTTGCTTTCTTCCAGTGTTTTCTCTAATTCCTGCCCACTGCTGTTTTTTGAATTTTTATTCAGCCGTGGTACCCTGAGGAGAGTCAGCATCACAGGTCGTCGGTTTCCAGTTTCTTCATTAACCTAAAAATTCAAACAGATTAAAAAAAAAATCTCACTAACTGTGGTAGCACATGCCTGTAGTTCTAGTAACTCTGGAGGCTAAGGCAGGAGGATCACTTGAGCCGAGTTTGAGTCAAACATGGACAAAATAGCAAGACCCCATTAAAACAACAACAACAAAAAGGAATTATAAAGGTGTATGGAAGGGAGACATTCCAGGTAAAATGCTACAATAGGAAGGAACCTTGGCAATTTATCCCATAATTTATAGAGAGAAAACACAAAGGTTCCCAGAGGTAAAGAGTTAAACACAGGCCCTTTAATGAATTCTAAACTTCCATCCCAATAGAACAGAAACCATCCATTACCACTCTCTAACCTTTGATTAAACATTCAAAAAATAATTTTCAGGAAAGACAGCATCAAACTGCCACAGACCAATGATATAATCAATAGAGTTTAAGACTCACTTCTCTGAAAACTATATCCAAATTAGAAGTGTTACTTCTACTCCTTAATGCTGCTTCAGAGGAAGCAAAAGGCATACCCAATATAATCCCCTTTTCAATAAACTTTACCTGCACCATAGTAGTGAACTGGACAGTGTATCTTCTTCGGCCTGCAGTGAATCGCACACTTGTCTCTCCAGACTTCCAGGCAGAGTCAATAGTGCTGTTGTTGCTTGCACTGTAACTACACCAACGCCCAGAGCGGTCATCAAACCAGCGCCAGTTGTTGCTGTTGGACTGCAGGTACTAAATATAAAATACAAACTTTCTTTGTATTTCCTTCATGGTTGACTATTACCAGAAACAGTAACTTTATCAGTGCTCACTGTTAACACTAAGCCAGGAAAAAGAAACACACTGGACATTTAATAAATTCTGAAAACAGGCAGGGTTTTCATATTAATTTACCCTCTCATTGTCTAACATCTCTGTAGGCAAATAAACCTCCACCTTTATTTTCCTTTTGTTTCCCTCACAAAAAGAATGCTCCTTTGGGATGTATTGGAACAACAATTTTGTTTCTAAGAAGTTAGAAACATAATGTGGCATGTAATAATTTTCAAATAAGGAGCATTTGCTTTTGGTTACTCAGTTACATTGTTGATTGCTCAGTTCTTCAGGTATCATAAGAGCCATTTCCACAAAAAGTTTGAGGCCCTTAGTAAGCAGCTCCCTAAGAAAACAATTCTAACTCCCCATTTAGAAGAGAAGATTCCCCAAGATTTAAACCTTGGTCAGAGATCTTTATATCCTTCACTACTCTCTTATATTCCCTTCTGGTCTACTCTTGCTTCAAGGTAAAACTATCCTTTCCACTACAAGACACTATGTATCACACACCTTAGTCATCTGAGCTCTCCTTTTTGAGGAGATGGCTGTCTTTTCATAGAAATCAATCAGGAGCAACACTGGAGTGATCCACCTAAAAGGGAGAGATGATTTGTTTTGGGCAAGCCAGAAATCTGTTGCACACTGGGAAAAATCTGTCTTCATCAGGCATGTCATAAAAGTACTCAAGATTTGCCCCATATATGCCCCAGAAGAGTGCTGGATTTAGGCCTTGAGATCAATGGGCCAATACCTAAGGGGAACAGAATGAAACCAAGATAGATACAGGATCACTCACTTTGGGGTCTGGACCTCCTTTTGTTCCTTGGCAGCCTGTAGGCAGGGCTGAACTACTTCCAAGAGCTTAATTAGGACATTAAGGATGCCACTTGATTCAACAACCCAAGCACAAGGTAGCTTCAACTCCTGATTGATTCATCAAAGGGGGAAAAAAAGACAAACAAATTTCCAACCAGTACCAACAACTAGCATCATATAAAACAGAATTTACGGAACTCAAATTCAACCTTTTAGCACTTATCAGTTTGATAATCTGAGATGAATTACTTACATTCTCTAGGCTTTGGTTTTCTCATGGTTCAAAGGGGCCATAATTTATATCTCTAGAATAATTATGATGATCAAACAACTCCCCTCCCCCATATAATATATTCCAACATAATCTTTAGCATCTTTATATGTGCAAAATATGGAAATGGTTATTAACATCATTAGGGACTGTCATGTAGACTGTGTAGTCTTGGCTATGACTTTTTCTAAAAAAAATATTGTAGTTATAGATAGACAGTGTGCCTTTATTTTACTTCTTTATATGTGGTGCTTGGGATCAAACCCAGTACTCACACATACTAGGCAAGCATTCTGCTACTGAGATACAACCCCAGCTTCTTGACTACCTTTAAAGCTTTTGATTCGCAGATAAGCTTTATAATATTTTTTTATGTTTGTGTTACTGGGGATTGAATCCAAGGGTTCTATACTAACTAAAATCTATCCCAAGTCCTAAATTTTATTTTGACACAGAGTCTCACCAAGTTGCTGAGGACACCTTGCCATTCTCCTGCCTTAGCCTCCTGAGTTATTGGGATTATGTGTGGGCCACTATGCCCATCTCTAAGGAAGATGAAATAATGTCCAACAAAAAGTGACTATTTAAACAAACCAAGAACATTGAAAACATACAATAATGTATGTATGATATGGGAGAAGTTATAATTACAATGTTGGACAAAACTGTCTACATACACTTATCTAAATTGTTTAAATGGACAGGAAACGGATTAGAAGAAAATACAAGACTTTACCTGTGATTCTTTATAGATAGGGACCCATGAGTGACTTAAATGTTACATTCAGTGTTTTGAAACCTTTCTCACAACTACCTATTTAGAACACAAAGACCCATGAGAACTTAATACATATTGGATGTATCTCTTGAGTTGCTACAAAGGGTTTATTCCATTGAGTTCAGGTTGCTATCAAAACATGATGAGTTACAAATGAAGAACCAGGTGTTCAAGGTCACTGCTTCCTAAGGACTTTCTGTGTTTATTGGAATAATAATGTGTCTTGACCAAATCATTCTCTTAACTCAAATAATCTGCTGACTAGCCAGGGTAGGGAAAGGATAGACTAGTCTGACTACCTAATACCTATTAATACTGACAACATCTAATTTCCATAGTCTATCACACTAATGCTGCTGCCAGTTAGGTTTCCTAAGAGAAGCAAAAATAGTCCATGACTCAAGTATGATAATCATTTAAATATTCATCTTTTAAACTACCACCCCACAATCTGTTGATTCAACTAATTAAGACTTATTCTCTGAAGACCTTCTCATACTGTCTATAAGTAATGTGTAGTATGTCCTTCCTAAACTCACAAAAAAACCTAATGATACAATTTATGTATCCACAGAATAGTTTTATTTTGTTCTTAACCATGCACACTTAATTCTCAGGAGCTGGGTTCATGAGAAGCAGGTATCATAGCTTATACTTCTCCTTTGATGTCTTGTGTGGTGGTTGTTTGATAATTTTTTAATGAATGGATTATAGGGCCTGAAAGAACTAAATCTTACCTCAAAAAGTAGCGTTAAAAGCAAGATTCTAGTAGCCAAATTGGAGGCCTGGGGCAAGGTGGCCATCTGACTGATCCACTCTGACACAGTTTTTGTGTCACTTGTTGTTAGGGGAAGAGCAGCTTTGATCAATACATCAGCAGCTTCCCATACCTAGAAAAGCAGAAAAGTGTCCAAGTTATGCAAAGAAGCGAGGTTTGTGAAAACACCCTCAATCTTTTAAAATACTCCCTCCACCCCCAAAATGTTAACCGAGGAAAAGTAAATAAATAGTAACTTATTTACCACAGGGATTTAATGTCTAAGAAAATGTGATGTAGTCAGCACAAGGGCTTAATTTTAAGATGCCTACATTCTAAGTTAAAGGAAATCAATGTTTAAAATATTCTTGGGGCATAAAGTCAATAACAAAAAGGTCATACCAATTTATACTCTTATCAATAAGCTTTCATAATAACCCTCCCAGAATTATCATAAAAAAAACCTCGCAATGCTAAGAAATTTTAATTTGGTTTTAGTCTACTCCTTAATCTATTAAGGTTTTAAGTTTCCTTAAAATCATTTGTTAAGCTCTTGATACAGATTAAAAAACCCAAACCTTTCTGTGAAAATATCTTATGCAGTTTTTCTTTAGTTTTATGTTTTTATGCCTTAAAGTTATATAGTTCAAAAAGTTTTCCAATTTTGAGTTTTCCCCCTGATTCTAGAATTAGAAATCATACAAAAATTTTAATGATTTAAATATATATGCTGATTAAAATAATAAAGGAAATATAATGAAAACATTAACTGGCTATCTCTGGGTATGGGGATTTAGGATAATTTATTTCTTACCCTACTTCTACAATTAGCATATATTTTATAATGAGGGAAAACATTCTCTAAAAAGAAAAAAAAAGCCAGGTAGGGGAAAGGATATGGTGGCTGAATAGGAAGAAAAAGACACTTATTTGTGAGGAGGGGGCACAATTAACTTGGTTCAAGAGTGAAACACATTTTGGACTGTTTAGATGAACCCAAGAGACAACTAGAAAAAGTTTTAATTTTCCCAAAGCTATTTTGGTAACATAATTAAATTCATAGTTGTAGGAAACATTCAGGCAAAAGCAAGATTATTTTCAAAACAATTCAAATAGAACCATATTTAGATTGCAGAAATCCTGGATTTCCAGAACTCGGGTTGTTAGATGGCAGGAAAATTATTTCACATACTTGTTTCTTCTGGTCCCTTGAGAGCTCACCTGATTGACTACTTGCTTCAGAATCATGTCACGATAGTCTGCTCCATTACGTTTGATGGCTGTCATGATCAGATCACACACACGATACACTGTGTCTGGCAGCTCATCAAGAAGGTGGAAGCAGCCTGGCAACATGGTATCTGTAAATGTGTGGAGCTCATCTTGCTCCAATGGGTCAGCATCCTGGAACTTTTCTAGACATTTAGCTTCTTCCTCTTCTTGCTTTTCCCGAGCTTTTCGTTCCTCTTCCTCCTTTCGACAGGCAACTTCCTGGAGACAAGAGAGAAAAAAAAAGAGTAGTACATAGGACAGGTGAAGGAGGAAAGATATGGAGACCCTGGGAACACAGTTACCTTACAATATGAATATCCTTCTACCTTTTCTAGCAGTTGATATCTTAGTAAGGGTGTAGCAATAAGTACAAGGACAGCCACAGAGCTTGGGCCAAGACAGAGAAGGCTAAAGAGGATGACTCCAATACCCCAAAGCATTGCCAATTATCTGCAGTATCCTATAATATTGCCCCCAAATCATTTTTAGTACTGTCCTGTATTTTCTATAAGTGTAATAGACTGAAGTAACTGATGCCGTTTCCTGTTTACCTCAGGTGACTCTGCCCTTTGATCCATTGGAATATCCTGTCCTAGAGACATCGCAATTGCTCTCATCATCTGGTCCTCTTCGGACATGCTGAGATCCTAGAGTGACAACAGAAAACCCAATACTTACACAAAACCTAAACAAAGAAACACAAAAAGAGGCAACCCTGGGGCTGGGATTGTGGCGCAGTGGTAGAGCGCTTGCTTAGCATGTGTGAGGCATTGGGTTTGATTCTCAGCACTACATACAAATAAAGGTCCATCAACATGTTAAAAAAAAAAAAAAGGCAACCCAATTCGCAAGGAATCAAGATAGTCTGTTCAAGCTTTAGAGTGGAAGAGGCTCTGAATGTCTCAATAGTAAAGAATATAAAAAAACTAGGTAACTAGGTTTACTCAAACCACATAAGAACAACAATAGAGGTCTCACTTATAATCATATCACACTTGTAATCCCAGTGGCTCAGGAGGATGAGATAGGAGGATCGCAAGTACAAAGCCAGCCTTGGCAAAAAGTGAGGCGCTAAGCAACCCAGTGAGATCCTGTCTCTAAATAAAATACAAAATAGGGCTAGGGAGATGGCTCAGTGGTTGACTGCCCCTGAAAAGAACAATAGGGGAAATCACAATGAAAATTAAAAGCTTCAATGTGACTACATATTCTGTACACCATGAAAGAATGTATTTTGTGCTGGTCACTGACTCTTGGCTCTTCTACAAACAAAGTGTAATAATATGCATAGCTACGGGATAGGAAGCTTTTGACTATTACATTCAGAAACACTGAGTTATCATGAAATGAAAATATCGACAATGGAGAAGGATGAAAATGAGAAGCAGTTTATAGAAAGACCAGTGATGGAAGAATGAAGGAAAAAAGGACACCAACAGCCAAACTGTTACTCTGGCATATAAAAGCTCCTAAACCAACTCACCCGAACGACTCCTCCCATGATTGGAGGAGGGTGGGTTAGAAGGTACTCTGTGGCCTGCTCCATGGTGCTGGTGTTCAACAGGGCTTCCATGGCATGTTCTCTTGTGAAACCCATGTCCATGAGCTATAACAATAATTTAAGAGCTCAGTACCACAGTAATAGCAAAATCCAAATGTAAATAAAATAGAAAGGAACATTTTTAGGATGGAAACTCAAAAATTTTCTAACTTTATGATTCATACAAAGAAAAACAAGTGGATCCCAATTTTTCTGGAAAACTGGCAACAGAAGAAATAACTAAAAAAAACTTATCTAGTGATCATTACCTAAGAAAAATATATACCACAATTTTACAATAATAAGAAAATTAACATCCAAAAATTAAAGTAAAAGCAATTAGCAAAAATTTCTCAATGACAGCAATGATTTAACATATTACTTGACTGTGCATATGTAAAAATCAGGCATAGAACTAAGTGACTGAAAGAAGCAATGAGTATCTTGGGAATGACTTTAAAAATACTTTGCTATATTTTCTAAACATTCTAAAGTAAGCATTACTTTCACAATCAAAAGGGCATGTATATACAGAAGACAGATTTGAACAGGACTCTAGACTTAAAAGAGAACCTCCATATAATAAAATTCAGGGGGGAAATGCTAACGTGGACCTACCCAATTTTTAAAATTCAAAAAAATGGCTCTTGTTGGAGAATAAATGATTTACAAGAATCCTTCCCTTTACAGATTAATCAGAAAGCAGCTGAGCAAAATTTGACTCCAAAGAACAGGCAAGTGTGAACATCAGAATGAACATGCTTAGGAGGACACAAATTTGTGTTACCTATGCCAAGAACAGAGACTATACTCCTGCTTCCCTCGGGAGGAAAACAACAACAACAAAATGTTAAGAAAGCAGGGAATTTAACCTACTTCCTGGTTAACAGAACCAGACACTAGTGGCATATGAGCATAGAAAACTCACAAGCATTGTACTTCATCTAGAGCAAAGTGGAGGTTCTAGAAGTGTGGGGCTAGCCATTTACCTGCTGCAGTTGCTGTTGGTTGACTTGAGGTTCCCGGCGAGATCCACCTTCTTCTTGCCCTGAATCCTCTTCTCCTCGAGACCCCTCTTTCTCTTTGCTTAGTCTTTCTCGAATCACAGGTTCTCCTCGGAGGATGTGGCACAGAATGGCCAGCATGGACTCAGCCATTCGCCCGCCATAGACTTTCAGGGGTTTGCGGTTCCACAGGTTCTTAATGCAAGTAAAGGCTGCCTGGAAGTCATTTGAAAAGTGTGTGAAGATCTTTTTTGCCTGAATTCAAAGTCCCAGGAGAAATATAGGTGACAAAATTTTGGGACAATCCTTCCACAATCAGTTAGTGTCCACAAAATTTTAGGTAAGTACTGCCAGAGCCCAAGTAATCATGGAGAAGGAGCATTTAATTTATCCTGGAAGTATCAAACTGAAGTTCATAGTTTATATGTACATAATAAAGAAAATTCAAAAATGGTCTCTATTACTTTTCTATAAACAGCCCTATCTGTGCCTAGAATCCAACGTTACTCAATAATCTTATTACTGGGGGGCTGGGGTTGTGGCTCAGAGGTAGAGCACTTGCCTAGCATGTGTGAGGCACTGGGTTCGAACCTCAGCATCACATAAAGTAAAATAAAGACACCGTGTCCACCTATAACTAAAAGATAAATATTAAAAAAAATAATCACATTAATGGGCTGGCATACATGTGGAGGAGCACTTTCCCAGCACAAACAAGGCCCTGGGTTTGATCCCCATCATTGTGAAACAAAAACAAAACCTGATATTTTATTAAGGAGAGTGAGAATTATCCAGTTAGCACAAGAAATTCCTCTTGGCTTTAGAATGAGGAATACTCACTTTCTGAGTTACCACAAGGAAACGAAGAGCACTGAATTGTGGAAAGTTCTGGACACCTCCTGGCAATTTGGCAGGCAATGAATGTGGAGATTCAAGTACAGTAGTGGGATTCACCATCTTTTCCACAAGCATAAGCCAGGCATCTAGGAATTCTCCTGTGCCATCAGGTAAATCTGAATGTTCCAATCCCTCAGACACAGGAACTTTGCCTCCCATGGACAGAGCCCAGTTGAAAGTTCTAAATTCAGATACGAGAAAGTATGGGGATAAAATACTAGTATTTTAGATAAGGCAGAGGATTTACATTTAAAGGGTCCCCAATGTCTATATGAATATATGATCTTCTTGGAGTTACTACTTAAAATTTGTTCAACATTTATTAGCTCTACTTTCGAAAGCCTTAAACACATGCGCGCGCACACACACAGACACACATACACCCCACTCCACTAAAGCTCAGAATAGAAAACCTCTGATCAAGAAAAATAAAAAAATTTTATCATATTCAGAAAAACATAAACAGAAGTCTATTAAAAATACGTACCAGGAACTGGAAGCCAAATGAGTAAAAGCAGAAGGCCTGATGAACACCCCTAGGAACAGGCTAAATACCACCCAGCACCCTTCAAGGAAAATGGAGACACATGTGGTTGGTTCCCAGAATATGAAAGGGTGTAACCAATGGCTATTTTGATACATCACACTGTCACAAGATAGGTGACTCAGAAAGATGTGGGATAGCAAGGCACACAGAAAAGACCAAACTTCAAGAAATGCTTCTCTATGAAGAAAATGACCCTTACTCAAAAAGAGCATTGTGGCCTCCAGAGCAGAGAAATTTCTGCAACATGAGGTGGTAGGGATACTTCCTTTCATCAAACAGCATTGGGGAGGTGAAACCAACTGAACATATGAAGAATGTCAGCCTAAAAGAGGGAGAAAGAAAAAGTTTAACCTTTTCTGAGGCAGACAAAAAAGCAATTGGGAAATTCACATAGAAGCTAAGTGTAAAATTTAACAATGCACCAAAGTGACTGACTGAAAAGCAGGTGGGTAACTTGTATAGTCATTAAAATTTCAAAGACAAGAGAAGCACACTTGTAACCCCAGTGACTTGGGAGGCTGAGGCAGGAGAATCACAAGTTCAAAGCCAGCCTCGGCAATTTAATGAGACCCTGTCTCAAAATAAAAAAAATAAAATAAAAAGGCTAGGAATGTGGCTCAGTGGTTAAGTGTCCCTGGGTTCAATCCCCCCAAAAGAAAAATGAGATACCAAACATGACACTTGCCACCTAATAAAGAATATAGGGTCACTGATGTGCAGTTCGATTGCAAATGCTTTTAAAATTTCCATGTTCTAAAACTAGGTACAACAAAAACAAGGGCCTTACAATTTATTTGAGGTACACATCTACAACAAACAAGGGACCTAGTCCATGTATTTAGTGGTTGACTCTCCATTTAAATAGAATAGGAACAAGTTATATTAGTTTTAACGAAACATTCTTGTCCCTGAATCTCATGCAGAACCTCACCTGAAGCGAGGAGTAGGTGTATATGGTGGGGGCTGCCAAGATAAGCCCTTTGTGAGGAGCTTAGTGAGGGCTGAAGCTGTTGATCGAGCAGCAGGTGTTGGTGCTGTAGTGGTGCTAGCAGCATGATGGCTCCTTCTCTGGCGGACAGGAGACCCCACACAAAGTTTAACAAGGAGTCCAAATAGCTCAGCAAGTGCTCGGCCTAATCTGGAGGAAGCTGGAATCCAGAAATCAGAATAAGGGTGTATAATATTCTCAGAATAGTTTCATTCCAACAGAAACATTACTGTTAATACGTTTTTATGACTGACCACTTACTCTGAACAACACCTAGGAAACTCCACATGACAATACAAAAAGTTCACAAGGGAAAAGTGCCTCTTTTGAAAGCAGGAGACAGAAGAATGCTGACATTCAATACATAACAAATGTGAAAGACAAGCACCCATACACTGTTATAGAAAGTATAAAATGAAACTGCCTTTGTAGAAGTAATATAGCAAGGTGCATCGATAAACTAAATGATACATCTACTGAGTTATGGAGTCACTTACAAGTCAACTTTATGCTGACAAAAATGCTTGAATGATTTGGAGCAGAAAAGATCACATACACTATATATTATCTGATCACAACATAAAACATAGGCCTAAAGGAAAAAAGATTGCTAGGAAAAGTGTAACAATTTTGAAACTGGATTCTTAAGGAATTAGATTATAGGCATTGCAATCTCCTTTATAGGACAGTTTTCAGATTATGTTTAAAAACACAAAAAGAGAGGAATACAAATAGAAACAAAAGTAAAAGGAAAAATGTATAAAAAGGTAAAGAAGGACTGAGGATATATAGCTCAGTGGTAGAACACCCGCCTACCATGTGTGAGGCCTTTGGCTCCATCCCAAGTACTGGGGGAATTTTTTTTTAATTGTAAAGAAAAAAAGCCCAAATATTGCTTTCTTGCTTTTTTTGAAACATTTTTCTTTACTTTTTTCTATTTCTACAATGACTACTACTCTGAAAAAAACAATGCTGTTATAGCACCTTTGAAATAAACGTTATTTATCCAGAGCCAAGTAGGAGTAAGTCTGAATCAAACTAAGTCTTGTAAGGATGTATGTACACTTATGAACCTACTGTGTAGATTTTATTTGAGCTCATGTCACATATCATGTTCAAAACTTATCTCTGAGGTATACAGAATAGTAGGACAGGAAATAGTCCTAAATGGGCTAAAGATATATGCACTGCGTGGTTGGAGGCTGAGTATATTCAGACTCTTGAAAACCCAACAAATTCAAATAATAGGGAAATGCATACGCTTTCATGCCCCTGATTTCAGATAGCAAAGTGGCTCAAAGGTAGTTCAAGGATAAGAGGAAAATAAGCCAGTAACCACCAACAGACAGGTATCAAAAGCATGGACTAGGCCTAAGCCCACATAGAAACTCCAGAATACTCCAAGGTCCTATCAACAAAGAGTAACACAACAAGGACAACTATTTGGATGGTCAATTTTACTTCAATTTGGGGTAGATTTTCAAATTAAAAAAATGAAATAAATTATAATAAAGTATAAAACTCATAGGGATTTAAGATAACAAATGGAAAGAGAAAAACCAACACCAAAGGCCATTTTCTGCTTGCTTATTGGAAGGGCCCCAGACTCCCAAGAGCTATGTCTTTACTTTTCTTCATATTTGTATTAAGGAGTTAGAAAGTGGCAACTATTGAGGAACACACAAAATAGGTTCCCCAAATGCTGACATTACATTCACGGCAAAAGAGAGCAAAGACAGACAAGTACACATCTTTAATGAAGTTTTGTACTTTATCAATGTGTCTTCATGTAGATGACAAAATACAAAATACAGGCCATGTCACTTTCCAAAGTTTTCTTTAAGGGACAAAGAAAGGAAGATATCAGACTGGTAGAGTAGTCAGACAAGTGATCAGGAGAGCTTTGTAACAAAGCCAAGGGAACAGTTATTTCTACAAGGATATGGTAGGTCAGCTAACATGTGGCACAAAGGTAAAAGGTAACTAAGAATTATTCAGTGAACTCAGCAATAAGGAAGTTATAATAGGTACCTTGGCAAAATATTTCAGTGGAATGGTAGGAGCAAAAGCCATCTGCAATAGTTGAAGAGTGAGTAAGGAGAGAAGGAATTATAAGAAGGGAGGGTATAGATGGCTCTCGGAAAGAGATTCTCTCATCTCTGTATCCCTAGAAGCTAGTAAAGAGCGTATCATAGTAGGGTCATCAAACTACATGTGATTCACAGAAGTTTTATATTTCTTTACATGAAATGATACAGCCTTTGCAACTCAATTTGCTTGAGGGCTGGCTAAGCCTCTGAAAGCCAGAAAAGGAAGTAGAAAGGAATGAATCACTCACCTGACAACAACGGCTTGATTTGTTTAATTCTAGCTGCCATGGCTGGTGTGATTTTAGATTTGCCCTTAGAATCTGAAGCAGTAGGTTCATCTGTCTCCATGGGAGCCAATGTGTCACCATCTAGCCCAATGCCTTCCAATAAGCCCTGGGTAGAGGCATCCATACTTCCAGCTGTTCCATCCTGTTCCCCATCTGCAGACATAGAGGTGAGCAATAAGATCATGTACAGCCAGCACTTACCTGCTTCCTTGTTCTGAAGAATCCCAAGAAAGAGCTACCTATGGTGTTTGTTACTCTTCAAATTTTAATGACTTCCTAAATCTGGGAAAAAAAAAAAAAAACCACAACCAAAAACCTGCACTTATATGATATTCTCTATGAAACTCTACTAAGCAGCTTATTGCTGACATGGATAGTCTTAACCAATGGAATACCATTCACATAGACTACTGTTGTAGGCATGATGGTGTCATGTGGATGTCCCTTAGAATTTTGTAGTTTGTTCAATAACTCAAATTGGATATCATAGAATGTCACTAGAGAATTCTATTTCCTATTATTTACAAATTTTGAACATGAATGAGTGATATGTACTTAATTTTTGGTGTGTGCACTCTTAGGTTTAAGAATTAACTGTGAACTTTATAAAATAAGTCATTAAGTTTTCTTTTTGTTCTGGAAAAATTTACATAGAAACCAAGTACCATTTTTTGGTTGCTAAAGTGAGAGTATTATAAAAGGCAATTATTTTACCATGAATCTAATTTCATTCATAGTTCTTAACAAATTATTTTATTCTTTCACTGAGTTAAATTTGATATATTCTGACTAAATTTGAGAGTATCATTTTTGATTAAGTGGGTACATTTTCTCCAAAATTAACTATCAGAGGTGTGTATAATTCTTTTCCACTTCTCTAACAACAAGCTGTCATACAAGTCCTTGCTTATTGGTTCATCCTTGAAAGTTTTTTTCTCCTTACTAATTTCAGTATGAATTATTAAGCCTTTCAAATACAATTTTATATACAGAATGTGTTAAATTGCTTTCTTCATAGTTTCTATCAATTTTCATTTGCTCAAAATAGAATATAAGAGATCTTAAACTTTCTGAAAAGTTGTTTTTATTAATTCTAGGTTTGTTGCATTAGGGTCAGAGAATTTTGTGTGATTTCTGCTTACTGTGCTATGGAAATTTTATAGCAAGATAACAAAAAAATTTTCTAAAGCTGTACTGTTTAATAGAAATGTATTTTCAGTGGCCACAGTAAAAGGTAAAATAGGTGAAGTTTATATTAATATATTGTTTAATCCAATATGGTCAAAATTTTTATTTCAACCTGTAAAAAATATTGGAATTTCATACTGAAAATTAAAATCTTTTGATGGAGTGAATTTTAGCAAATCAATATTACATTTTATGAAACTACCTACAAAAGATGTTCATTTTTCAAAATAACACATTATAAACTTAACAAGAAATGGCTGATTTTTGTACTTTTACATGACACTTAATTGTTAATTAAAAAGATCTATGAAAATGTTTTATCTAAGACTACTATAAATGTTCTCTGAAAAAAACGATCGGGCAGACATTCCAAAATGCTGTATGTGATTTTAGAGGCATAAATATGGGTTCTTGTTTCTACTGTATTTTCTAACTTTTTTTAGTTGTGTCTTTTAGTGAGAAAATGATAAAAATAGTTAAAATTTAATTAAAATAGTGAAAGGATAAAAACTGAGGTCTATGTATGAAAAGAGCTAACTAAAATTTCACAATAAACCTACAGACACAGGGACAGAACTTAGAAGAATTAATGACTAAGATTTTAGTTTCTTAGAGTTACCTGATCTTTTTCCGCCCTGGGTCGTACCTGCCTTCTCATCCTTTGGAACCAGTTTCTGCATGTCCGCTTGGCCAAATTCACACCCAGACGGTAGGCTGCAATAAGAGAAACAGTCAGCAAAAAAAAGAAAAAGAACTACTTTCACTATGCATGGTCTCTAACTTGCTTGGCCAATATTATCCCTCCTTGGAGTACGTAAGTTATCCTTACTGTAATAAACCTGCAATTCCTCAGACAGCATTCAACAAAGTTTCTAGCATAATTTTTTTGTATCTGGCTAATAAAAATAGAATCAAATATTAAACACCTACTATACTGACACAAAACAGTTGGGACATCAAATCAAAGACGCACAAGATGGTATAATTTTTCAGTAAAGTGTGAAAGACAAGAAAGACTCAACATTTTATCATGCTGTCCACCCTTGACCATAGCTATCCCTCCATGCTTACTGAGCTTAAGTTGTCTGTCAGAAAATGTAATAGGGATATTAAGAGAGATGATCATTCTTTTACCTGTTTGGGGTACACAAGGAGAGGAGGACAGTGCTTTCCCACACCAGAGAACAGTATAACTGGCTCAGCTTGCTCAGAACACTCAACCCCAACTGGGAACCCCACTGGTTAACGGAGATGGAACGAATCTCACTCTGCAAACAAACCAGAAAGAATTTCACATAAGAGATAGTCTTTCTGAACAATTATATACAAAAACCAACTTTCATCTGTTTTCGAAGGATAAGAAATTCTATTTTATTTCAATGCTATTCTCCCAGAATTGTACACTTCATCAAACTATCCCCATTTAAGATCACAGTTCCTTAAGATATTCTCTTAGAGTACTTACATACGATTGTCTAATATGCCTTCTCATTGCTTTTTTGTAAAGTGAAAGACAGGTATCAAAGTAACTGTTCTAAACAAAAAAAACAGTTTAAAACTATTTTCTGATTTTTTTGGTTGGTGGGGGAGTGGGCTTATTATTTCTCTCCAATTTCTTTCCTTCAGCAAATATGTGGATTTATTTAATTTGTTGAACTTTTTTGCTTAATTTCCATTTGATAAAGAAAATGAAAATAAATCATTAATCTTTTTTATGTAATAATCTCCTGAATAGTTTATAACTGTGTTTGTGATTTCTTATTTGACTGATTCATAAGTGACAGAGAATATATTCCTGCTCAACAGTATAAAACAGGGCTTTTGAGCTATTACAACACTAATTTTAAGAATCAGGGGCTAGGGCTGTGGCTCAGCGATAGGGCACTTGCCTAGCATGAGTGAGGCACGGAGTTTGATTCTCAGCACCACATATAAATAAAAATAAAATAAAAGGTCTATCAACAACTGAAGAGAAAAAAAAAAAAGAAAACAATTACCTGAGAAATAAAGGTAGCAAAATTGTGAGCACACGCATGCATGCGCACACATAAACACTCTTTTAAGTAACCACAAGAGATATCATGGGTTGCAGGCACAGGGTTTTTTTTTTTAGCAATTTGTTAATTACTACTGATTTAAATGTTCTGTATTCCATTCCATCATCAGGCTTACATTGACTTGCAGAAATATTAGAAATGAGGCCTGATGAATATGTAATTGAGGTTTATGTGCTTTGGTAACTGACTACACATGCCAGTTGTCTTCTATTAATGCCTGGTGATTATTAAAACCTCTCAGTCTCAAGAAGGTCCAATCCAAATGATGACTTTTATGGTCACACAACTTCTAATAAAAAAAAAAAAAAAAAAACCTATGTTAGATACACAAAAGATAAAGACATCAAAGTGTACCATTACTACCCCCCAAAACATTAAATTCTAAAGGAAAACATTAGGAGAAGAAATTTAAAAAATGGAAAATAATTTTAAAAGTGCCAATAGTAAGTTCTTACCTATCAATAATTACTTTAAATGTAAATGGATTAAATTCACTAATCAAAAGACACAAGAGATGAAGAAATAAAAGACTCAACTATGTTGTTATTGATGAAAAACTTATTGATGCTATAAAGATATACATCAAAAGAGACAGGAAAAAGAATTCCATGCAAAAGGTAACCAAGTGGAAACAGAAGTGATGTCTTTGTTCATTTTGTGCTATTATAACAGAATAGCTAAAGTCAAGTAATTTGTACTCATTAGAAATGCATTGGTTCCCAGTTTTTGAGGCTCAGAAATCCAATACCAAGGACCTGGCACCTGGCAAGGGCCTTACAGATTAATAGCATGGTGGAAGGCATTACATGGCAGAAAAGCAAAAACCTATAGTAGAAAGACAAAGAATGGACAAAAGAGAGAGAGTGCACTATTTCCCAATAATAGCATTTGCCCATTTATAAACATGGACTCCTCATGACCTAAGTGTCTCTTAAAGTTCCCACTTCCCAGTACCATCACAATGGAAATTAAACTTCAATAAGTTTTGGTGGAAAAGAACATTCAAGCTATAGCAGGTGGCTATACTGATATAAAGAAAATAGACTTTAAGTCAAAACCTGTCACAAGAGACAAATAAGCCATTATATAATAAAAATGGCATCAACTCATTAAAAGTATATGATATCTGTAATATGTATGCCCTATCATTAAAGCACCTAAGTATATAACCCAAATGTTAACATAAATGAAGAGAAAAACAAATAGTAGTACAGTAACATTAGGGGACTTTGTTAGGTACGCAGTTAGCTAGGAGCAAGTAGGAACTAGAGAAAGGATAACGGACTGTAGAAGGGCACTTGTCCAGCAACTTACTAGGTGAATTCAGTACTCATCATACACTGACACCTCTTTCAAAGAAGAAAACCATATAAGGACATAAATATACTATCACTTCATGTGGATAGGACTATGCAAGAGATCCATCTGAGTAGGTGAACAAGCTACTTAAAACCACAGAGGACCCACAATGCTAGACCTGCAGTCAGACAGACACTCATCCTCCTTTTCAAGGAACATAACCTGTTTTCAAGGTAGTGCATGTATCCCTGAGCTGCCCAGAGGATTAGCTGAATGCTATATGACCTTCCACTGGTTGCACTAGACCAAAAAGGGCAAAGTGACCTGATTGCACAGACACATGTCTTCAGTTCTTACATAGCAAAGATGCATGACTTCCCATAAAAAGGTCATCAAGTACACAGCTCTGGCTAAAAAGAAGTGGATAGCTGTTGCACCAGGGTTTCCAGCCACTCCAAGATCACATCCCCTAACTATACTGATAAAAGCCCAACCATTTGGGGGCAATGGGTTTCTTATCATTTTGCCTACCTCACTTGCCATGGCATATTTTTGCTGTAAAATAATGCTGCCTTAAGTATTATCTCTTTCACTGTGATTTTGTTCCTGCACCAAGGTAATGTCCTGATTTTAGGCACTATACCCAATATCCAAGGAATACTTACTCCACTGTCTATCTTGAATAAGTAACAATATCCCATTTGTAATTATGGATGAATCATTCAGACAAAAAAATATAATATGGACACACTGAATTCAAACTACACTTTAGACAAATGAACTTAACAGACATGCCCAGTTGATTCCAATGAACAGCAGCAGGAGAAATCTTCCCAGTGCACAGAACGTTCTCCAGGACAGATTTTGTTACTTCACAAATCAAATTTTAATAAACTTAAGAAGACTGAAATTGTATTGAGTAGCTTTTATAACCCCAATGGAGTGAAACAAGACATAACTGGAGGAAAAAAAACTGGAAAATTAACAAAGATTTGAAAAATAAATACAATAAATACACTCCTGAGAAACTAAAGGGTCAAAGAAGAAAGCAAAAAGCAATATTTTGAAAAAAATTAAAATGGGACCAAAATATATCAAAACTTACAGTGTAGTGAAACAAGTTCTAAGAGGGAAGTTTATAACAACGCCTACATTAAGAAACAAGAAAGAACTCACGGAAACAACATTGATGTCAGCCTCAAGGATAGGGAAAGAAGAACAAACCAAGCCCAAAGTTAATATAAGAAAATAATTAAAATTAGAACAGAATGAAAGTAAAATATTGACTAGAAAAGCAAAATAAAAAGATCAATAAAACCAAGAGTTTGATCTCTGAATGGAAAAACAAAATTTTAAAAAGTATAGGTAGATGAAGAAAAAGTAGAGAAAACCAAAAAGAAAAATTCTCCATGAAAGAGGAGACATTGGAACCAGTACCACAGATGTAAAAAAAATCAAAACAGACTTATATAAATAATTGCCTATCAACAAATTAGATAATCTATAAGAAATGGATAAATTTGGGGAAACAAAATCTGCTAAGACTGAAGCATGGAGAAATAAAATATCCAAAAATACCAATGTGAATAGGGAGATCAAATCAGTAATTGAAACATCTCCTAGCAAAGTGAATCCCAGGACCTGGTGTCTTCACTGGTAAATTCCTCAAAATGTTTAAAGAATAGTTAATATCAATCCTCCTCAAATGTTTTCAAGAAACTTAAGGAGGGAACATTTCCAGTACTTTTTATGAGGTCAGCGCTACCTTAATACAAAGACATTACAAGAAAATTACAGACCAATGTGCCTAGTGAACATAGGTACAAAAATTCTAAATAATCTCGCAAATCAAATTCACATCACATATTAAAAACCATTTTCCATGATTGAGATTTATCCCTGGGATGCAAGGAGAATTCAACACATATAAAAAAATCAATTGTTGCAATATACCAACTAACAGAATAAAGGATAAAATTTAAGTTCTTCTCAACAGATATAGATAAACTACCCAAGAAAATTTAAAATTTAAAATTATTTTAATTTAAAATTATTTTATGATAAAAACTCTTTACAAATTAGGTATAGAAGGAATGTACCGCAACCTAATTTAAGCCATATATGACAGGAAGGTACCTAATATCATTCCACACAATGAAAGCTGAAAGCTTTTTCCAAAATCACGAATGATATGAGGATGCCATTCTCCTAACTTATGCACATTATTATACTGGAAGTTCCAGGCCGAGAGATTTTAAAAGAAAAATAAACAAAAGTCATCTAAATTGGAATGGGAAAAATAAAATTGCTTCTGTGTGCAGATAACATTTTCTTATATGTAAAAAACTCTAATGATACCACCAAAACTTGTAAGAATTAATTTTAATATTTTTTAAAAAGTTGCAGTATAGAAAATAAACATGCAAAAATCAATTACATTTCAAGACACTAATAAAAACTACCTGAAAAAGAAACTTTAAAGGAAGCTATCTCATTTCCAATAATATCTTTAAAAATTTATAAAAATTTTTAATCAAGGAGGTAAAAAATCTATATACTGCTCTTTAAGACATCAATGAAATAAAATCATAGGACATGGATGAAAGAAATTGAAGAAAACACAAATAAATAGAAAGATACTTGGTATTCAGGAATGGGAAGAATTAATATTTAAAAAGTATCCATACTACCCAAAGTGATATATAAATTCAATGCACTGACTATCAAAATTCCTATGGCATTTTTTCACAAATAAAAAATAATTCTTAATTATATAAATGGAACCATAAAAAGCTCCAAATACCCAAAGTAACCTTAAATAAGAACAAAAAAATCTGGAAGCATGGCACCACCTGATTTCAAAGTATACTATGAGATTTTAGTAATGAAAAGTATGTTATTGAAATTAAAACAGACACATTGACTGATGGAACTGAACAGAACTCAGAAATAAATCTATACATTCAAGGTCAAATGATCTCTGGCAAAGGGGACAAGAACACACAATAGGGAAGTAACAGTCTCTTTAATAAATGGTGTTTGGAAAACTGAATATCCACATGCAGAAGAGTGAAATGGAACAGTCATTTCACAATATATACAAAAATCAAGTAAAAATATAGTATATATTTAAACATAAGATATGAAATTATAACCACTGGAATAAAACATAGGATAAGGTATCTGAACATTGGTTTGGGCCAACAGTTTAATAGATATGATCTCAAATGTATGGGCAACAAAAGAGAAAATGGACAAATGGGATTGTGTGAAACTAAAAACCTGCACAACAAAGGAAACAATCAGAGTGAAGAGATAGACAATAGAACAGGAGAAAATACATTCAAACTATATATTTTATTGGGAGTCAGTTTCCAAAATACATAAGGAACTCAACTCAAATGCAAAAACAATCTGATCAGAAAAATGGACAAAGGATCTGAATAGATATTTCTCAAGAGAAGTCATACAAATAGATNAACAATAAAAAAAGTAAATTCAAGACAAATGAAGTGGTTTACCATAACTGTAAGTATTAAAACTTTTTATGACCTTTTTTCTTGCCCCCAAAACACATACCACATACCCCCAGCTCGAACTTTATCCTTGATCATCTTACATTCTGCTTGGGGTTGGGGGGGGGGGTGAGTGTTTTTATCCAGCTCTTAATACAGACGCCTTTGGAAAAATAGTCCTCCCAGTGGGCCACATTTCAGGAACAAATGTTTCTCTACTCATTGCCTTTAAAACCTAAACAATTGCTATTCAAGTTCTAAAGACCATATGATAGTACATAATCCATTTCTTTCAAGTTACTCAAGAGAGGTGGATGGTGAGCTAGGTACACTAAGTGGAACTGAAAACAAAATAAAAATTAATGTCCAAACTACAATGCCTGGTTGCTTACTGAAAAAATATAATCTTTCCCAACAGTATCAAATTTTCTGAGAGCAAATAATTAAGAAGGCAGAAGAAGTCCAAAGACAAGTACTCAGAACTACCACAGCAAACAATCATGAATACAGAGCAGCACTCCTAGTACTAAGTATCTATGTTTCCTTATTTCAGATCTCTAAAACAAAATGATCTATTTCAAGAATACATACAAAGACCATTTTCATATAACAGCTGTTGGTGTAGGGAAAAAATAAGGGTAAAGAATACTGCCTATGCTTGAAAAACAAAAAACAAAACTGTAAACCCAAGACCATCAACAGGGAGAATGGATGAAAAATAGTGAACCATTAGATGCAAAAACATGGGTGAATCTCAAAAACACATCAAACAATTCAAACAAGTATATATACCAGATACAATACATGTTAAGAATCCATTCATATACTTTCTATTAATAGGAAGATCTTGAGTAAAATTATTATATGATGATAGAAATAAGGTCAATAGCTAGCTAACTCATTTTGGTGTGGAAAATGAGAAATCTGTGCAGTTTAGTGTGTGGAAATTGTACTTCAATAAAAATTAGGAAAAAAAATTAGCTTACATGCACAAGGCATTGGAAAATGGATGAAAGCATGGGGAACAAGAATTTGGGAACTTTTACTAAAGAGTTGTGTAACTGGGAGAGGGGATAAACAAAACTGGGGGTAAGAGAGGTGATACATATTCCAAATGGAATATTCCATAGGAATATTGGAAAAACATTGGAAAATGTACAACTTCCAATATAAAAACTGTTTAGGATAAAAGTTTCCTTCTATTAGATTGGACTTTAAAAATGAAGGTTGAGTTTAGACAGATTCTTGCTTTTTCTTTCAGCCCTATTAGCTACTTGGTAACCCAAAAACTGGACTTTTAAATTACACACACACAGTATATGTCAATTGTTGTGCGATTGTTGGAGGTAGTGGCAAACTCCCATGCCACGGAGTGTAGAAAAACACTGATACTATGGTACAGAAACTAAGAGAGCCCTTTGTATATTAGAAGCTCCATTTGAATTGTAGATTATGAATGCTATGGTTCTAGATCTTTTCATTCTCATTCACATTTCATTAGACCTAGCTCTCTGGGCATTTAAGACTTAAGAAATCCTTAACTTAATGCTCTTTATTCTTTCCATTAAACAAACACTTACCTACTAAATATAGAGATAGAAATTGACTGCTGAATGAAACAATAACACAGTCCTTGAGAAGCTTAAAAGTTAGTGAGGAAATCCTTTAGTACATAAAACCATTTTGAGAATTTAAGATTCAGCTCCATTAAGTTAAAAAAAGGCTACTTGAAGAATAAGACATTTTACTAACCTTGAAGAAATTTGAAAGATGATAAAGGGGAAGATTATTTGGGAATGGGGGACATATGTGGACAGAACAAGACATCCCAAGAAAGGAATACAAGGTGAAGAAATAATGGCTACAGAAAAAAAAATATCACTTTATAGTAACTACTTTAATTTGGGCAATGCAGCTCAAAGGTGTCTATAAGATGTCAAGAAGAGAAGTTACTGCAAATAAAAAGAATAAATGAAAACTTCTTTGTAGCCAGGGAAAGGAACTCAACTCAGCAGGGCCACTAACAATTAAGCATTAGGCAAAGGAAGTACTGAGACTTTGTAAAAAGTATCTTGCTTTTCTTCCAGGGTACTGTCTTGTTCCAGAAAGAGAATATTTTAAAATAAATAGAAGATGCTGCACAAAGGTAGGTTTGCTTTCTCAGAAAGAATAAGATATCTGCTCAACAAAGCAATACACTAGTAGTTAATGCCCCCCCACCACCCAAATTACTGACACCAACAGGTTCATTGCTATCTAGAGTTCCCAGAGGACACATTGGTTTTGGATTCTTTGGCCTTTACCACTGCTATCCATTCCACCAGAATCTTTTAATTCCCAAGCCATCCTTCAGTACCAGCTCAAACCCACTCATAGTCACATCTAAAATGCATATCCCTTTCTCAGAACTAGTGATCTATACTCCAAAGAACACTTATTATGAGCGAATGCCTGTTCAGAGGAATCATTCCCACTTCTGTTATAATGGTGATAAAGTTTAACCACTAGAGTTGACACCAGATCTGCTGTATGTGCATCCTGAAAGCTGAAAGTGCCTAACAGACCACCCAGCAGCCTTTGAGTCCCATGCCCCATGGCATCCAGGTAGTCGGTCAACTCTTATGCAAAACAACCATTAGTTAAATAAAAATGAGAAAAAATTATTGCCTGAGTACAATCATGAACTACATTCCAAAGTCTTCTTATTAATCAAAAAAATGAAACCTAAAAAATTTACCTACCAAAAAACAAAACAAACACCAGTAAACAAAACATCCCCACAACTCTTATAAACTTCTTTGGAGACAGGCTTCAAAAGTGGGACATGTTTTATGTGCTCGAATCAACAAACAGTGACATGGAATATGAAATCAGTGACAATAAATTCTCTGTGCACAAAGTCCATCAATTTGACACACTGATTTTTGATTCAATTTCAAGAATAGCTTTTGAAAAGGATAGCTTCCTAAGGCAACCAACAGTATTAATGACCAAATACAAAAAAGACACTACAAGAGTGAAACAAAAACAAATTATGTACTCAAGGGTCAGAAAGATCTTATATAACTGTTTTTTAATAGATGAAAATTGACAATAAGGTGGCTGAGGTTTAAAATCAGTGGTAGAGTCCTTGCACAGAATGTGCAAGGTCCTGGGTTCTATCCCCAGCACTGCAAAATATGCAATAACAGAGTGACTTAGGTGGTAACATGCCCAAGATCACAAACTGGTCTTGTGAACACTTACTGCTGATTGGGCTCAGTTTCATTTTGCTGGGTAGAATTAAAACTCTGCATGGCCTGTACTTCCTCTTCCTCCTCATCCTCACTAGAAGCTTCTTCTGCAGCATGATTAGATCTTGGGGGAGGAGCAGCAGCAGTGCCGTCTGCCTTCTGGATTGATGGCTTCTGACAGATATATTTCGGGTCTCTTCCAAGATTGCAGATTTCTTCAAGTAACTGAAAGGCACAGGGGAACAAGATCACTTGTTAGTAATTAAGGAAGTGTAGAGGATGACTAACATTTCCTGAGCATCTTCTATGAGCTATGTATTTGCAAAACACTTAATATACATGATACACCATTCCTAAAATGAATTAATTCCATTTTACAAACAAGGGAACAAAAATTCTACAACATCAAATTACTTGTTTAGGATCAGATAGCTGTTCAGTGACTGACTAGATTCCCTGTCCTAACTCACCAACCACAAGGAACTTGTAGTAGTCTCAACTAACCTCAAACACAACTGGCAGGGTTAATATATGCAGGAAGAAATGTCTATAAAGGGCAATATGCTTTTATAAACAGAACCCAAGTTTTGTCTGCTTACATATCATATATAAGAAAGCAATATATAGAAGCTTACATTAAACGAATGAGTTGTTGTTAAAAGGAAAATAATTCTCAATATGAAACACTGGAATTAACAGACTTCTTTCTGATTAGACTTGAACTAAAATAGCTTCATTTTCTTTTTCATTGCAAAAGACCAGCCCAAGAACGTGGAAAAACTGCATCAGACATTTTGCTCTTTAAACATAGTCTGAGAACCCAGAAGACCTCCAATAGGCCTAAACTTTTTCTATAAAGTCCCCTTTCTCTATTCTCTCAAGATCACGATGACAGCCTTATCATGTCCTACCTTAATGATGGCAGTTGTTGCATCCGTTTTGAGGGTGGGCTGATGTCTCATGAGCTCATCTACAGCACTCCCCAGGTTGGATGCAGTATCACCTAAAAGCAAAATGTGAATTGTTAGACTTAAAAAAAAAATAAGATCTTGTGACTGCTTTCCTTTTTGAGAGGAAAACATGGACGTGTTAACAAGGAAGAGTCTCACTATGTTGCCCAGAATGGACTCAAACTCCTGTACTCAAGTGATCCTCCTGCCTCAGTCTCCTGAATAAGATATAATATCTTTGAAAACTAGAATCTTTCCAAGCCCTACTTTCTTGTTCATTGATGATATGTTCTTAAGCACACTGAGAAAGAAATCTATTTAATCTGTGCCAATGTTGTAGACTTGAATATCAGAAGATCGGATTACAAAGATCAATACCTTGGGACTCCAAATTTCTCATGGACTACACACTAGATGGTGGACTTGGAAATCCAACCCTGCTCCCTATCACTTGCTGCTTACTAGTGCCACAACAATATGACAAACAGGCAAACTGTTCTGAAGCATGGAAATATTATGAAAAGAGGCTCAAGTATTCCTTCTTACCTACAGCAAAATTTATGGTGATTCATTCTCAATAAGCTTAACATGTCTAGCTAGAGACAAGATGTGCAATCAAGGAAGGGTTTCTTGCCAAATGGATAATTTTCTATTATAAAATAAATAAAATAAATCCTAGCAACTCACCAAGGGGATCAGAACTCCTCCTCCTCCGCATGGCTGGGAGATAATCTGGAGAGAGAAGAACTTTGAAGAGACGTTCAAATGGCTGACACTGTACAAAAGACTGAAGACCACGGGCATTCAAGCAGAGTGCACTGAATACATTTGGGAGGGAGCCAAGGACTTCACGGGTAGCAGGAACCTAGAGAGATTAAGTGAGCTTAGATGCAATCTAAAACAGAGTTCCTGTATATAGATTCTAAGAAAACCTGGCCATGGTTATTACACTGAGAAACAGAAGGAATTAACAACTAGACCCCACTCAGATTCAACATTATACAAAAGAGTTATGCAGTAAGACTGCTTAAGCATGCGCATGTCCATGTCATAGAGGAGTGGTATACATGGAATATTCTTTACAGAGAAACAGGGAGACTCACATCTTTGATAAGCAGTGCATGCAGCATGACATCTGTCAACCCATTGTCCTGGAGAGAGGAAAGCAGCGATGGTTCTTGGAATACAAACACAGTCACCACTTCAGTAGCTAAAAAAAGATGAGAAAAATATGGGAACCTGATATGCCTCATAAGTATTAAAAGCAAAACACCAACAAGTTTTAAAAAATAATATATAATAATTTAGTCTCTTGTGCTTACTATGAAATGAAAATTCCTAACACAACTACATTGGAGATAAATCACAATTAAGAATTTAGTAACTACCCTTCAAGATTTTTACAGGCATATTTTTACATATGTATGTTATATAATTTCCTTTGTTTTCAATGGCAGTATACACAGTTCACCAACCCATTCAATTTTGAATGCCTACATAGTATTCCACTAAATAAATGTCTTACTATGTATATAAATTGATCCAGTTAATGTGAAAACTGATAAGTCTAAATACAGATCCTTTATCAGCACAAGTGGGGAAAAAGATTAAGATGCAAATTTGCTGAGTTAAAACAAATACAAATTTAACTGATTAACACATACAAAGCATACTGTAGAAAAGGTTATTCAGACTAGCCACAGTGGCGCATGCCTGTAATCCCAGTAACTTGGGAAGCTGAGACAGGAGGTTTATAAGTTTGAGGCCAGCCTCAGCAATTTAGTAAAGTCCTAAGCAACTCAGAGAAATCCTGTCTGAAAATAAAAAAGAAAAAAAAAAAAAAAAGGGCTTCGGATATAAAGCACTCTTATATCCTTGTTATCAAAAAAAAAAGTTATTTAGTAATATTCAGTAATTTTTAAATTACCAACAGCGCTTTTAAGAATCCTTGGAATACATATTAACCTAACCAATTCAACACCATAAAACTTACATTGTGTATACAATTAAGACCACCATACTTAAGATTTTAAAACCTAACAAAGTGCTTAAACATAACATCGATAAAACATATAATAAACGAACTTGTTTATGGTGAAGCCTAAAATCTAACAGAAACCATAGGATTTTCATTTCAAGATAGTTTCATTTATCACAAATTCCAGTGAAATAGCAGACACATGACAACTATTGGAAACTACCAATTGTCAATGGCCTTTGCGATTCTTGATTGCCTTTTTTAGGTTTCTTTTTTTTCCCCCTCACATCTTTTTTAGGTTTCTACCAGTATTCAACACACCTTCTCATTGACTGTATAAATGTATGAACTCTATAATTACTAAAAGTGAGTATGAACTAAAATTAACATTCTACTAGAGGTCTAGCCAGGCATGGTGGTGCACACCTGGAATTCCAGCTACTTGGGAGGCAGAGGCCAGAGGATCTAAAGTTTGAGGCCAGCCTTGGCAATACGGTGAAATTAAAAGGTGCTGGGGTGTATCTCAGTGGTAAAGTACCATTGGGTTCAATCCCCAGCATCCCCTTTGCCCCCAAAAAGGGATCCAACTACAATGATACCATAATGTATGTCATTTGTGGGACAGTTTATATTCTCTTTAAAAACTTGGGCTGGGGTTATGGCTCAGTGGTAGAGCACTTGCCTAGCATGTGTCAAGGCACTGGGTCCAATTCTTAGTACCGCATATAAATAAATAAAATAAACGATCCATTAACAATTTAAAAAATTATTTGAAAATATTACTAGTTCACCAAGAATTATAATTAAAAGTAAAGATGTACACATATACAAAGCAATCAAGACTGGGTAGAATCAAACATCAAAGTTGAAGAAAACTTCCAGAAGCATAAAAATATATTCAAAAATTATTTTTTAAAAAGAGTTTATCTAGTAATGCTCTGTGAGAGGAATGAAAACATAATGGCAGAACTAAATACATCCTGGTAAAATTTGTAAAGTCCAAGGATAAAGAGAAAATGCCAAAGATTTTTCAGAGAGAAAAGGCCAAGTACCCTACAAAAGAACAAGGACCAGTCTAAACAAGATGGTTATCTACAATAAGCAGCAATAGAAAATAGGTAAATTCTTAAAGAACAATATAACATTTTAAAATAACTCAAGGATGTATAATAGAATAAAATTAAAAATGAATCCAAGAGAGTGAAAGTTAAGGGCGGGGAGAGGGGGGAAGTAGTAATAGTATTAGTAGTAGAAGAGAGTTTAAAGGCAGGCTAAAGGTTTTATTTTGTCCTGTCTGGCAGAAGACATGGTAAGAAATCTAAAAAGTTTAAAGCCCCCCCCCACCCCCAAATGAGGGTAACCATTACAAAAAACTGGAATAAAAAGGCTCAGACAATGTGAATAAAGGAAAACATATTAACTTAAAAAAATAGATTTTAAGAGAAACATTGGAAATCATGAACAACACAACTATAGAAATTATCCAAGATAAAGAAACATATTAATATAAGAAGTCGTTCTGCTGGAAAGAACTTAAAGCTAGATTAAATACTTGAAAAATCTTAAAATGTGAAGAACAGACAAAGTAAATTATAGCCTAAGGCCCAAACTAAATGAATGGGGATTCAGTTTTATGCTTTTGACTTCCTAGGAGCCTTGGTGACTTGGGGGTTCAGGAGGGTTTCAGTATCTGGGCTGGACACAAAAGCAGAGGGATGTACCTTTATTGTATAGAAAATTCAATATAAAAACAAAGTCTGTTTATTTTACATATGGCAATGACACCAATCACAAGTGAGAGAACTGAAGTAAGAGCTGCTGTTTTCTACAAGCAGATCTATAACCAGACTGGTATAGGTCAGTGAGCTCAGAATAGTTGTCAAATTCAGGATCATTTCCTTTAGTGCCTTCCACGCTGGGAATATATTGCTTCTCATACTTCACACATTCCAGTAAGTCTCCCATGTCTCAGCTCACATCAAGGCTCCCACAGAGGAAACTCATTTTAATGTCATAGCTGGACAATTGCTCACATTTTTTCAGATAAACCAATAATATCTATCCTGGCCCTTGGTTCAATGGGTCCATGGAGATCTCTGGCCATCACATCCTGAGCCCTTAAATTCTGGACTAAATGACAATGGCATCCCCATACCATTGACCCTATCCAACCTTTAACCTCCCAATGTGATATTGTGCCATCCTGCCACTGAAAGAATTGCCAACAGGAATGTTTCAATGGGTAAACATCTCTCTCCTTTGCAAAACAATTTAATCAAGCCATTGCCCCAATACCCTGGCACAAATCACTATGCCCTCACAATTCGACTGCAACAAAGGTTCGTGCCAGTTGGACTTCCTGATCCCAATGACTCTGATCAGGGTACACACTTTCCTGTTCATTAAGTCTGTGCATGGTCCTTAAAACAAGGCATTAATTTGATCTATCTTACTGTCCACAGACAGCAAGCCTAACAGAGACATACGTACGGTCCAATCAAGGACAGACACCCTTTAAATTTGCAAAATGGATAATGGTCTCCTAAATGGTTTCCTCCATTGCCCACTGCCATAGTTACTGTGAACTCTCATTCACTTTAATGACACCTCTCCCTTCTTTTGCTTCTTTTGATTGTGTTTCAATCCATGATGTACTAGTGCTTGGACTGAGACTGGATAATAAAACCAGTCCCAATGAAAATTAGGGCCCTCACCCTACTATTTTTTATGCCATGAGATATGTCACAGTCCTTTCCTAACATGTTAATTGTAAAGGTTTGATAACAGGAGCTTTCTACTTCTCAAGAAATGTAGGTCTTGATACCTGCCTGGTATCAAAAATTGCTTCTTCCAAAGAGGAAAGGAACAACTTAAATTACTTTCCTGAACCAACATTTCAAAATATTTTTGATGCTAGTTCTGGATCCAGTTTATTACACAAATTTTGAATGGGAAGACACGAGAGAAGCTGGAATGGCAAGACCTGTTAATACCCATGAGACACAGCACCTCTAGCATTCTAAAATCTATATACCACAGGCCTAAAAATATCGCTGTGGAATATTTTGGCTCTGGTTCACCAGTCTATGACTCACGGCCTAGGTCTGGGATTCTCGTTTGGCTGCTTTTTGACCATGTTGTGATCCCAGTTGGGTAAGAGAAATAAATTACTCCATAACTCTACAGCCAAAGGAGTATTCATCTTCGGCTACTTTTGTAATAGTTTCTCAAAAGTATAGAAATCTGCACCAAGGTTTTGGGCCTAGCCCAGGACTCCTATCAACCTATCATACCAAAGCATTCTAGATGATGATTTCAGTACAACTATAGGGCCAACCTCCATGCTGACCCACCCCACAATGTTAACTGCTCCTAAACTGTTCCACATCACATATCATAACTCCAGTCATCAGCTCCAAATTTCACAGTTGAAAGCTCACAATTGACTCTCCCCACAATTCTATAATCACTACACACATCTACATTCCTTAACCTGACAAACATTATCTATAATAGTATCAGAGAATGTCATCTGAGCCTTAGACCTCCATCAATGTTAAAAGGTACCCTAGCCAAGGCAAGCACTTAATACATTCAAGTATTACCCCCTTGAAGTCTTTAATATTTACAACAAGTTGTCAATCTCTCAGGTTAAGGGATGTATAAAAACCACGATGGCAAGTGTCATAAATTAGGCTAGAAATAGCATAAGCAGACCTGAACAGACAATGTAAGGGGTAAGATTAGGAGGCAAGCAAAAGGCAGTTGGGGAGGTTAAAGAGAAAACAGTAAAGAGGATAAAGGTAGGTAGTGTAGAAGAGCCAGGGGTTGGGCATTAAGGAGAAGGAGTAAAAATTTTTACTGGCTGGGTTTCAACACAAAATTATCACACCAGGACACTGAACTAACCATACACTTACTCATTAATTTCCTATTCCTGAACTCCAGGACCTTCCTATACTCTCCCACCAATTGATAACATAAAACAATGATGTCTCCCTATTGAGACAATTTTATCCTTGAATATCTATCCTAATATAAATTCACTCGCTAAAAACTAGACCTTCCCACCTGTATTGAGCTACCAATTCTGTGTCACAATTCCTGCTCAATACTGTCATACATGCTACTCATAAGAATACTCTTTCCTTCTAGCTTATACAACCTAACCTGTGTCTATAGCCATTTAGTACCTAGAACCCATTAGATCCAACTAGAAAGTATAGCTGTCTCATCATTTCTTGCCACAAAAGGGGCACTTGGCCATCTTTTTACCTATAACACTGGGAATAATCTCTACTTATTTATTTATTTACTTATTTATTTATCATGATGCTGGGGATTGAAGCAGGGCCTTGTGCATGCGGGAAAGCACTCTACCAACTGAACTATATGCAAAGCCCCTCATCTCTACCTTTGCAGTAATGGGCTCACAATCAAATTCTGTAACACACACTCACCTCATAGAGGTCACTCAGACAATGTCACAACTTCTGGTACATTGTATAAACCACAAAGTACAGGCCTTAGAAGCCCTCAATATGGGACAAAACAATAGATTTACTATGACAACTGAGAAAACAGACTGGCAATAGGGCGGGGGGGGGAGATGCAGCTCAGTGGTAAAGCACTTGTCTAGCATGCACAAGGCTAGGCAAATCAACAACAACAACAAAAAAACCACACTGGCAACAAATCACCCACTGGCATTTCAAGCTGGAACATGTACCTTAAAGGGACTTCCTCTTATAATAACTGAAAAAAGATGGTCTAAAAGTTCAATAAGTAAGACAACAAACCAAAACAGCTGATTATTAAAATATTCCAAGAGATTCACAGATACCCTTTTATTTCTCTTCCTGGCCATCTCTTCCTACCTATGTGAAGGGCTTTTTACTATCATTTATAGAGCTAAAACAACATCTACTAGAGAGAGAAGATGGGAGGGGAGGGGGGATAGTAGAGGATAGAAAGGGCAGCAGAATACAACATACACTAGTATGGCAGTATGTAAAAAAGTGGATGTGTAACCGATGTGATTCTGCAATCCGTATACAGGGTAAAAATGGGAGTTCATAATCCGCTTGAATCAAATGTATGAAATATGTCAAGAGCTTTGTAATGTTTTGAACAACTAATAATAAAAAAAAGAAAAAATAAAACAACATCTACTAGCCTCATTACTTTGAGTTGCCTTTGTAAATTTGGTCCAAGTATTATTTACAGGAGGGTTGCTGTAGTAATTCAAATGTCAAGAGATGAATTAAGAAGACCACAGGGGAGGAAATGTGGACCTTCAATAATATACTGGACTTGGTGCTCTAAGTTTCAATTTCCTCCTTCATTATCTTGATAGGACTCACATGCTCCACATTCACACCTAAGAAGCACAAGTGTCCTCTTACCACCTCTTAAACTTTCCATTAAACGAAAAAACAAAAGCAAAAACGACCATTACCCAGGCACTTACTTTCTCTCAGTTCTGGACATTTTCCCAAACCATGCCACCATCCCTGCCCCTGACCTTGAATTTCCCCACCTGTGTACTAAAAATTTTTTTTTTAAAAATCATAACAAAGGACTAGTCCTGAGTTTTGCCATCGAACCTAACCTTGGAGAGGTTCCATGTCCAGGTGGAGATGCTACAATATAAGAAAACTTCCTCAAACAACCCACAACTATAGTATAAGGAGACTTTTAGTATTTCCATATTTTCCCTAAATATCGTTAGATGTTTTAAAAATATAATTTTATTTATTAATTTTTTTGGTACCAGGGATCAAACCCAGGGGCATTTAACCATTGAGACAGCCACACCTGCACACTTTTTCATTTTTAGTACCTTAATTTTTTAATGTGGCGCTAAGAATCAAACCCAGCGCCTCATACATGCTAGGCAAGTGCTCTGCCACTGAGCCACAACCACAGCTCCCCATTAGATTTTTAAGGAGAATTCTAGAATTCTAGCACAACATCCCAAATATTTAAAATGCTCAATAAACATTTGTTATTTAAAAAAGTCAGATTTTAACAGGAATGTCATGTCAAAGACTTTTTTTGTTGGCAAATAACTAGGAAGTATCCATATACTCTAAAATTGCGTTTTCTATAGTGTGAAAAAATTTTCTCTATCACAGTTTGAGAGTCTGAAATTCAATTATGAGACTAGAATTATTCCATCTGGATTTCCCACACTAATGTTAGGAATTAATAATTAAATAGAGCCATGTTTTCTTTTTGTATAGCACACTAAAGTACAAATACAGCATAACATAAGCCAAATGTACAGTAATACTTTTTATTACAAGTGATTACCTCTAAGTATATATGAAACAGAAAGAGTTCTGTCATGTTATCCCAGCTCAGTAAAACCAACTCTCAATTCCACTTACCAAGGAGGAAAAGTGATGGGCCATAGTATTCTGCATTGCTGATGATGTGTTTTAGGGAGGTAGGCAGAGAACCATCCATCACTAAGAAAAAAGTTAACATTAAAGAGTATATGATTAGTCTAGGAGTACTATAGGACTAGAGATAATTGAGAAATGTGTTAAACTGTGGTAAACAGAGTTCGTTTTGATTCTGACCTAATGTTCCCTACTTGTCTTCTCAAGCTATTATTTTTTTCACCATCCATGCAATCAACTTGCTAACACTGGGTCAAGAAGAGAACAAAGACATAGAGAATGTGAGAGATGGGTAGTGGAATGAAAGTGCAAAGCTGGAAAAAAGGTGGTGTGGGAGTGTATGTTAATCATTATGAAAATAACTAAACAACTCTCAGATCTAAGAAAAGTGATACCAAACAACTAAAAGCTTCAAAATGATATGGCCTTTTCCTAAGCTTGCCATTTAGAGCAGGTGTCAGAAGAGTAGGAAAAAAAAAAACACAGTCTTTTGTAAGAGACAAACATCCTTTGAAAAAAGCATCTAGAATCAAATACCATGCCGTATGCCATCTGAGAAAGCAGGGTCTTGAATGGCCTTCTTGAGGAAATTCAACATGGATTTGAGAAGTGCTGCTCTTTGTGGAATACACTGGACTCCTGATGAGGGAAAAAGGCAAGAGAATTATGCTGAATCATTAAACCATTATGAGCAGGCACATAACACAAGTTCTAAGAAACCTATATCTACCACAGCCAAAGTAGCAGGTATTAGAAGTGAAGTCACCACATTTTGGGAAGAATATATTGAAAATGGAAAAGTTAATCACCAAGGATGGCATAAGAGCAGTATAAAATTAGAAGTCTAAGTAAAAAGGAAAAATTACCAAGTAAAAATATTCAATTTTGAGCCTTACACAGTTACTATTTTGGATATTATCTGCCCTTCAACAGAGTTCATTTGATAATCAATGTGTGAACTGTTAGAAAACTATAAAATGCTATATAAGACACATTATTATAATAAAATGGAACACCAGAAGGTGAAGTAACATGCAGTCTTAGGAAGCTAACCTCTCAATGTACCACTTAATAAGCTCCCTCTAAAGCTTTCTTCTTGACTTGTTCAACAAATCAGTCACTGAAAGACTATGTATTTAAGTGCCTACGCACCAGGACGGGGGCCAGGGCCAGGACCGGAACCGGGACCGGGACCAGGGCCAGGACCAGAGATGCTAGTACTGCTGTTGGAACTTGATGCCCTTAATTCAATTTCCAGCCGGTGCTCCATAGATATGGAAGAGCCTGGACTGCTTTCCATAGTCACATCTGCAACTGAAGAACAAGTTAAGAAGGATTAGGAGATTGAACCCCAAAACGAAAAAAGTTTGTGAAAAAAGTTATCCACAAATAGAAAGGTGTTAAACATCACAATTTATTCAAAACATACAAATTAAAAACAATCATGCAAAAGAAGTTCTTCAATATTTCTCACCAAATTGAGTTAGAGGGAAGTGACAGGTAAAACATGCAATTTCTTATACTACTTGTAGGTAGTAGATAATAAGTAGAGGTTTTTGAAGGAAGGTAATTAAAATAAAAGCCATTGGGACATTAATATTCAATATACTGATATGAAAGGAAGTCTATGATACACTGAATGAACAATGCAAATTGAAGAGTATATTTATGATCTCATCTTCTGTGATTAAAAAAGCAAACATGGAAAGATAAATATCTGAAAAGAACACCAAACTTGTAGCTAGTTTCATTTATACTTTACACACCTGAACAAAATGATTTCAATGAGTAGAGATAATCATTTCTTACTATTTATATACATAGTAAAATTCCATTGTGATAAGCCACTGTTTATGTATAAAAATATTTGTTTACATTGTAAAATAATTTCTTCAAACATATGCACATAATATGAAAAGCAATAACTTCTTGCTTAGATATCTGTTTTTCACTGACAATATAAAGTTCTTCTAAGAGTACAGATCCAACTGAGGACTAGTTATTAAATATGTAGATTTCCAATTAGAAACCTATTGAATCATTGCAGATGGGGTCTGAAATTTTAGCAAGCACTTATTATTATTCTGCTTACTAAATTTTGATAACCAGTGATATATAATGAACTGTGAACCTTAAAATAGTCACCTATAACATACCGGATGATAGATGTAACACTTTACTCAACACTCTGGGATCTTACCCATGAACTATGAATGCCAACTTGCACCCAATAGACTAGAAAAAAAATGGGCAAGGGGGCTTTTAGCAACAGCAACAATGCAGATATAAAATCAGAAAAAAAGGGAACAGCATCCAATAGATATTTACTGTAAAATATGGAATCATTATGAATTCTAATACCTTTATCATAAGCATGGTAATAGATATATGTAATGACAACCCAGATAATTAAGACAAATTAATTTAAATTCTAATAAAGTAATTTTGGGGAAAAGTTTTTCTTTTTGGCACTAATTAAACTATGCATTTGGAGTGTTTTTAAAGATGCATAATAAATTAGATTAAGAATATCTTCTCATGTCTTTCTGATTTTATGATAAAAGTTGTTCCCTACCCAATAACATTTTCACCTCTTCTTTCTCTTTTCAAAATCGCCAGATGAAGGTCTCATTTTAGAGTTTACATATTATGCATGCATCTTACAAAACACATTATTAAACTCCTAGGATATATCAGGTACTGTACAGCAGTGAACAAAAAGATACTCCTAGTCCCATAGAATATTTTAATGGGAATAATAATATAATGAACCAATAAGTAAAAATATTATTAGAACCACTATACAAGTCTAATGCAGCTCCCTATCTGCTTTACATTCCAATTCAACTTCAAATAACTTGCACTTTCTTTTTCTGATCATCCTTGTGAAAAACTACTTGCAAATCACTTTAAAAATTTTGTTGATGGAAATACATATGCAAGTGAGTTGTGTACTTTATAGTTTAGGAGAGAGAATTAAAATTAGAATGGTAATCAGGAAAATACAAAGAACAAAAATGTTGACTTAATAAGTTAATTACCATCCATATCAGTTTCCATTTCTTCTCCTTCTTGGGTGGTACTGGGTCTCTGGATCTTTGGCTTGATCACAAATGGACATTCTTTTCGGCATAAATCTACTTCATGCTACAAACAAGGAAAAATAAGAAAATTCTGTATGTTTTTTTTTCAAGAATTAGAAAAAACAATAATGAAGAACACCACAGGCAGGTTACAGAATTGGTTTCTAAACAAAAAAAGAGATAAGGTGGTTCTTTTAAGTGATTAGCATAATTTCTAGACTCAGTTCTCACAGTATACAAACCCTATGCAGAGTGCTCCTTGGATAACAGTACCTCAAGTCTATAAATGAAGATAGAAAGTCCACTATGGGACTGAAAAGCTGCCATGTCCAGGTTAGTGATGAGGTCAACCACTCTGACGGCTCTTGTGACAAATGTTATCTGGTCCTGTTCATCACCAAGAAACTTTATGACCTACCAGGGAGAAATGAAGAGGGGGAAAAAAAATTAACAAAGCGGTAAAAACTGCATTCTTTTATAAACATGCACTTAGGGGGTATTGGGGGAAGGCATGTGTTCTACTTTTTGTTCTTGCCAATGATAGCCCCATTTCTTCAGGAACTCAACCTGCTTGAAGTAATGTGAACATCAATTAATTAACAGAATTAAATAATATAGGGAGAAAAAAGTTGGTGCCCAGTGCTCAGCACATACTAAAGCACATACTATTGCAGCACAATTTACAAAGTACCTTAAAATACATTCTCATCAGGGTATTTCCTAACATGATGCTAAACGTGGCAATGTCTTATCTGATCTCAGTGTGAAACATTCAAAATGTACAATTCTATACTCTAAGTAGATTTCCTCACAAATGAATTTTTAAAAAGAAGAGTACCTTTAGTAAGGCTTCCATCATTCCACAGGAGACCAAGGCTTCACCACCAGCATCGTAGCTAGCCAGATGGTATAAAAAAGAGAAGAGAGCAGTGGCAAACTGGTGAGGGTATGGATCCATGGAAGGATCTACAAGGGAGTTTGAGAGAGGGAGACAAAGAATAAGCTCACAATTTGGTGTTAAGCTGGCAGAATGTTAAACCAAGCCAAAAAAATCAAAGGGCAGGATCCTTTTCTTGCTTAGGGTAATCACCATCAAAACATACCAATCATGGCCTGGATACAGTTCCGCACAAGTACAGGTAAAAATCCATGGTAGGAGGCAGTTCCAGTACAGTCAATAATACTGCTGAGTTTGGGTGTTCTTTCCAAATGTACAATTGATGTTAATGTTCGTAATGAAGCAGCTTTGATCTCCTTTAAGAGTACAAAGTAAACAGAGGATGTGTCAAAAAGGTCATAAATAAAATATAATAATATCCTGAAATAAAGTACAATAATATCCCAAGCTCAAATCCCCAGGGAAAAACAAAAAGGCAAATTGTTATGAGGTTTATATGTAAAAGAGATTATTAATACTTACCATAAGCTGCTTATCTGTTATCTGAAGGACATCTACCAACTCCTCTATCAACCCATTATACAAGATACTGTTTGCTGATTCCTGCAAGGCATTGGAATACACTGCAAAGGGAGAAACAAACACTTTTAAGCAACAAGGCAGGGTTAAGCCACTGCTTAACAACAAATCTTCTGGAAAGGTTCTGGGAAAGAATTCTCTTTCAACAAATTCTGTGTCCTCAATGGAGGACAGAATCACTGAATTCAAGAGAACTGTATCAACTATGGTGAGATAAGCTCTACATATCTACCCTATCCATAGATCCCCCAATTAAAAAGTATCAGTGATCTTGAACAATGACATTTGGGGATGGAAGTAGGGAAAAGAAGGGTTAATTTTTCATAACATCACTATTTGATATAACTCCACTATGCCTTGAACACAGACTTACATTTAGCCTTTTAATATGCTTCTGTTTTTACTGAAAACACTAATGTATGTTATAAAAAAGAGAATTAATGGACTATTGCAGAGTAAGTTATAAATTTATGTGATACTAGAGTAAAACTGGAGAATGCATGTAATCCACTTTCAATCAATTCCACAGCAAGGTAATACTGAACACAATCCCCTAAAGTTAAAACAAACATGATTTTAGTTCATTCATTTAGTTTTCAACAAACACTTCCTGAGCACCCATTAATATGCCAGAAGTTATGCTGGGTATGACTAAAAGTATGAGAGAAGAAATTTTATGGAAAGAAACTCATAGTTTATAAGAACAACAAGTAAAAACATAATGAAGGTAGGTAATAACTGCAGTTGTCTTTTTCTACATGCCTTGCCTGCATGAGGTTGTTTTCTAGGTTTTCATTTAAACCTCAGACCAGCCTATAACTTTAAGTATTATACAAATATAAAATAAAACTGAGGCTGAGAGGATAAACATTTGGCTAATAATCTGCAAAATCAGGGTAAAAGTCCAGGACTGATTCCAAATGCCATGTTTTCCATCCTAGTACCCCACCATAAAAGCAGTTAGGTATACAGTATTAACTATTTAATGAATAATTTCTCACTTACTTTAAAATCGTACCACTATGAGGATGGGAGACAGGAAGATGAAACAGCATCAAGAAGAGCAGGGACCAGTGGGAGATGACTATGCATTTATACATTATTTTTTTTTAAAAAAAAGACAACACCTATGTGGCACGTCAACAAGGTTCATATCATATCCTATCTTCTTCTAGTACAACTTCAAGGAGTTCAACAATGATGAATGACTACAGTGAACCCTGGGAATGCTGGTGATTTTTCAATTAAAGCTGCCACCTAGGAAACTACAATTAAGCCTCATTGCAAAAAAGAGGGATGAAGTTCAAGGGAAACCAAGTTCAAACTGCTCAACTAGGATCAGTTAATTATAGTGTTTTTCTCTTACCTAATATAGATATCGCATGCAGTCTGGCCTGAACAGCTTGTAATCGCTTCCTGTGATTAGAAAAGCCATGGGCCAGCCGTATGTGTGTAAATAACAGCATCTATACAGAGAGAAGGCCTGTATTAGGAAATCACTGGGAAAGGTGAACATTCTTTCTGGTTTCTTTCCTAATGGTGTGGTTGGTAACATGGTTACTGTTGCTATTTTGCTAAAGTACCAAGCTGAGTTTACACCATCCAATTTGAGCTTAATAAAAAAATGAAACAAAACAAAAAACTAAAACAAACAAAAAAAAATGGGAATGACAAAACTGGGATTCACCAAAGTCTAACACCTCAAGGTAAGCCAAGAACCATCACTAAATCTATAGGTGATAAACAGGGGAAATTTAGCACAAGTATTTGACCACTGCCAAAATGAGCAGAAAAAATTAACACAATTAACATTTTCTCATAAATACAAAATGTTGAGAAATGTACCACTATTTTGATATGCATAATGAGTTAGTTTACATTTTCCTCAAAATCTTCTAACTACCAATAAATTATTAAATGTTGGTCTTATAAAAGATGAGGAACCTAAAAGCACAGAGAACCTAATTAACTATGGTCTGACTCAAAAGATGACAGGCTTTCTGCTATGCATGACCCCTAGCACATGGTCTATTAGTCTATTCGGCCAACTAACACATGGACATTTTTTGGACATATACCTGCTTATCCTTAGGAATGCTGTACATTTTGGTAAGGGACTCCATGATTTCAGAAGGGCTTTCTGAAATCTGCATTAGGAAAAAAAAAATACAGTTAGAAATAAGAAGTCAGTCAAACAATAAACAACTAGCTACTGAAGATCCTTCTTACCTTGTCAAGTTGCTCTATGTGAATGTAATGTAGTGTGTTACTAGTTGTCTGAAATTAAAAAGATAAGAGAGCCGTCAGGAGTCACTAAGCACTCTAGTTCTCTCCACCATGTTTCATGAGCCATTCATTCTTAAAAACTCAAGGTAACTTTCAAGTCCTCCAAAACACCCACTTTACATATAGAATATTAACAAGAAAGCTTCTTCAAAACCAATATATTAAAGAATAATGCCAAAATCCAGGCACATTTCATATTCTTCTTTCCTTATTAATCCTCAACTGGCTTAATCTCCACAGCTTTAGTATTCACAGCAAAGATTGTACCCATGAAACACACTTTGAGTTGTTTACAAGGCAACATTAATGTAGAAAGACTATTTATTAAATATTATAGGTAGAAGAGCATCCTATGTGTAACATAATAGAGAGACTTCTTGCGGATTGGCTTAAGTAGAGAAACCTGAACTATCATTACTCTCTATTGGGGCTGTAAGAAAAACACAAGACACAGCAATATCCTATATAGGAGTCCTATCTTTTGGTCATATGAATTATGACCAAATAAATTATAGCCACTATGTAAGTTAAGACCCAATTCTATCAGAGCAGAGCTCTATAAGTACGTAATTACTTACTCCTAAAGAAGCTGCTAGATATACTTAGATTGGGAGGGCAACAATGCAACTCAACACATTTTCTTATTTAAAAAGGAGATGATCTAGAAAAGTCAAACTGAATTATGGTAGATTGCAGACTGTATCAGAACAAGTCTGAATGAGACTCACCCTTTTCTCGATTTTGACCTCGGCCCCAGGGTCTGCATAAAATTCAAAGTGTAGTGTAGTTGCACTGGGTGGGTATTTCTGTGCATAAAAGAACATCAAAGAATAAGATACTGAGCTTCAACTGATCAAGACTCCCAACTCTCCCTCAAACTCTAGCCATGTGTCCCAACTCATTTTGGCAGAAGAATGAGCAGCATATTTAGCACCTACAGTGCCTTTAACTCCTTGTCTTATACCAGGGCTCAAATGAGACTTGTCCAAAACAGAATCAGGAGTCTGGAGCCCAAAGCTCCAAAAATCACCTATATTTTTTACTTGTAAATACCAGTAGCCCTTTTTTTCAGGAGATCAATTTATATTGCAGTTACTTTCCAGGGTGGCACAGGCAGAAGAGCAAATCCAAGCAATAATGAGTAAGAAGGGTTGGAGGAAGAAATACCAATGTCATCTAATGAATGCAAAATGACACGGAAACCTTCTGAAATAACTTATTTGAAGTATTTCTTCATAATACTAATTATTCTTTCTGTACTATTCTACACATCTCACGACATGTATTTTTCTGCAAAGGTACATACAAAGAAACCACGACAATACATCCTCTTTAATTCTAGAAAAACAACATGACTAACAAAATTGGTATCAAAATAGCATGCCCATTAAGGTGTCTCCTTGAAAGAAACCACTAAGAATAGTTGCCTCTGAAGATGAGGTAACCACTTGCATACCCCTTTATACTCTGAATTTTTAAACATGTCATGCATTACATTCACTGAAAGTACACATTATGCTTTTCAAAATTTCATGACATGTCAAATCTAAATAAATAAAAGGATGTACAATTCCTTTTTTTTTTTTCCCTCTTGCAGTGATGGGGTAGAACCCAGGGTCCCAAAGATGTTAGGCATGTGCTCTACCAACTGAGCTACATCTCCAACACAGAAGGTATAATTTCCCAACATAAGCTAAAATTAAAACGGGTAACACACATCGTGCAAGCCTACTATAGTATACCAGTGTTTTGCCTAAGTGGCAAAGAATAATTTCAAATATGCATAAGGAGATTCAGAATTAATCCTCTAAACTTTAAAAATGAAAAATTATCTTCTCAAAATTAAAATTCCAAACTCAGACAACATTCATCTCCTGTATTACTAATATCCATTCACAAAATACTAAAGAAAGTATACCAGATAATGTGGGAAACTAATCTGCTCTAATTTTTGGGTTTCTGTGACCAGAAAAGGAACCCTTATTCTGGAAGTTGGGGAGGCTTGGTATAATAATTTGCTTCATTTCACCACATTCATTTCTGTAAAACATGACAACTGTTGAGCTGGGGTTGTGGCTCAATGGTAGAGCACTTGCCTAGCATGTGCGACACTGGGTTCAATTCTCAGGACTGCATATAAATAAACGAACAAAATAAAGGTGTATCAACAGCTATAAAAATTAAAAACAAAAAAAATGACAACTGTCAATATACACTAGGCACAGAACTGTTATCGAAAATCCAACTGTGTCTGTGAGTCCACAATAACATGTCTAAACAGAGGGGAGGATGCCCTGCACACACAACCTGAGCATGGGTGAAAGATAGATGGGTAAACATGAATGCATAAAGGACAGTATTAAATTCTCAATAATCCTAAAAGTAGAATTGCTTTCCAAATAGCCCTTCCTAAATACTGCCCAGAGCTCTGATAGTTCCAGTGTGACAATTCAAGCAACTGTACTTTCAGTGTTTTAAAAATCACTTTCAAACTAATTCAACAAATGAAACTTCCCACTCAAGAAATAGGTATGGGCATACAGAGCTGTATCTGAGATTCTTTATCTACTATCAGCACACTGAGAGTCCAAGCATTATTAGACTCCTTCCTGGTCTGCTATATCTCAACTGATTGCAGGTTCCTTAAGTCCTGATATCAAGTAGAGTAAGGTGTAGAAAGACCACAGATCTGCCAAGACACCCACATCCTAGAAGGTTACTTACCATCATATGCAAGTCTCTGCAACATTCTGCAAGTCCAAATCCATTCTCTTTTCCACCCCAGCTCTTGGAAAAGGAAAAAGACAGTGTAAAGACAATGCATGTGGTCTTACGTGCTTATATGTACAAAATATTTAAGAGTACGCAGTTCTTTGCAGCATTCTATTGAGAAGACATCAAATGTGAAAGGTCAAACACAAAGAGGGAACAATATAAAAGCAAGAACTTAGAATTCAAAGCAAGATGGTCTATCTAAAGGAGATTCCTTCAGTGAGATCAATTTCACAGTTCTATGAGGCTGCTCCTGGTAAGAATGCAAGCAGCAACAGCGAGCCATTGCATTCCACATGCCTCTACCCATGCCTGCTGACAGTTCAGTAATATCCCAACAGGCCTACATTTACACACTGCCTTGATCACCTTCCTCACCAGAGTGAAATCACTCAATTTCTAGGACCTCTCTTTTTGAAGTGAGCTGAATTGGCAGAAGATTCTGCATTGTTTATTGTTGTACTTTGTCACCAAAGTCTAAAAGCTCACCAACAAGACCCTGAAGTATTAAGGAGAATGGCTCAATTTCTTACAAATCCAAAATCCAGCCATATAATCTAACCAGACTACATCTTCAATGGCCTTTGAAATATCATTTTAGCATTTATATTTATTATTGTATTTTAAGCCTAAATATTTTCCAGTCATCATAGCTACAAATATATAAGTAAATCACTTCCATGCTTCCCTTACTTCTGTAGGTAACTCATACCTGCCATGGTTTAAGCAAAATTGCTCCTTAAATCCATGTCTTTAATATGTTCACTTGAACCCAGTGTGGGTCAATCACCTGGGATATCACTGCATCCTAATATGGTGTATATCCTCTCTACATCTAAATGTGTCCTCATTATGAAATGCTATTACCATATCATCACTTCTCAATGAAATCTTTAAAATAAATGGTGTTAAGTCCTGAAGCCGCCATTCACAGAGGTCTCCATTATAGAATACTATTCTAAATCTGGGGGATAGGGGTCAAAACAATCTGCTTATCCACTGAGAAATAAGCTTTTTTATACTACTGGTAGCCTTTCTTGCTTCAGGTATCATATATGAAACAAATAAACAGAAAAATGGTGACTATCTCATTAATTATCCAAAGGATGGTATACCACTAGTACCACTTTCAAGCACAGAAGACATTTTGTTACCTACAATGGATACATTACAACATTAGGGCTTTCTTCTCTAGTGGAAACCCTGGTTAGAAAGCCTGTCTAAACACAGGGAAATTCCTATCTCCCAGCTGGTTAACAATAGACTGTTCTGGGGGAGTGATGACAGTGAAAATGGCAGAGCAGGGGACTCCCAAGGAACCATTCATCCCTTCACAAAACTAGTGAATATACTGGCAAAAACTTTTGCCATCAACTTTATCACAACTCTGGAAACTCATCAAGTTTAGGGCAACCAGGAAATGCCTTATTAAATAAAACAAAAACAGCTGAATCTCAGTATGAGAGCTTTATGATAATTAACCCACACACCCCAGCTCACAGCAGCCTTAGAGAAAAGGACATATTCCTGTAGTAAGCAAAATGAAACTCTCAAATAATTGTGGTCGTTTTGGCTGGTCTGGTATACTCTGGAAGAACAAGCTCAAAGGGCTTGCCATTATTTAGCCTAATATGGAACTCTCTTACAGGTGGGGAAAAGGGAAGGAACTTGCTGAAAACATTAAGACATACAGTTCAAGCAAACAAACTGAAAAGGCTTGGGAAGAAAGGCTGAAGTATGAGATGCTTAGTGGAATGAAGGTTTTGGAAAGTTTCACACATTACTGGGAACCTAAAAGGTTTCATGACAGGCCTAGCACATTCTTGGCAAAGACCCCAGAAAGTCCCTGAGCTCCCACCTGTGACTGACTGACAGGCTCTATGCAAGTAAGGCTATCCCAGGGCTATAAGCTTTTCTGGCAAAAGCATGCCCAACAATCACACAGAGCTCACTACAGAGACCAGAAGATTTTAATTTATTTTTTAGTTCTAGGTGTTTAAAGCAAAATCACTAGATGATCACTAAGCTACTATAGCTTAATTCAGTGGCAATACATAACACATACTTTATGAAATTATAGATGCTCTGTGTTAGGATCATTGGCAATAACCCCAAGGTAAGGTGAGGAGTATCTGGAACCACAATGATTTTAAATTTATAAGGCATGCAAAGAAACAAGAGAAATGGCCTATACACAGAGAAAACAAATATAAACCATTCAAAAAATATGGACATTGGATACAATAGACAAAGACAGAAAACAAATTACATTAAAATATGCTCAAGCAGATAAAGAAATCATTACACAGACACACACACACACACACACACACAAACTAAAGAAAATGATAAGAATGATGTCTCACCAAAGAATATCAATAGAGAGAGAAAAATTGATATGACATAAATGAAAAATTTGTAAGGAGGTTCAGTGGCAGATTTGGGCAGGCAGAAGAAAAACAGTGAACATGAAAATAGATCACTTCAGATTAAAGTATATAGAAAGGAAAAATCTAATGGATTAGTAGAACACTATCAAAAGTTCCGACGTATGCATCAGTGTTTCTAGGAGGAAAGAAGAGAAAGGGACAGAGATGCCATTTAAAGAAATGATAGCTGAGATTTTCCCAAGTTTAACAAAAGATATATATGAATCTACAAATCCAAATAGTTCAATGAACTACAGGAAGTTCAAACCTAGAGAACAGTACATTATAATGAAACTGACAAAGGCTAAGGACAAAGACTGTATCTTGAAAACAGCAAGGAAAAGTGACTTATTATTAAATTAAGCACAAGGGATCTTTAGTAAGGACAAACAACTGGTTTTCCTACAGAAACCATGAATGCCTGAATGCAGTGGGATGACATATTCAAAGGGCTTTAAAAATTACCAACCAAGAATTCTATATATTACACAACTATCCTTCTAAAATTGTGAGAGAAGCCACTACAAGCAGACCTGCCTAGAAGAAATGCTAGTCCTTCAAGCTGAAATGAAAGGGTACTAGACAGAACAAGAATCCACTCAAAGAAACTGAGAACCTAACTACATAGATAAATAGAAAAACTCCGTATTAATGTACTTTTGGTTTAGAACTCCTTTTTTAAAAATGTGCTTTTAAAGATTACTACATAAAACAATAAACACGCAACTGCATTGATGGGCACACAATATACAAATATGTAATTTGGATGAAGACAACAACATAAAAAGGATGAAGTGAACCAGAGCAATGCAATAGCTAATACTTTATTTACAATTAAAAGCAAACAGGTATTAATTTGAATTAACACTTGCTGTAATTTCCAGGGCAAGCACAAGTAACTAGACAAAATCCAAACAAGGTAACAGAAGACTTAAAAAACACTAAATTAACTATACCTAGCAGACATATAAAGAATATTTCATCCAACAATAGAATATACTTTATCTTCAAGACATGTGGAACATTCTAAAAGATAGACCATGTTAGGCCACAAAAAAAACCTCAACAAATTTAAAACAAATGAAATCACACAAAATATCGTCTCCAAAGAAAACAAAAAAAATCAGAAATCTGTAACGGAAATGTACAAGTACATTCTTAATCACCAATGGGTCAAAGAAAAAAAAACATGGAAATTAGAAAATTCCTTAAAATGAATGAAAACAAAACACAATATGACATAAATTAAAATATGTACATTGACCTGTTAAGTCTCATTGTTCCACATCTAGGACACCTATTTAAAAACTTTATTTAAGAATAAATATACTACTTGCAGGCTATAATTGTGGCTCAGTGATAGAATGGTTGCCTATCGTGTGAGGCACTGGGTTCAATCCTCAGCACCACATAAAAAATAAACAAATAAAATAAAGGTACTGGGCATACGATGTACAACTTTTTAAAATATATCACTTGCAGTATTTCTTGTTGAAAAAATGGGTGAACAATTAAAGCATTTGAGAATATATACAAAGGATTATACACTCCAGATTATGATTTCTAAACTATTTTAATGCACTTGTGTCAATTTTGTGAAATTTGCACAGAATTGAAATCATGGGATAAATGGGTTAAAATGAAATAAATCAGTAACTTAAACTCAATGAAGTAGAAAAAGAACTAATTAAACCCAAAAACAAGCAGAAAAAAGGAAATTATAAACACCAGAGCAAAGATAAATACAAAAGAATATAAAATAAACCATAAATTGGTTCTTTTAAATGATCTAACAAAAACAGACAAATCTTTTGTTAGACAGAGCAGGAAAAAAAAAAAAAAGATGTCTGCTCTTGCTTTCTCTTTCATTTTAAATATGCATATAAGTAGGAGGAATCAGTGAACCAGGAATGATTAAAGAGGGGGCTATGCTCATCTTCAAAACCAGGAACAAGTGACTGATTTCTATGATCTTTACTTCAAAACTGAGAAAATGATGCCTAAAGCATCCTTCTGAGAATTAAATGAGACAACAATGTGTAAAGTACAGGTCCAATATTCATTAAGAACTTAATGGAAAACACCTATTGTAAAATATTGTTAAATATTCATGCATTAAAGGTATTCACTACAGCATTATTCATAATAGAAAAATATTAGAAATTACCCAAATAATGAGAAATATGAAGAAACCTGAGATAACCACTGTTGACATCATTTGACAGTATTTAAAATATTCACACACAGAAGAGGGTCATACTGTAACAGAAAAAAAATTTTCTTCTGTCATGGTATTAATCTTGTTCCTGAAAAGATCTTCCCCATTCTGAACAACATAAAAGCATGCAGTTATACTTTATTTCTGTCAATGCTTTTATAGATTCATGTTTTTAAACACTGAACTCACTTAGTAGACCCTAATTTTACTTTGATGAGGTAGGATCTCTCTAAATTGCCCCCTGGACAGTGAGCAAACTGTTAAAATATCATCCATCAGCAGTGCAAGCAATGTAATCCCAGTGGCTCAGGAGGCTGAGGCAGGAAGAGTTCAAAGTCAGCCTCAGCAATTTAGCAAGACCCAATGCAACTTAGTGAGACCCTGTCTCTAAATAAAATATTTTAAAATGGGCTAGGGATGTGGCTCAGTGGTTAAACACTCCTGGGTTTGATCCTTGGTACCTAAAAAAGAACCAAGCCACTCTAATTAAATGTTATAAGATTAAATCCTTAAAAAGGCCAACTCAAACTTGATTCACAAATGTTGGCGACTGTTAAATTTATGGAATAGTACCATTGTATTAAATATAAAAAATGGATTTTTACAAACTTACACAAAGTTTATATGGAGATAACACTGATGCTAACACATTTAGTAAATGAACCGGGATATAAAAGTATATATACCTGAGTCATTTAATGAAATATACATAAAGGCTAAGAAAATGTACCAAAGTGATACAGCATGATTATAAATATTCTTCTGTGTATTTCTACATTTTTAAAATACTGAACACATTTTTATTAGAAGAAAAACTTACTTTGTCAACAAGATGAATCTAGGTAATGTTGATTATTATACGGTTCTATTCAGAGTAATACAAAATATTAGAGATTTCCAAGATAATATTGCAGATACTACGATTTCCATTTTATACTTAGAGAAACCAATATTACCTTGATTTACTGACAGAATTAAGTCTTTATTTCTCAACATGCAAGTGAATGCATATCTGTTGCACAAAGCAGGGATAACAAAAAGTATTTCATATTCGGGAGGCTGACTAGAAGATGAAAAGACATAAACCAAGATTTCTATTAATATCACTGTTATAAGAACTGGAATTATATATCCAAAGATATAGGAAAGGCAGCCCACACCCATAAATTATACTTCTCGGGAAATTCTACATTTTAGAGAAACACTAAGGTTTTGAATTTTAATGAGGAGGGGTGGAGAAATGTAACAGTGCTTTATGTTTTGAATATAGCCCTTGCTGTTCTGCCACTGCAACTTATTTTTAAAATGGACATGTTTCTTTCTCTTCCTCTCTCCCTGCTCCCTGTTTCTCCCTCATCTCAGGGGAAACAGGATTACCTTTCTTTCCCATCCTATCAATTATCTGTCCTTGAGCACACACCCACTGTAGGAATGAAGTAATCTCGACTTTGGGGAAGGCACCAGAGATTTCAAAAACGGCTACCTCCCAAAATAACAAAAGAATTTCAATTCGAACAAAAACATGTGAAATATAGTCTTTGAATCACTTCTGAAAAACACCCCTGATCCTGCTCCTTCACTCGGAAAGGAATACAACTTTTTCCTTTTTCTAAAAAAGAAAAGAAAGAAAAAGAAAATTTAATAAGGGGTACTAGGAATGGGAGCTACTGTTACTAAATCCATAGGATAATACTATCTTCCCTTAAACCTACAAGATTCTTTTACTATATTAGCACACCAAAGCATCAAACACACAAATATATTAGACCAAAGGCAACAATATACTACACATGTCAAGATTCCAAATTGTCCAGGACTAGAAACCAACCTTGATCTATACTCTCTGTTAGCCAAACCAGAACAAAAAGCAGTGCACCTGTCAAAGGCTGAAGTATTGCAAAATGCAAAGGAACAAAATGGAACTACCTTCCACAAAAACTAAAACTGACAAAAATTCATACTTTAATATTCGTGTGTGTCATTTAAAAGTACATTCTGCATCTTAACCCTTACTTTCTGAATTTTCAGAACATTCAATGTAACAAAGATATGAAATAGTGATAATCAGTTTCTAAAAGCAGGCTGAATTCTGTTGGGTGATATTGTGACTCTTACGTGAAGTACAAATTAACTGTAGAGTCCTCTTCTATTAAATGTAAAGCTTACTCTGAAATCTCAAAAACATCACATATGGTGCAGCCCTTGGAGAGGATATGGCCCGAGTAAGCAAATAAATCAGGATTCAAATCAGTTTCATCAATTCCTCATTGTGGAGATTTATAAGGAATTCACATCACCTTGGGAATTCTCACACTCCTCATCTGTAAAATGGGGATAATTCCTACTCTCAGAATGTTAAGGAGTATATATTAATAGTATGAAATCAGGTAATGGTTTATTAAAAGAAAGTATGATGGAGCATAATAGTCATTAAAATATATCTGCACAGAGCCATCACCAATACTTACACATAACTGTAAAAGTAATATGTAATAGACACATTCTACCTAGAAAATATATTGAGAATATAAAAAGTGAAACTATCCTCTTCCCAAATGTACTTCCTTTTGTCTATATATATATATATATATAGTTTTATTTCTGGACTTTCAAAAACTATAAATAGGAATCTTCAACTAGCAGTTTTTTTGCTTAGAGAACATTTCAGTCAGATCTTTCTATGTCATACATGGGATTACGCCACATAAATTTAAATAGGTATTTCAAAATGTTTTTAAACAAGGTTACAATATCTTTTAAGCATGTTTTTGTGCGTATTTAAATACATCTGTAACACAGTTTCCTTAAGATGAAACTGCTGTATAAAATGTACACATTTTAAAATGAAAGATGCTGTCACAAAACCTTACAAAAGGTTATTCATATACCAACAGACCGTACTTGTTTCCCACAAACACAACCAATGAGATATTACTGCCAGTCTAAGGGTTAAACGTCACTTCACTGTGTATTTTACAATAATTTCTAGTGTGATCTTTTCATGTTTTACTGACTAAATTTAAATACTGAATACTCTTCTGTGAACTGTTTATATGCTTTTGCATACATTTTTCTGAATTACATCCATTTTATTGATTTGTAGGAGCTGTGTACATATTATTCCCTCATTGTATTAATTACCTAATCATAAAGAAATCCTATATTTTCACAAAATCAAATCTGTCAGCAATTGTAATATGGTTTCTGCCTCCCTTGAATTCCTTAGGAAAGCTTTCCTTATCAAAGATGTTAAAAAGTAACTAGTATTTACCTTTAAATAAATGCTTCCAGGATTTATGTGGTAGAAGAAAGGATCTAACATTTTCCCCTCAAATATCCAACTGTCCCACAATTTTTATCATAAGCAATATGAGGTTATTTCCTTCTGAAAATGTTTGTCTATTTCTGTACCATGTGTCAAACTTTTAAAATTGCGGTGGCTTTACATTCTGTTATCATATAACAGCAAACGAACCTGATTCAGATACTTTCTGGTTGATGTAATAGATCTCCACTTAGCCAATTAGATCAAGTGCATTCTTCATGATGTCTGTTCAACATATTCACTGATGCAGGCATTCTTTTGCTCCTACCAATTAACTAACTGTATGGGTGTCAAGTCAGGTGTGTCTCCCCCCAATTCATGTTAGGTCTGTTTTATGTATTATAATTATATAATTTCTAGCACTTTGTAAAACAATGATTTAAATGGGAAAGGTATGTAAACTAAGGGGAATTATTTTATTAAGACCCAGGGCCTGGGTTAAATACCAAGCACTGGGAGAGGAAAAAAAAAAAAAAGACTAAAAGACAAGGTACTAAATTTAAAAACAGTTGTCAAATTAAGGAGGAAATATTCAGGGGAAAAACATAAAAAATTAAAGGATTCTGTATTCAGGTTCATTTACAAGTGTCTTTAGATTGTTACATCAGTTTTTTTGAGGTAACAGACTTTCTTACTCAAAGTCAAGTCTTTGGCCCTACACGGAAACTGCCATGTGCTTTAGACTTTAAAAAAAAGTCTAAACAACAATTACTTTTAAACATTTCCTGCTATAACAAGATTTTTAAAATAATTAATCTACCACCTGTTGATTCTGGTTTCATCAGAGGCCTTTTACTATATTCAATCTTTCCATGCAAAAAAAAAAAAAAAATGGTATGTCTCTACTTAGATTACCTTAACAAAAAGCAAAGGTCTACTGCTCTAATAGAAATTAACTATTGCTGCTTAGATTTATTTTCTTTTACTTATTTATATAACCATCTAGCCCATTATTGATCATTCAGATTACTTTTCCCTGCCACTGGCAACACTTAACTTACATATTTTATGTATATACACACACTTTCAACTTATATATTTTATATAATATTGCTTCAGGTGCACATATTAAGTTTCAGAAACAGTATGGAGCAGTAAACACTTTTTTTTGTTTACCAAGAACTTTAAAAGCTACTGAGGTTCCTATGTGTATTTGGTTTGCTACTTCTAACTGCTACATATTATCATGTCCATGTACCACTTTTTACATATTTAATCTACTTATGATAGATCCTAGGATAGATTGCAACTCCTCACTACCACGAACAAGGACACAATATTCTGACATGTCACATTTATGGAATGATAAGAAACCATATTTGTGATATATACACCCAGAAGTATCAGTCTACATTCCTATCAGAAATACATAAGGGTTCCTATAGGCTCACAAACCTGTCAACACTGCCCATTATAAAGTTTTCTAATTTTCTCAAATCTGATGCTTTCAAAACATCTTGCTGTATTTTTATTTCCCTATTAATGAGTTTGGGCATGAACTCACATGCTGGATTTCCTGGTATATGAACCACCTATCTATATCCTTCGTTTACCCTTGTTGAATTGGAGGAATTCCTCAGATATACAATGTTAATAGTCCTGTGTCCGTTTTTAAATACTGTTAAACATCTCTCAAACTACCATGGGTCTGCTGACTTTGGTCTTTGACAGTACTGCTTAATTTTGTCCACAGAACAGCTGTGTTCAACTAATTGTTTGAAAGTATTACCAGTCCATGATAAAATGAGTTTGTACCAGAATGTTATTTAACCACATCAATAAGCACACTATTAAGTACAAGTGACATTTTTCTCAATGAAGGTAGAAGGTATTGATTTACGTTCCCATCTAAGTGCCCAAGAAGTAGCACTAAGTAATGACATTTTTCACTGAAAAGGAAGTCTTTATTTTTTATTATAATATTCAAAATTTTACCTTTTGGTTTATTCTTTAATGATCTACATTCCTTCCCCAAGAATATATCACACATCATCTTTTCTTACGTTCATAAGTTTTTACCCAATAGAGCTTATTTCATAGATACTACTTCATACTGTGAATTTTTTGGGGGTAGTAGAAATTGAATCCAGACATGCTTAACCACTGAGCCACATTCTCAGCACTTTTTGTCTTTTATTTAGACATAGGGTCTCACTAAGTTGCTTGGAGTCTCACTAAGTTGCTGGGGCTGGCTTTGAATTGTGATCTTTGTACCACCGTGCCCAGCTGAGTTGGGTATTTTTAACCAATCATTTCTTTATTGGTCATTACTAGTAATGCACAGAGAAGTTAATTGTTTCTATGTATTGATCTTTTTCTTGGCTATCTCATTATATTTCTATTAATTCACATAATTTTATATTGTCTCACCAGGGAACCAAAAGACTTAACCCCAACACCTCTAAAGAAGAAATTCTATTAAGCAGTCTTCATTTCTTTTTTTTTTAAAGTATCTTTTTTTTTATTATTTTTTAGTTGTGGATGGATAATGCCTTTATATGTAGTGCCTCATAGTCTTCATTTCTTTTCTCTTCTATTGGTTAGAACCTCTAATACAAATTTAGATGAAGAAAGAAATAATAACGAATAATAAATAAATTTAAAACTTCCTTTCTCAGAGTTGTGCTGAATTTTATCAAATGATTCTGAAGCATCAATTGAGGTATGGATTCTTCTGTTACTTGGAGATCAAATGTTGAACTGCCTTGCATTTTTAAAAATATGAGAAAATGTGTACTATATGTTAAGAAAACTGATTATAGGGGTAAGCATGTAACTCAGTGACAGAGTGCTCAACTAGCATGTGTGGAGCCCTGGGTTCAATTCCCCAGCACCACTAAAAACTTAAGTAAAATTTAAAAATATAAAAGGAAACATGGTGCATCCATATATACATTATTTATGAATTAAGTAAAAATGTTCAAATTTTAAAAGAGGCCATACTGGAGTGTATTATAGGTGACTGGTGTGGTATTTATAATTTCTCTCCTATGTCCTAGAATTTTTGCTATACAAGTTATATTCATAATCATACAAAAATGATTTAAGTCATCATAGCATCTTAAAATAGCCCCAAAATTGTGTTGTTAATTATGTCAATTGTGAGGTGACCATTAAGTTTACCTTTTAAAAACGAGCCTTTACATTTTTCTTTGAAGACACTATCAATGGCTATTTCTCAAACCCAAAGTATGAATTATCAATAAGCCTCTAGGAATATTGGAAAAAAGCTTGAAAGAATCGAACATTCCTGTAAAAGCTTTTGACTTCAATTACAAGGATTACAATTATAAACTAACTGCTAACCACAGCACTAATTACCACAAATTTATTCTAAAACAACTCTGAGGATAGATATACTACTAAGCTTTCCATAAGAAAACTGGTATCAGAGGTAATAAGCAGGGCTAAGACTCAAATTCAGATCTTGATTTATACTTTGTTATGTAGAATCTGATTCTAAAAGCTTTTTCCAGAATTGAAGCAGCCAGATTTGAAGAATTTCTGCTTTGCCTGCAAAAATTCACGAAATCCTTCAAAATTACTTCTTTTGAGTGGGGTGGGGTGGGGTGGTGTCAGGAAATGCACTCAGGGGCATCTGACCATTGAGCCACATTCCTAGCACTGTCTTTGTATTTGATTTAGAGACAGGGTCTCACTGAGTTGCTTAGCACCTCACTTTTGCTGAGGCTGGCTTTTAACTTGCAATCCTCCTGCCTCAGTCTCCAGAGCCATTGGTATTACAAGTGTATTCCACAAAATTACTACTTAATAACTGAGAACACTTAACTTTTTGGGGGATGGAGTGGGGTGGGAGGGATTTAGCTATTGCCCCAGATAGATCTGCTCAATTAAGCTAAGAAAGTTAACACAGAGAATTCTGATCCACTTTGATATTACATGAAGCACCTATTGAAAGGACTATATGTTCTAATTTTTGTGTTCTTCCACTCTTCACCCAAACTCACCTCTGCCAAATGTTGCAACCGTGTTAGCAGTGGGGTCCTCTTGTCAGATCCAAGACGTGTGATATAGTTTGATCTTTTGCTAAATACATATAGAAGGTTAAGGACTGCCAGCACAACTTGCATATCAGAAGAAGCCAACAAAGTTGTCAAATGCTATAGGGAGAAAACAGGGCAAAGTTCAAGGAATCAGGCACACACAACCCTGAAAACTTAAAATGCCAAACTTAAAATGCTAATGTAATGTTAATTGTCAACATTCACAAAGCAATCAAGAAGTTTGCTCACAATACAAATTATAAATATTTGAGAACCTACATCATCCAACCTTGTCCACAAGGAGTTTACAATTTAGCAGCTGGACAGAAAGTACAAGAAAAGTAAAATCTGTAAATAGCAATTCAAAATTGCACAGAGGTCCCTATAGAAAGGAAGAGATTACAAAAGAGACAAATGTGATATAATACACATGTGGAATTCAAGAACATTAAGTTTCCAACTGGACTGAAAGTATTATGATAATTCTATACTCCTACTAGATTTATGACAAGTATTAAAACATAGTGTCCTTCAAATAGAAGCAAAAGATATCAACACCTAGTGGTAATTATGTAAAATAAGACTATTAAGTTACAGTGTATGCTTAAAAGTAACCCGAGTAACTATTTTGCTTTTTAAACACATTAAATTTTATCATTATATTGAAGAATTTGGTCAGATATAAAGCCAGCATGTAATTTAGCTAGAAATGAATCAAGGTATTTTGATTTGCTGATTTCCCTGAAGACCATGGTCTTCCTTGTGTATCATACCTATTTCATCTTCAACAAATTGCTTATCCACTCCTTAGACCTGTGTTCTTGCTATTGTTTACTTATCCTAAAACTTTTCCTAAGCTATTTTCTTTCTGTTTATTTACTGATTCTGATTCTTTGGAAAAATTAACACACCTAAAAAATAATGGGGTACCTAACTAATAGAGATGAAAAGTCCAACGTTGAGCTACAGTGAAACAATTTCTTCTTATATAGTGATTTTTGACCAAATCAAAATTCCACTGATTTCTTTGCCTACTTCAAGGAGATAAAGGATGCTATGAATATGCATTTCATACATAGCTCTGGGTCCTGCATCCACTGATCAAATCTACCACAGATTAGAAATATTTTTTAAAAATGCATCTCTAGGGCTAGGACTGTAGCTCAATGGTAAAGTACTTGCCTCGCATGTGTGAGGCATTGGGTTCGATCCTCAGCACCACATTAAAAAAAAATATTGTGTGTCCATCTACAACTAAAAAAATATTTTTAAAAAATGCATCTCTACCAAACATGCACACCTTTTTCCTTGTCAGTATTCCCTAACAATACAGTGTAATAACTGTTTATATAAGGAACCTGAGAGACAGCAGATTTTGGTATATGCAGGAGCTCCTGGAACTAATCCCCTCCTAGGTACTAAGGGAGGACTGTATATATTTGGAGGAGAACATGGAAGAATGGAGAAATAATCAGAAAGCAGTATGAAGTTATAACCTAAAAGAATAGTAAATACATTAACAAATTAATAAAATTCAATTATTTCTAATAGTTTAAAAGTAATCTGGTGCTTTTCTAATAAATTGGAACAAAGATCAATTTCTGCAAATTCCCTTGAATACTTCAATACGTGTACTACATTTTTCACTCGTTTCTTGAGTCTTGAAAAGGTGGGGTGAAGGCAACATTACAAAATCTTTCAATCAATCCTAAGAGGGGTGATAGCTATACCAATGAAACATCATACCATTCTCTCTCTCTCTTTTTTTTTGGGAGGGGGGGCAATGCTGGGGATTGAATCTAGGTAGTACACTACCATTGAGTTACACCCTCAGCTCTTACCATTATCTTTAATAATGAAAAAAAAACCCAGAGCTCCATAATTAAAAGGAAAGAAGTGAGCATCAGGGGAAAATCGCAATTCCTATGGATATACACAATTCTAGTTAAGAACATATTACACAGACTTGAACCTTTCCTACCTCTATGGAACTGTACAGATGCCGGGAAAAGCTGTACTCAATAAGCAAGGCTGTGAAGTTCAACACAGCCAAGAGCAGCATTTTTAGCTGCTCTCTTTCTGGCCTATCACATACAAGCATCCATGACATATTTTCCACTGTTTGTCCAGCATCTGCAAGAATTCCATCAAAGCGGTCCAACAGGTCCACCCAGTGATATAACTCGCACTGTAGAGAGAGGAGAAAAGAGTATTTAAGAATAAGAGAAAAGCACTGCATGGCTGCTTTGTTACAAGAAACTGCTAAGCATGATGCCTAGACAAGTTCACTTCCCATCTATGAGAATATCATACTCCGAGAGAAAATGGCCCAAGTTCCTTGTTACACACCCATCAAAATAATATACTACCAGCAGTAAACACCACCAAATCCCTAAAGACAGATATTCAAAGGAAGAATCCTGACTATCTACATTCTGAACCCATTTTATCCAAAGTTCATTTTTGGAGTCGTCTAAAGAATATTCCTGGGGATGGGGTTGTGGTTCAGTGATAGAGCACTTGCCTAGCATGCATGAAGCACTGGGTTTGATTCTCAGTACCGCATATAAATAAATGAATAAAATAAAAGGTCCATCAACATATAAAAATTATTGAAAAAAGAGAATATTCCTTTAATCTTCAAGTAAAAATCAAAGGACTCTCAAACTCTTTATATGATGCACAAGCATTCCTCATTTTCTGCTACAGAATTTTCTTGGCAACAATTCAGGATAAAAGCCACTGGTCTAGAGCTATGCTTGCTAGACACTACTTATTAAGTACTGAATCGGACTATGCCATTGTCATTTCTCTTTACATAGTACACACAAAAATGATTTATCAGTACAGTGAGTCCTGTATTTTGGGAGCATAAATCACATACCTTTCCAATGTTCCATGTTTTGATTTGCTGTAGTTCCAAGAGAAGTTGCTCATCATTACAAACTTTGAGTTTGTCTATTAAGGCTCTGCAGTCTGCAGGCTGAGAAAAACAAGAAAGAATTCACAAAAGGTACTTTGGAATGAGGAAGACATAAGGGAAAATAGGGAAAAGTAACCCTTGAAGCCACACAGTTAACTTTTGCTTATATAAAACTGGAGATCTGCCAGATGATCACTTGGTTAAAATGGAAACCTTGTAAAGAAACACTACTTTCCTTTATGAAGAAATACTGTTTTCCCCAATAACCCATCTATCTATGCACTTAAAAAAATGGATAAACCTATAGATGTAGACAAACTAGCTTGAAGGATACAGACAACAGACAAAAGGAGATAAGCTAAACATCTACAATAAACAAAATTAATGAATCTGGACCATGGTCTGAAACAGTGTGCCTGGTGAGATATGTTGAAACTGAAACAATGAAAAGCCTGAGTTAATGGAGAAGAATGTCATGGACTATATTTTTATGCAACATTAAATCTCCCAACAGTTGGAGAGCAGAGTTTAAGAATTTTGTAAAGGCAAAGAGCTTCAGAATTTTGTAAAAACTAAGACTCTATTCTTACTTGGGATTCCCATTTACATACATTCCTGTTCTCTTGTATTGATGAATGGGATTGCCAGGTAAGAAGGAGGGGATTGAGAGTTTAAAGTAAAGTTCCCAAAAATGGAAAGGAGAAATGAGATAGGGGCTGTCAGAGAGAAGCATTCCACTAATGAATGGCAGCTGAGAGAATTGATTACATTTGTTCTTTAACTCTTAAAGGCAATATGATGTCCTGGGAACATGCCCACATTTGAAACCAAACAAATTTGGGTTCAGTTTTTCATTATATGTTTACTGTGCTGTTTGATCATGAGCAAGTCCAACCTCTCAGCCAGTGTTCTTATCAGGAAAACAGATTTACTAGCTACCTTAGAGACAAAGTTCAAGTATCTGCCATATAAATAAAGTACTTATCTCATATAATAAAGAGCTTAAATGGTGAAAGGCAGCTTACTATTGCAAAAATCATGGGCTTTGGAATTAGGAAGTTGGTAAACTCCCTCTTTGAATCTCAGCATCCTTTTTTACAAAGTGAAATAATACCACTTACACATGTAGCAATGTACTGGTGAAATTTAAACTAAAGTAAATGTAATTTTGGCATCTAAAACAGAATGTGGAATATAAAAGGGACTTTAAAAATGATAGTTTTCTTTAAGTCAAGCCCCCAACCTTTCCTCCCCCTAAAGAAAACATTAAGATTTATCTTAATTTTTTGTGACGATTAAATGTATATAAAATGTATGACAAAATTCTTCCAAAAGCCAGGCCTACACCTTTTCCTACAAGCTGGGGAAGAGGCAAAGAAGCAGAGACATATACCATGAGAAATGTGAACCATCTGCTCATGAGTTTCTTTGTGCCTTCTGGATTTACTTCGGCCCAGTATCAAATATACTGCTTCCTTTCTAATGGAATGCAGCTATGCAAATCCATTTTTATGATTATGTAAGTTAGATTATACCTTTTTCATGATGCATTATTATTGGTGTGTCCCATAATCAAGCACTGTTTTTAATAAGGCCCTGTAATAAGCCAGAAACTACTTTTAAGTGTAAAACAGATATTGGCAGAAAATAGTATGGCCAACACTTAAGGGGTCTTAGCTGTGATTCTGGCAATGAGCCTTGCCAAAGGCACTATATAGCATCTTTGGCTAACACTTAAGTCAGGCATATGGGTCTACTTGGTCTTAATATACAACTGGCAGGGTACCTTGCATCATAGCCTGGACCTCTGGGCAGAAATTTTTTTTTAGTTCCAGATTTCACTAACATTTCAGCATTGTCCACTAAATTATCAAGAAAGTAGACCAAAACAACAGGCCCAAAATGTTGGCTCCAAATCCAAAGAGCCACCCCAAATGCTATTTCTTTCTTTGTGGTGTGTGCAGCAACTTGTCACTCATTTTTGAAGAGACATTGCAACATTCCCCATACCCCAAGAATCTTACAATGTGGCAGGCCCTCAAGTTTTCACAGGGTTCATCTCTGATTCTAGCACAGGTCTGAGCATCTAAAGTACCTGTTTTTTCTGTTCACAACATCCAGTTAGCACAACAGCATATTTACCATCTTATCCATGCTATACAAATGCAAACAAGTCGGGTAACATGGTGCATGCACGTAATCCCCATGGCTTGGGAGGCCGAGGCAGGAGGATTTTGAGTTCAAACCAGCCTCAGCAACTCAACGAGATTCTAAATCAACACAGTGAAACCATGTCTCTAAATAAAATATTTTTTAAAAGGGCTGGGGGTGTGGCTCACTGGACAAGCACCACTGGGTTCAATCCCTGGTACCGCCTCCCCAAATCCAAGGAAGTGTGATTTTCTTATTTATGGTAATGAGAATAACATTTGCTAGTTCAATAGCTGCATACCAGAGTTTATATTGACTTATGCCAATAAATATCAAACCTAGAGTAAAATTATCTTCATTGTTGCCAATATACAAAGTGATCAATTAAAAACTTTTCTAAAAAATAATACCAAGTATTGGCCACAGTAAGAGAAATTGGGCCCTCATATGCAACTTGAAAAAAATGGGCAACTAAAGCCTAAAAAGTACAGTGACTTGAGAATTCTACTTTTACTGGCTTTGTTTTGTTGTTGTTATTTGAAATGTCTCATGCCCATTTTGTCATTGGGATATTCATTTCTCCTACTGACTCAGTTACTAAACATGGGGTTATAAGTATTTTCTCCAGCTTATCATGTGCCCTCCTCCAGCCACATGAGCTCTACTGAGATATAAGTGGCATATAAAAACAGCATATAATTAACATATACATTTGGTGAGTTTAGATGTATGTATCCACTCATGTCACCATGACAACAATCCAGGTAATAGCCAAGTTTCTCTGAGTGCGATAAGAACACTTATCATCACATTTATTAGCCTCTTGACAAAATTCTAAGTACAAAATATCTTGCTGTTAATCATAGGCACTATATTCTGCAGCAAAGATCTGGAATTTACTCATCTTGCATAACTGTCAATTTAAATCCATTGAACAACTCCTCCCTAATTCCCCACTTCCCTGTTGCCTAAATCCATACTTCTTACTATTTGAGACTCTCTCTTTGTGATGGACTTATTTCACTTTTCATAATACCAGGAGTTAATTAAAAAAAATTCCCATACTCAATAACAAAAAAAAAATACCTCAAATAACCCAATTTTTTTTTTAAATGGGAAAAGGCTGCCAGGAGCAGTGGTGCATGCCTATTCCAGAAACTTAGGGACTGAGGCAGGAGGATGAAAATTTCAAGGTCCTTAGCAACTAGCAAGAGCCTGGCTCAAAAGAAAAAATGAAAAAAGGATTGGATTGTAGTTTAGTGGTTAAGAACCCCAGAGGGTTCAATGCCCAGTACCAAAAAACAAACAAACAAATATAAGAAGTCAAAGCAATAACTAAAAAAAAAGAAACCACAAAGGACTTGAATAGATACTTATCCAGGGAGGACATATAAATGTCCAACAGATATAAGATATTGCCTCGTACTTGTTACAATGGTTATGGGTCATTTGTCTTTTATCCAAAGTTATTTTTCATTTCCATTATGTTTTTTTCCATTTCCTTTAATTTTTGAAAAGGCAATCCCCACCCTAAGGCCAGGTAAACATTCACCAATATTTTCTTCTTCTCCTTTAACTTTTTTCTTTAAAAAATATCTGACTTTTGATTTATGTAGAATTTACTGCGGTGCAATAATCCTCATGATACACAGCCATACAATGACTAATACCATCGCTCCCCATATATAATCCCTATACTACCATATAAGTCTTCATACACACTAAGTCTCTTATTAGTGAATTCTAAAGCTGATGCCACTGTCTTTATTTTTTAATTTTCATTGCCTGAGAATTTTCTTCTTGCTCTTCAGGTTCCAAAGATATTTTAGTACACAGCTGTCAAAACTTCTAGATGCCAAAACATGAAAACCCAATCAAAAGTTAATGAAAAATATCAGCAACAGATGTGAAAATGAATCCCCCCTCCCCCCATATATATAAAGCATTGAGTAATAAGCACCGGTATTCTAATTTCAAATATGAAATGAAAGGAACAAGATGGTAAATTTAAAAATAGGTATTGAAGCAATCCAAGTTAGAAAAAATTAAATCCTTTTTCCCCCACCTAGTAAATTTACAAAAATTTTAAAAGACAATTCATAATACTGGCAAGGATGAGAAGAGAGTATTTATCATCCTCCTTAACACAACTGCCAAGTGAAAAGGGCAGAATGACTGTGAGTGTAAAAGCAGATTTTTTTAAGACTGTAAGAAATATAGCAAAATGTTTTCAGTGATACTTGACAGAGGTTAGACTTCTTAAAAACACCCAAGTGGCCTGTATTTTAGAAAATGATCTCATTTATTGTATGCCAGATACTAGACTAAGAAACTGTCTCAAATCAAAGAGGGAGGAATTACCAATCCTATTTTGTAGCTATGGATATGAGGCAACAGAAGCCTGGTAAGATTAAAACCCAGATCTGATTCCAAAGCTTGTGATAATTGTAATGGGAAATAGGGTGTATGTGAGAATTTTCAAAAACCCTTCTTTAACCTCACAATGTGGTTGTAGATAACTGATGGAACACTGAACTAAAGCTGGAATTTCTACTCTTAACCTAGAATCAACTGACATAAATACCCAATACACAGGTTGAACTGAATTGTATGATGAAGAATCAGTAATAAGCTGGGAATAGTGGTGCATGCCTGTAATCCCAGCACCAGGGAGGCTGAGGCAGGAGGATTACACATTTAAAACAACTTAGGGAGGCCCTAGACAACTTCATGAGACCCTGTTTCAAAATAAAAAATAAGATCTGGGGATGTGGCTCAGTGGTTATGCGCCACTGAGATCAGTCCTTGGTACCAAAAAGAAACAAACAAAAAGAATCAGTAATAATACAGGTGAAGTGGCACACACCTGCAATTCCAGGAACTTGGGAGGCTGAGACAGGAGAAGCCCACAGCACAAGGTCAATCTCAGCAACTTAGTGAGATCCTAAGCAATCTGGCAAAACCATGTGTCAAAATAAAAACCAAAAAGGGCTGGGGCTTTAGCTCAGTGGTAAAGCATCCCTGGGTTCAATCACCAGTCACACCCCTCAAAAACAAATCAACATTGGGGCTGGGGTTGTGGCTCAGTGGCAGAGTACTTGCCTAGCATGTGAGGCACTCGGTTCAATTTTCAGTACCACGTATAAATAAATGAATACAATAAAGGTCCATCAACAACTACAAAATAAAATAAAGGACCACTGACAACTAAAAAGGTATTTTTTAAAAAAATCAGTAATAAAAAGAAAGTGAAAATGATGGCCTCGGGCTGGGGTCATGGCTCAGTGGTAGAATGCTTGTCTACTATGTGTGAGGCACTGGGCTCAATTCTCAGCAACACATATAAATGAATAAATGTCCATGAACAACTAGAAAAATATTTTAAAAATAAAAATAAAACACTGGCCTCAAGTCCTAATTAGAATAAGATATATTCCTTGCTTGTATAATTTTATCAAAATGGATTCTACAATCATATATAACTAAGAACAATCAATAAAAAATGGGAAAAATACCACTGACCTCAGAAGAAAATTAGTATGTATTGTCACTATCATTTTGTAAAAAACAAAACCAAGAATGGTCCAACAGCTATAGTCAGAAATTGAATCTATATCTGTTTTTTCCATTGTACTACACTGCCTTTCAGTGCATAGGTATAACAGCTTGAAAGCCTATGTAAGAACACACAGTTACAAAGTACTATGCCACTGGTCACATTCCATGGTCACTTGGCCATTTTTTTTTTAACCAACAAAAGTTCCAAATGAAATCTGTTTCAAAAACAAATTACTGTTTTTTTTTCTTTTTCTTTATTGTTGTTGTGATGGGACTCAAACCCAGGGTGTGATATATGCTAGGAAACTGCTCTACAATGGGCTCTTTATTCCCCCCAGCACCCCAAAAGTTGCTATTATAGTTTGTATGAGCAAAGACATTTTTAGAAGATCAACATGGGTGAACTGATCACAAAGTTTTTTTTTTTTCTAAAATGAAGAAAACTGGCAAAGCAAACATCTGGATACTTACAGCCTCAGTAGGTGTCTTTTTCAGTTTAGTCCTGTCTACTTTCATGTTTTCGACTTTCTGCTTTATGACCTGAAAAAAAACAATTCCAAAAGAATTTAGAATTTAAAAGTTGCAGTCTTGAGCTCTACAGGCTTACCCATATACAATATAGAATGAAGGGCATATGAAATGCTTAAGAGTAAAAACACTAAAGTTACAATGCTATGCCAACTCATATAGACACATCTATGAACATGAGAAGGGTAAAGAATCTCCTCAGATGAAACTAACCCATATCCCTGCTACATAAGCCTGAAGCCAAATTAAGCCAAAACAAAACTGTCTTTCTTTTACAAGGCTCTCAAACCATTAGTTGAAAATAAAAGTGTACAATGTTTACAACAACTCAGGATGGAAGAATTCACAACAGTCCTGCAATTCACTGTAAAACTTAGCAATTCTTCCTCTATAAATTTATTCAAAGAAAGTAATAAGAATCCATATTGTATGATCATATATAATAGTAGAATATTGTAAAGGACCAAATATCCAAAAGAGAAATGGTTAAAAATTGAATTGTTATATAACTGTTAAAATATTACATAAATAAAATTCAAACAGAGATCCTTGCTACAAAATAAAAAGGTAGAATGTACAATATAAATATAGAATGCATAATATAAACTTCATCTGAAGAAAACAATTTAGAAAGGATATGCATCAAAATGTTAATTCATTGCAAAACAAGGATTGTGTATGTATATTTTAGCAACGCTTTATTTTATTTATATGCAGTGCTGAGAATCGAACCCAGTGTCCCTCACACATGCTAGGCAAGCTTTCTACCACTGAACTACAACCCCAGCCCTTGCCCTATGCTTCTTTTGTTATTTTTACAAAGGCAATATGATTATTTTTTTTAATTAGTAAATGAGGTGTAAGACTCCTACCAGAAATGTCCTGAGCACAGAAAACAATCACTTTAGTAAAAAAGCAGAGAAATAGCCTGATGGGACCCACAGTATAATCTCTTCTGAGTGATTTCTGATGGTAGAGAAGTTTTCTACCATTAGAAAGTAGGACAAATGCACAGAGGTAGAGAGAGATTGCAGGTTCTTTATTTAAAAAAAAAAAAAATCTGCAAGTAACAATGTACTCACTATAGCAATCACCAAAGGTCAATGTCCTCCTACAAAGAAGGTTGCCATAATATAAAGGTGACAGTTTAAGTACAAATTTCTGGCAGCCTTTGGTCTAAATTTAGTCCAATACATTCAGTACTGTGGAAATAGCTTGCATATGCTCACATAACCTGTGTTCATTCAATCAACAGGCATTCAGGAAGAGTTCGTGAAAAATCCAGAATATATTCTAATTCTAAAACATTTCAATTTTGTTTAATTACATTTATCTATTTCAGTACTAGGGATTGAAGCTATGGGCACTCTTAACATCAAGCTGCATCCCCAGTGCTTTCTTTAACAAAATTTTGAAACAGGGTCTTCCTAATTGCTCAGTCTGGCCTCTAATTTGCGATCCTTCCGCCTCAACCTCAACCTCCAAAGTCATCAGAATTACAGATGTGCATCACAAGCCTAGCTAAAACATTTTGTTTTTAATTGATACAAGATAACTGTAGATATTTATGGAGTGCAGTGTGATATTTTGACACATGCACACAATGTGTAGTGATCAAATCAGGGTACTTAACATCCATTACTTCAAACATTTATCAATATAAAATGTTTCTATTGAGAAAAAAAAAGACGCTGTCCCTCTATAGTTGGTATTTAGGGTATGTAATTCAGGATCACGTATGAATTTATACTGGGTGCAGCTGGACACACCTGTAATCTCAGCAACTCCAGAAGCTATGGTAGGAGGATCACAAGTTCAAAATCAGCCTCAGAAATTTAACAAGGCCCCAATCAACTTAGGCCCTAATCTGTCTCAAAATAAAAGATAAAAAGGGCTGGGGATGTGGCTCGTAGTTAAGCACCCCTGGGTTCAATCCCTGGTACAAAAACAAACAAACAAAAAGCTTACCTCAGCATCTAATACAGAATGAACAAAATGCCTGCTTCCAACAAGCTTGCTTTTTTTTTTTTCTCCTCCTTTGCTTAGAAAACTTCCTACACCCACTGTGGCTGTCACATTATTGGGACTACTGTCATTTGCAGGGAGGCAATTAAACTGCCTCTGCTGCATGAAATAGCAATCAGCCTCAACCCTACACCATCCAAATAACTGATGCTTTCCCTTTAAGATCAGGAATATGGCAATGATATCTTTTCAAACCACCTCTATTGAACAGAGGTTTGAAGTTCTAGCCATTATAATACAGCATGAAAAGGAAATAACAGGCATACAGACCAGAAAGAAACAAAAATCTGCTCCTATTTGGATTATTTACATAGAAAATCCCCCAAACATCTACAAAAACAACCTCCTCAGCTAAGAAATGATCTCAGTAGTCATAGGATACAAGATAAAATGTAGAAAATGGATATGTGAGCTCCTAAGTTAAAGATACATAATCACTCAAAAACTGTGAAACACCTAGTTGTAAATCTACAAAACATGCACAGGAAGAACGTATGCACTGAAAACTACAAAGGCTGATTTAAAAAAAAAATAAAGATGATCTCAATATATGAAGCTATCTAAGACAGAACATAGCAGAAATGTCACCAACTAAAATTTATGTGTGTTTCTGTGTGTTTAATATCTTTATCATACAAAACCCAGAAAATTTTTTGGTCAATAAACCTAGATTATACTACAGTGTATGTGGAATTACAAAGGAATAACAACAGCTGAATCAATTTTGTAAAAGAAAGAGTGATGAATCACTACACATTTGGGGGGCTTAAAAAGAGAAATTTATTATCTCATAATTACTTTTTAAATTGAAAAGCTGGCATAGTGTTGCAGAACTATAATACCAGCAAAATCAGGTCACTGAGGCAGGAGGATCTCAAGTTTGAGGCCAGCAAGGGAAACTTAATGAGACCGTGTCTTGAAATTTAAAAAAATAAAAGAGCTATGGATGTAGCTTAGTGTTAACAAATAAAAAATATATGTATTTATATGATGTTTAGAAATAAATACTACAAATTGTCTAAATCAAGCTAATTAATGCCTGTATACTGCCTCACATACATTTTTTGTAGTGAGAACACTTAAAATCTACTCTTGGCAGTTTTCATATATATAATACAGGGATATTAACTATATAATTGCTATGTTGTCCAACAGATCTCTTGAATTCATACCTCCTGAAATGTATGCTTTGTATACTTTGACCAACATTTCTCTAACCCCAGCAAATACTATTCTATTCCACTGCTATGTCACTCTACTCAATTTATAATTATATACACATATACATGCATTTGTATATGCATACACACACATATACATATATATATATATATATATATGTATGTATATAAATAAATCAAGATTGTGTATTATTGGCTGAGGAATAGATAGCATATATCAATATGGCAAAATAGAGAACCCAGAAAGAGACCCATACAAATATGCTCAACTGTTTTTTTCACGTAGATGAAAAAGCCATTCAAAAAGAATATTTTATCAACAAAGGGTACCAAAACAAGAAATCGTCCATGGGTAAAAATATTAACTTTCACCTAAGTTTCATAGTTTACATACAAATTAACTCAAAATGGATCACAGAATTAAATGTAAAATGATAAAACTTACTGGAAGTAAAGATTTGAAAACCATACATAGAATATACAAAAAACTAAAAATTCAGTGGTGAAAAAACAATCTCAGTAAGCTAGGAAAAAAGGTAAAATACCTCAAACCAATATAGAGTAACTTTTAAAAAAAAGTACAAATAATACCATACCTTAATGGTGAGAAACTAGTTTTGCCCCCAAGATCAGGAACAAGACAAGGGCAACCCACCTTATCACTGCTTTTGACACTATATTGCAAGTCCTACTTAATGCATTAAGATGACAGAAAAAAATAAAAGGTACCTAGATAAGGAAGGAAGACAGAAAACTGTGCTTTTTCACAGATGACATAATCATCTATGTCGAAAATCTAAAGATACAAAACAAAAAAAAAATAGCAATGCTCCTGGAACAAGTAATTGATTATAGCAAGGTTGTAGGATATAAAGCTAATATACAAAAGTCAACTGCTTTCTTATGTACTATACTAGCATCAAACAAGTGGAATTTGAAATAAAAAACAATCTCATTTATATTAATGTCCAAAATACTTAGGCAAAAATCTACCAAATTTCGCACAAGATCACCATAAAACAGTAATGAAAGAAATCAAAAAATAACTAAATAAAGCAGATTCCATGTCCATGGATAAAACGACTCAATACTAACAAATTCTTCCCAACTTGATCTATACGTTCAATGAGACTCTGACTAAAAATCTCAAGAAGTTATTTTGTTAATATTGACAAACTGATTCTAAATTTATACAGAGAGGGGCTGGGGTTGTGGCTCAGTGGTTGAGTGCTTGCCTAGCACACATGAGGCACTGGGTTTGATCCTCAGCACTACGTAAAAATAAAAAATAAAGGTGCTGTGTCCACCTATAACTAAATATATATAATAAAGCCACAGTAATCAAGAATGTGTGATATTAGTGAGAACAAACAGATAAATGGAACATAAAGCTCAAAACTAGACACATAAATATAGTCAATTATTCTTTGACAAAGAAACAAAGGCAACATAATGATGATGAAAGATAAGTATTCCCAACAAATAGTGCTGGAACAAGTCCACAACCATGTGCAAAAATAAACCTAGACCTTTACACTCAAATTATTCACAAAGATTAACTCAAAGTGCATCATGAATCTGAATGTAAATGTAAAATTAGATTTCTCCTAGATTACAAGGTTAACAAAGAAGAAAATCTAGATGACATAGGGTTTGGTGATGACTTTTTAGATATAACCGAGGCACTATCACCCATGAAAGCAAGAATTTTAAACACAAATTCATTAAAATTAATATCTTCTTTGCTGAAAAACACACTTTCAAGAGAATAAAATGACAACCCCTGAGAGGAGAAAATATTTTCAAAGACATAGGACGGTTATCCAAAATACACAAAGAACTCTGAAAACAATAAGATAATAAGCCAATGAAAAAGTCGGTCAAAGATCTCAACAAACATCTCAAAGACATACAGATGACAAATAAGCATATGAAATGATGTTCCACATCATAGTCATCAGGAGAATGAAAATTAAAACAACAATGAGAAATCACTATACACCTATTAGAATGGGCAAATCCAGAACAATGACACTAATAACATCAAATGCTGGCAAGGATGTGGAACAACAGCTCTCATTCATTGCTGGTGGGACAGCTATTTTGGAAGATAGTTTTTTTACAAAAGTAAACATAGTCTTACCATATGACTCAGTAATCACACTCCTTGGTATTTACCCAAACAAAATGAACTTGTGTCCACACAAACACCTGTGTGCAACTGTTTCTAGTAGCTTTATTTAATAATTGTCAAAACTTAGAAGCAACCAAGTTGTCTTTTGATAGATAAACAAACTGTGGTACAGCCAGACAATGTAATATTATTCTGCACTAAAAAGAAATGAGCTATCAAGTAAAAAACAGACATAAAGGAGATTTAAATTCATATTACTAAGTGAAATACATCAATCTGAAAAAACAAACTATACATACATACTATATGCTTCCAACTACATGACATTCTAGAAAAGAAGTTATGGAAACAGTTAAAACTTCAGGGGTTCCCAGGGGTTAGGAGAGAGAGAGAGGGAGGGGGAGGACTGAGGTGGAAAACCGAGGGTTTTTAGGGCAGTCCAATTATTATGTATGATACCATAATAGTGGATACATGTTGTTATAAATGTATCCAAACCCAAAAAGTACAAGGGTGAACACTAATTTAAACTGTGGTCTTCACATGTCAATGTAGGTTCACTATTTATAACAAACACGTCACCCCAGGGAAGAAATGCTGATATTGGAGGAGGTATCCACATGGGGCGGGGGGGGCAGGAGGTAAATTTCTGTACCTTCTGCTCAATTTTTGCTAATACAAATTAAAGCCACATGGAGATTTTATCTGACCCCAGTTGTAATGGCAATCAACAAGTACAAATAACAAATGCTGGTGAGGTTGAGCAGAAAAGGAACACACATTGTTGGTGGGACTGAAAAATTGGTACAACCACTATAGAAAATCCTCAAAAGACAAAGAATGGCCAGGTGAGGTGGCACATGCCTATAATCCCAGCCACTCCAGAGGCTGAGGCAGGAGGACCACAAGTTCAAAGCCAGCTTCGACAAAAGCGAGGCACTAAGCAACTCAGTAAGACCCTGTCTGTCTCTAAATAAAATACAAAAAAAAGGGCTGGGGATGTGGTTCAGTGCTTCTAGGTTCAATCCCAGGTACCCGCTCCCCCACAAAAAAGACAAAGAATGGAACCACCATGTGATCCTGGTCTCCCATTCCTAGCTATTTATCCAAAGGAATTAAAATCCGCACACTATAGCAATATATGCACACCAATGTTTACAGCAGCACAATTTGCAATATCCAAGTTATGGAACCAGCCTGAGTGTCAGTCAACAGATGAATAGACAAAGAAAATGCGGTATATAAACGCAATAAAAGTTTTAGTCAGCCATAAAGAATAATGAAATTATGGTATTTGCTGGCAAATAGATGGAACTGGAGAATACCATGTTAAATGAAATAAGCCTGACTCAGAAAGTCAATTGTCAAATATTTTCTCTCATGCAGAAGACCAAAAAAGGAATAAAAAGGGTTCTCACCAAATAGGAGAGAGACTAGTAGAATATAGGAAGGGGATCAGGGAGAGGAAGAAAGAAATGGGGAGGTACTTGGGAGTGAATTTTGTCAAATTTTGGGCAGGTATGAATGTCACAATGAATCCCACTGCTATATGTAATTATAATGCACCAAGTAAAAATTATAAAAGTAAAATCTATTAAAAAATTCAATTCTCAATTCAATTAAACAAAAGCACTAAATAATATATGCACTGAGTAAAGAAAATCACAGTTTTCCCAGCACCATTTGTTGAAGATGCTATCTTTCCTCCATTGCATGCTTTTAGCCCCTTTGTCAAAAATAAGATAGTTGTAATTTTGTGGATTGGTCTCTGTGTCCTCTATTCTGTACCACTGGTCCACCCGCCTGTTTTGGTACCAGTACCATGCTGTTTTTGTTACTCTTGCTCCTGAACAGATACTTCTCAGAGGAGGACATACAATCAATCAACAAGTACATGAAAAATGCTCACCATCTCTAGCAGTCAGAGAAATGCAAATCAAAACCACCCTAAGATACCATCTCACTCCAGTAAGATTGGCAGCCATTATGAAGTCAAACAACAACAAGTGCTGGCGAGGATGTGGGGAAAAGGGTACACTTGTACATTGCTGGTGGGACTGCAAATTGGTGCGGCCAATTTGGAAAGCAGTATGGAGATTCCTCGGAAAGCTGGGAATGGAACCACCACTTGACCCAGCTATTCCCCTTCTTGGACTATTCCCTAAAGACCTTAAAAGAGCGTACTATAGGGATACTGCTACATCGATGTTCATAGCAGCACAATTCACAATAGCTAGTCTTGGAACCAACCTAGATGCCCTTCAATAGATGAATGGATAAAAAAATGTGGCATTTATACACAATGGAGTATTACTCAGCACTAACAAATGACAAAATCATGGCATTTGCAGGGAAGTGGATGGCACTAGAGCAGATTATGCTAAGTGAAGCTAGCCAATCCCTAAAAAACAAATGCCAAATGTCTTCTTTGATATAAGGAGAGAACTAAGAACAGAGCAGGGAGGAAGATAATGAGAAGAAGATTAACATTAAACAGGGACGAGAGGTGGGAGGGAAAGGGAGAGAGAAGGGAAATTGCATGGAAATGGAAGGAGACCCTCATCGTTATACAAAATTAAGTAATGTGAGGGGAAAGGGGAAAAAAAACAAG
>NW_026000254.1:597426-605102 GCF_001458135.2 Marmota marmota marmota
AGGAGGCATTGTTTCCCCACTCTTACCACTTTCACTCTTTTCCTTGAACTTATATGTTAATTCTCATTAGATAGTACTGTAATCTTACCACACGACTGCAGATGTGTTTCAACTTACAAACCCATCATCTTATAAACCCATGAACATATTAGGGCTGGGGGTGTAGCTCAAGCGGTAACACGCTCGCCTGGCATGCGTGCAGCCTGGGTTCAAATCCTCAGCACCAACAATACGAAAAAAAAAAAAAAAAGATGTTGTGTCCGCCGAGAACTAAAAGAAAAAAATTAAAAAATTCTCATCTCTCTCTCTCTCTCGAAAAAAAAAAAAAAAAGAAAGCAACATTAGAATAACCTTGACTCACCCAAGACAAATCTGGAAATTATCTGCAGAAATACTATGACAGTCTCTCATTTAGAATCTGAACACCTCAGATTAAGTGTGCATGCTTGCTCAGGGTTCTTTGCACTGCAGTATTATCATGCAAAGAAAATATGGGAAGGGAAACCGACAAAGTAGAATCAGAAATTTTCAACATTGACTTTGGAGGTGAGAATGTTAACTGAGAACATATCCCAGCCATATCCTCTACTCTATAGTCCTGGAAAACTGCTACAAATGCGGGAATTATCCTTCTGGCCATTTACTCCCAATTACTTTAAAGAAACTGGTATCAAAACAACTAGGCAACAGAATAGGGCTCACCAATGTTGTAGATTATCAGTTTGTCAGGAGAGAGAATTTGTCTCACAACTCTACAGTGCACATAATATCTATTTACACAGCCAACCCTACACCCCCCTCTCCTATAGACACCAGTCTCCCTATCCTAATGCTAAGAAGTCCTTCTTAGCATTCTCAACAAAAAATAAAAACAACAATGCCCAAGTTTTAAATTATGTGTATGATGGAGGAAAGGAAAAATTCCTGTTTACAAAACTTTAAATTGATGTTCCAAAACAGTCCCTTTAAGAATCTGTTTCCAATACTCTTCGTTATTTGTGGCCAGACTTGGTGTAAAAGAGCAATTATAACATTGACTGGTATTTTTTATCTTATCACATCTGTTTCAAAGATACAAATGCTTTCTCCGCCTTCCCCATTTCTAACAGAAAATTAAGAAATCAGCTTTAAACCAATACTCTACTCAAATGTCAAAATCCCACAGAAAAGCTAGCCCCATTCTAACAGGTAAATTGGACCCAAAAGGCCATAGTCAGCATTCAGTGACTTCAGGAAAACATCTTCATCTGTCAGCATTCAAGTTACTTAAAAAAGATCACTTCACCTGAAACTTATTTTGAAAAATAAAAATGCCTGGTAAAACAAATATCTAACTCAGTTCTGAGGTAGGGATTTTTTTTTTCAAGCTGTACAGTTTATTTGTCTACACAGGCCAGCCTTGAGAGTGAATGCATTAGGAATTTGTTTCAAAATAATTGTTTCCAAATGACTGTTGAACTCAGGTGACAGCTACATGGGCATTCATTATACTGTTTTCTATTCTGGGATATGTTGGGCAATCTTGCATATGAAAGAAATTTTAAATTAACTTTATCCTGTCAGATCTTTCCATTCCCATCCTCCACACTGCTGCTAGAGCAATCCTTCTAAAACTCAAAATTTACCTAAACCAAATACAAACGCTTTACCTAGACCAGCATTTGAGACTTATGGGACTTAGTTCCCTGCCTATTTTCTATCAGCAACATATTACATTATATTCCAGTAGGACTCCCTGCATGCTTTAGCCATGTCAAGCCTTTTAGTTTTCCAAACACTCAAGAGTTGATACCTTGACTCACTGCTCTCTGCTAAAATGGCTGCACCCTGGATATCCCTTAAGTTTAACTTAAGACACCTCTCTTCTCTGGGGCCTTTTGAGATTTTTCTCTCCCCCAGAGTATAACTGACCCCCTCGATAGTGCATCCATGGTATCCTGCAAATACAACCTCAATCAACACAACTTTTTACCTGACAGTCTCCCTACTAGTCTGAATTTTACTCAAGGGGAACTCATGTCATATCTGCCTTTATATTTCCTGTCACCAGCAGAGGTACTGTCAATTAAAAAAAATGAATAGCTAGTAAATGTAAAACAAAGCTAAAAAAAAATCCTAGTCACATTAAACTCTCTTGGTGAAATTTTCAACTGAAGAAATCAACTTACAATATTTATTTAATCCTCATTTTTTCCACTCAATAGTTATGAAAATATTATATGCAGGACATTGATAGGTACTATGAGATAACCAGGTATATAGAAATGTAGAAAATAAGGGGAAATGGTTGACTAAAGACAACAGTACTACAAAGGAACAAAATTAGTATACAAAACATGAAGAAATTGCATCTTTCTTCTAGTGGCCAAAACTGAAAACACAAATCATAAGACTGATACAGTAATAAGATAAACCCTATCCCAACACAAACCATGATTCTCTTGCCTTTTAATATTTTGGGGTGCTGCAATTTACAATAGCCAAACTATGGAACCAACCTATATGTCCATAAATGGATTTTAAAAACGTGGTATATAAAGTAAATAAAATTATGGTACTGGGGCTAGGGTTGTGGCTAAGAGGTAGAGGGCTCACCTAGCACGCATAAGGCTCTGGGTTTGATCCTCAGCACTGCATAAAAATAAAGATATTGTGTCCACCTATAACTAAAATTTAAAAATAAAATGTGGTATATATACACAATGAATATTTTTCAGCCACAAAGGAAAATGAAATTATGGCATTTGCAGGAAAATTGATGGAAATAAAGACCATTATGTTAGGCAAAATAAGTCAAACTCAGAAGGTCAATGGAAGGATGTTTTTGTGCATATGCAGAAACTATAGAGGAAAATAAAGGTGGGTATAGATCTCAGGGAAATCAGTAGAAAAAGGGCTAGGAGGTGGGAAGAAAGGGGAAGTGCTGGGGAGTAATAATGGCCAAATTATATTGCCTATTGTGTGCATGTACTAATATGTAACAACAAATCCCATCATTATGTACAACTCTAATCCACCAATTAAAAAGCTGGGGAAATGTTTGGGGTGTTGGGAGTGTAGCTCAGTGGGAGAGCACTTGCCTAGCATGCATGAGACCCAGGATTCCAACTCAGGCACCAAAGACTGAATTTTTATAGATGATATTTGCATAAAGCAGAGCATACCTCTAGCAAAACAATAAGCCCAGCTTTCACCTTGGGCCGAAGTATAGAAAAATATCTACTAGGAAATATAAGAACACACAACAAATCAATCTGGACATACTCTTAATGACACAGAAAAAAAATAAGTGTAGGGAAATCTTTAGAATTCATCATCTTTTATTGTAGGACTGCTATCAAAACCCTGAAATTATATGGATAATTTTGCATGCATATTTTTCCGTGAAGATGGTCAATAGTTTCATTGACTAAGGATCCATGACTTGAAACACCTGAAAGACAGCTAAGACACTGTATGTATGCTTAGCCATTACAATGTTTTCACTTGTTATATCCCTTTGATTTGTGAAGAACAGGTATAAGGTATGTTCCCAAAAGCTACACGATAAGCTACTATTAAATACAATAAAGAAAATACCGGGTACCAAAGAAACAGAATTCTAAACCTTTTGCAATATTTAGCTCCAATTCTCTTATGTTCTTAAGTTTACAGAGAAACAAGTAGCATCTCTAAAGATCAAGCGTCCTATATATAATGGGAAAATCTGTATGCCTAGATTAAGTCCTCTAGTCCTGTATTGAAAAAAGGTGGATAAGAAGCACAGCTCTTATATAACACCAAACAACAGCTGGATGAAATTAGATTTCTAAATCTAGACTTTACATGCCTTAATGGATTCTAACAAAAGTTTTATTTATATGGATATATGGAAGGAGAACTTTCAGTGATTTTTTTTCTCTGTAATTTCAGTGATTTGCTTCCATCCACATGGATTTTTTTTAATAAATTAAAGGCAGAAAGTGAGGAACACTACTAGAAAAAAAGTGAAGCAGAGGACAACAGCATAATGGAAATGCCTGGGAAGCAAACAGACCTGGGCTTAAATTCCATGTTCTAGCTGTATATTCTCAGACAAATTACTGTTCCTAACTCAGTCACTTCTGTAAAATAACACAGTTTATGTCATAGGATTGTGCATGGCAAAGAATAAGCCATATTGTTCCTTGTTCTGTTCCATTCAACTCCACATTAATCTAAAGGTAGCAACTTTGCTAGATATTCTTTATTATTTTTTAGTTGTAGTTGGACACAATACCTTTATTTTATTTATTTATTTTTATGTGGTGCTGAGGATCGAACCCAGGGCGTCACACATGCGAGGCAAGCGCTCCACCACTGAGCCACAACCCCAGCCCTCTTTGCCAGATATTCTATAGATATAAATACATACAGATCTAATCAAAAGCAAAAAAAGAACTTTTTTTTTCAACCTTTCTACAAATTTACCACATATAAAGACATGGCATATGTGAATCTCCAGACTGTTAAGCACTGATATTAACTAAAAAGTTCAACTGAAAACAATGAGATTGGGTGGCTGCAGTCTCATCTTCAAATTACATTTCTGCAAAGGTAAATATTGCCTACTAAATAATGTGTAGGCTTTGTGCTCCCATCAGTAGCACGTATACTAAACTTCGAACAACACAGAGATTAGCGTGGACCCTGAGCAAGGATGACATACAAATTCGTGAAGTGTTCTATATTTTTAAATAAAAAAATAATGTGTAGGCCATGTGACAATAAAAAATATGAACCAGATCAACTATTTTGGGCTGGTACAAATGAATATGGAAGGAAAAAATTCTTTTGCATTGTTTAAAAGAGCAAATTAGTTTTAGTAATTATTAATGAGGCAGCAAACTCTTCATTTTTATCAAAATAATTCCAACTTCACAGGATTGTTATGAGGATCAAATTAGTTCATTGATGAGAAATTTGAAGAACAAAGACTTTAAAATTAAACACACTGCCAGGCATTGTGGCATATGCCTATTCATCCCAGTAACAAGGGTGGCTGAGATGGGAGAATCATTAAGGCCAGCCTCAGCAACTTAGCAAGACCCTGTCTCAAAATTATAAAAAACAAACAAACAAAAAAAAAAAACAATAAAGGACTGGGGATATAGCTCAGGGGTGAAGTGTCTATGAGTTCAATTCCCAGTACCAAAAATAAATAAATAAGTATACACCCCAATATACAGTATAGACAAAACGGTTTTGTGTTACTAATTGAAGAGCACCATGCATAGCCTAGCACCTAGGTATTTCACATTTTTTAAAATATTCTTTTTTTAGTTGTAGGTGTAAACAATACCTTTATTTATTATCTTTATGTGTTGCTGAGGATCAAACCCAGGGCCTTACACATGCTAGGTGAGCACTGTACCACTGAGCCACAACCCCAGCCCATGTTTCATATCTTTTAAATAAACTATGCAATGTGACCAATCTGTCACTTTAAAATATTTATATTACATAAAAGGAGCTTGCAGTATGCAAAGATACTATAATTCTCAGCAATAATCAAGTAGAAACAATAATTAAGATCCCTTAAAATGGTATCTATATAATCTCAGCTTTCAATCCAAACAAATGTTGAGTATTAAACATAAACAATCTGACTTATTCTCAAAAACGAAGAAGCTAAAAAATAAGCAAGTTTTCTACCTAGTACAAATTCCAAACCTTAAAAAAATTACACTTTTCCATAATTCATTTTTAAGTGTAGTATATTTGACCAGTCCTTCCCAGAATAAAAAATAGGAGTTTGGGGCTGGGGATGTGGCTCAAGCGGCATCACGCTCGCCTGGCATGCGTGTGGCCCGGGTTCGATCCTCAGCACCATATACAAAGATGTTGTGTCCGCCGAAAACTAAAAAAAGAAATAAATATTAAAAATTTTCTCTCTCTGTCTCTCTCTCTCTCAAAAAAAAAATAGGAGTCAATAGGTGACCATTTGGACCAAAATAACAGTACATAACTAGTTTTCAACAGTACTTAAACAGAGAAAGTCAAATCTGAAAAGTATTAGAAGACAATACAGGAAAATATTCTTATAATCTTGGCAGGGAAAGAACCTTCCAAGAAAAGCCATGCAATAGAGAAATCATTAAAAAATAAGATCTGACTACACAAAAATTTCAAATCATAAACACAAAAAAATTTTTGCAAAAGGATAAAGAAAGGTTGTTTCTAATGTAAATGATTCCCCAAACCCAGACAAATAATCCAACTGAAAACCAAGTGAAGGGGCATGAATTTGCAAACTGCAGGTATAAACATTTGCTCACCCTCACTAGAAGTTAAAAAAATATGCTAATGAAAGCAAGGCAAGGAGGTGCTATTTCCCACTTACCAGACTGGATAAAATTAAAAAGATAAAAAAATATCCTGCTTTGGCAGGTAAAGGTGGAGAATAGGGCACTCAGAGACACTGTCAGTGGGAATGTCAATTCAATACAATCCTTTTTAAGGGTCATTTTTCAAGTACCTGTAAAAATTTAAATTGATGTCACACTCTGATCTATGAACAACTCTATTATTGTATGACTCAACAAAAGGGAATGATTAAATTACAGGGATTCATACTTTGGAGTGCAATGCATCCATTAAAGGAGGAGTCAAGCCATGTGTTCTAGCATATAAAAATGCATATAGTTCATACATGGATATGCAAGGTATATAAATGCTAGCAGATATAAAATCATATATACAAATTGTTAACAGACACTTCTGAAGCTTGATATAAATAAAAGTGGACTGCCATTTGGAGGGAGGACTAATTGTTAAGTGAACTATTTATTGTTTGACTTTTAAAAATAGGAAACGTCATATTTACAAACAGCTGAAAAGGAAAGAGAAAAAGATGAGCTTAGAAAAGTTCTTTTTTTCCTGCTTGTTTGTTTTTTTTTGTCGTACTGAGGAATTGAACCCAGGGTGCATGCTAGGCAAACCCTCTACCACTGAGCTATATTCACAACCCAGAAAACATCACTTAAATTTCAAAGTTTTACAAGCAAGAAATTCAATCCCATCTACTGGTTTATGGCATCCAAATTTATGCATGAAAACACAGAAACAAATCAAATTGTCCCAAGATAGAGTTCCCAATTGACCTCATGTTAGAAAGCTAAAAACCACAGTCAAAAAGGAAAAAAAAAAACTGATCATTCTTTGCACTTTTGCCTTTCTCAGGCAACTTTGTTTTTTAATTAAACTTTCCCTGTATTTAATTAAATTTTCTTACAGAAAGAGACCACTTATTCTGTACTTTTATGGATAACACCTGGTGTCACATTTAGAAATAGACACAAGTTCTGTACATTCATGTGTCACTTAACACTGGGGCTATGGTATGAGAAATATGCCATCAGGGGGATTTCATTGATGTGCAATAGTGTATTTACTACGATGGTTGCAATGTCAGAAGGCAATATGCTCTTATGGTACCACTATCTTTGACTGAAACATTGCTATTCAGTATGTAGAGATCTGAATTCATCCATGAAGGCAGTCTTTTACTTTTTAAAAGCAAAAACACAAACAAAATGGAAAAAAGAAAAAAAAGTTGTTGACGTAAAAAATTGTTTTCAAATAATGTCTTCATTCTCCAGACTGTTTTTTTCCCCCCATAGTGATGGGTTTGAACCTGGGTCCTCTCCCATGCTCAC
>NW_026000254.1:606719-610623 GCF_001458135.2 Marmota marmota marmota
TTTTTTTTTTTTTTTTTTGATTATGTACTATCTTGCAACTTAAACTACCTTGAAATTACCTGTACTCACTACTGTAGTAGTCATGGGCAACACTATAAAACCAAACTCTTCCCTATATTCTTTGCCATGACTCGATACTATCAAATTATTTTGCCAATATAATGATTTTTTAAACCCAATTTTACTTTGCATTTCTGATGCTTGGTTTGAGCATCTTTTCTTGTTATTGAACATCTTTAGTTTCCTATTGTGAAAAAAGTCTGTCCCTAATTTTCTACTGGACTATCTCTTCTTATCTTTAAATGTTACCCTGATCATTAAGAGGAGGACATACCAAAATATGTATACATCTTCTAAAATTGATTTAGTGATACATTAGAAAATGATAACAAAAGGAATGGAAAATGTCCTTTTAAACAAGAACATTACTTTCAGAGTACTTTATATCAGGACTACATTAACATCCTTAATGATAAATCCAGCTCAAACATAAAAATGCATTTAAAGTATATATCTTGTGACAAAATAATCGTTTATGCTATTGATTCATTTGGAATATACTTACTTAATTTCATGTACATAGCATTTTGCCCATGACATTTTTCATATATCTTGTTTAATAGTAACAAAATCCTATATTACATTCTCTGATACAATCCTGTAATAGCACATTCTGCTATAGCACAATCCTGCTATAGCACATTCTATTCATTCCTCATATTATTATACTGATCTTTTTGAGTGTGATTTACAAGTCTCCCCTAAAAGACCACCCTATTTGTCCACTGTGTAGTTGCTTATCTCTGTGTTCCAGGTATATGGCAGCAACGAGTATGTCCTCAATAAATATTTGTTGAATGAATACCATCACCCTCATTTAAAGAATGAGGAAACTGGCTCAGTGATGAAGTAATCTGCCCCAAGTAACATAGCTATTATGTATTTTTTTCACATAAATTATAATAAGCTTATCTTTGTACTGTATCATTTCAACATTTTAAAATACATCATTGTACTTAAATGTTCACAATATCCTATATATTAGGGTTTTTGAATATAATTTTGTAGTTAAGAATGGAAATTTTGCAATACATTCTAAGCCCACTCAAATCCTAATTTATAATATGAAGTACAGCTGTCTCTTCACAGGCTTGGTTGATCACTAACTGGGTATAGGAGCCTCTATAGGCAGAAAACATTTTTAGGGGAGAGGAGATAAAGAGGGAAGAGAGGAAGAACAGCAGCAGTTAAAACAACAGAGTTGAGGACCAGGTGTAGGTATATTCATCTAAAGACCATAAACAGCTCTTGTAGTATCGACTGCACATGCCACTTTGAAATCTAACCTTGGCCCAGAGGTTTTTCTCAATATTACCTGTATTCATAGAAGACAACTGCAGGCTTTCTCACATATCAACAGTCTCAAAGGCTGGGGAGGCACATAGAATTAAGAGCTGTGAGAAATAATAGATAGGCTATATCAATGCATGGACAGTGCAGTGAAAGAAATAATGACACAAAGAAAAAGGTTAAGAAACTTTAAACATGATCTTACTTACAGTCCTTGACTGGACTATGAGTTTCTCAAGGGCCAATATCAAGCTTCATTCATTTAATATCCCCAAGTCCTTGTACTTATAGACACTCAATAAATGCTTATTCAACTTAATGAGGAGAGGTAAGATGTGAGAAGGGAAAAGATAGATATAAATTTTAAAGTAACCATGGTTTTCATTTATTGAGCACTTGCTATATGCCTCACACAGTACTTTAGATACTATGTAAAATGTTAAAAGGGATAATATTTACCTCTTTTCTAACCTGCTATATGTGGTGCTACTCAAGTATGTTAATAGTGGTGACCTGATGACTATTGGGAAGACTCATTATGAGTTTCTAAGGTTACAGCAGAATCTTGAACATAAGAACCTTGAACAGTAGGGGCTGTATAGATGGAAAGAGATCAAGGCAACCCACAGAACTGGGTAAGACACTTCAGAGAGTTTAAATGGGACTCCCAACATTTTGTAAAGTGAAAAGCTACTCTGGTGGAACATTCAGCTATCACTGGCCAGAGACTCAGATTCAAACTGACTGAAGAACAAACCCCATTCCTCCACACCACTGATGATTCGACACAGACCTTAAGGTCCTGAGACATGCTTAGTTAATTGGCCATCATTTCATCACCCTGACTGCCCACCTGACCTGTTGGAGGAGTAGATCAAACTAGTATATTTAATAAATTACCATTCACTTATTATTGCTTACTGGGTATTAAAATCTTACATTTCATCATTTATTCCAATAACCATAGGAATAAGGTATTTCTCCAGATGAAACAATTGGCAGAATTAAATTAACTTACCCAAACTGATAGAACTAATAAGTGACCAGTTCTTGCCAAATCTAGAACTGTCTAGGCTGCTTGCTCCTTCTAAATGGGCTGCATGGTCCTTCTACTCTTTTCAAAGCTTCTCAGACTTTTCTACCTAAATTCTAATAAAGATTTTATATTCACAAAAATAGGTTAAGATATAATGAAAAGGAATCCTGGGGAAATTAAGTAGAAAGAGAAAAGATGGACTGAGTAAAAAGCTCAAAGCTTCTACCCATGGCAAAAAGTTTCCTTTGATTTCACCCTTTATCTTAATTTCATTGGCTGATTCCAGTTCTACGACAGAAATGTACAAGACTAAGCCTGGAACATCCTGACACAGGAAGCTATCAAAGACTACTATACATCATGTCAAGAAGAATCAGGTGCCAATTTTAAGAGAGTCCCACATTAGCCAAAAGGGGGACAATTTGAACTTTAATATATCAGCTTCAAAAATGTATTAAAACTCATCAAGTGTTGATATCCATTAGTGCAAGGTTTTAGAGAGATACATTTATATGTAACCTTTGGGATGACAGGGAACCAATTCCTTATATTGAAAGCAATGTTTTTAAGTGAGCATTTATCCTGTCCTTCCTACATAAACTGTATCACTGAGTAACCAAATAAAAGAAGAGAAACAAAATTATTCTAGCTAAAAGATGAAAACAAAATGATAGCACTGAAACATCACTATTTGGCAGCCCACAATGAATTAATGGATTTTTAAAATCTAATCATCAAAACATAATGAATGTTGTTAATGAACACATCCCCACCATTATGCTTGCCAAAGGAAATGAACCTGAATTTATCAAGCCTCTGGATCCAGTTGCCAATATGCAGGAAATAGGAACACTGATTTAGAGACATTTTGAGGACCATTGTAATAAAGGATTTCAAAATTACTTCCAGCTGAAGGTAAAACTAAACAGCACTGAAGAGTAAAGTGTTTAATTCTGAGAAAGTAGAGTCCAGAAAAAAAATAAATTGTGCCAACCATTATTTTATGCCAGTGGCAGTATATTCAAACTTACCAATCTTTAAAATCTACATTAAATCATTCTAGAATAATTTAAATCCTCCCTATGTTTAGTCACCACTTAATGACTTTTGAAAAGGAAAAACTTCTTTCAACTCTTAAGATTATACAACCAGAATCGAGGGGTTGGTTTTAACATTTATCTAATTCAATCAGAAATCCAAACTGAATCAGATCTGCAATACCAATCTCCATAAAGACAAATTCCCACTTTTTATGAAATCACATTCTGGGATCAATGTCACCACTGTTAATTTTAAAAGCCAAATGATTTAATCCCAGCCACTCGGGAGGCTGAGGCAGGAAAATCGTTAAGTTCAAAGCCAGCCTCAGTAATGTGGCAAGGCCCTACTTAGTGACTGTCTCAAAATAAAAAAGGGGCTGAGAATGGGGATGTGTATCTGTGGCTGTGCACCCCTGGGTTCAATCCTCGATACCCTCCCCACCAAAAAAAAAAAAAAAAAAAAAAAAAAAAAAAAAAA
>NW_026000254.1:610645-613148 GCF_001458135.2 Marmota marmota marmota
TTTACCATTGAACCACATCCTCATCCCTTTTTATTTTTTTTAATACCTTTTTAGTTGTCGATAGACACAATACCCCCATTTTATTTTTATGTGATGCTGAGGATCGAACCTAGCGCCTTCCACACGTGAGGCAAGTATCATACCACTGAGCCAAAACTCCAGCCCTCACCCCTTTTTATTTTGAGACTGGGTCTCACCAAGTTGCTTAAGGCCTTGCAGGTTGCTGAGGCAGGCCTTGAAATTGTGATCCTCTTTCCTCAGTCTCCCAAGCCACTGGGACTACAGGCGTGCGCCACTGCTTACGGTCTGACTGTATCTTGATGAGAATAATCTCATCGAGATATATAAGGAAATCTGACAAGTAGGGACCTAGACTCCAGATTATGTGAAAACACTACAAGACATTCCAATCTGGAGGAGTCAAGCTAGCACCTGCAAAATATGGAATCAGATATAGGTATACAGAGAGGCATCTATATAGCAATGACACTGGATATACCCAGGTTTATGTTCTTCCACAATACTAATTTACCAAGGTTTTTCTTGAGGTACTATTATACTGTAAAGCACTATATACTGAACACAGTGAAAAATGTAGAACAGCCTTTCTAAAAGGCAATGTAGCAATAAGTGTTAAAAGCCTTAAGTTTTATATTCCAGTTCTGGAAATTTTCTTAAGGAAATAAACATGAACTCCATATATTAGATGTTGCTAAGCTTTGCTTATTCATTCAAGACTTATTAATTACCCACTATGTATGGGGAAGTACTGTTTAAGATGAAAAATTAGAACCTAAAGATTTGATCATAGGGAGCTAGTTAAATAAATTAAGAATCATTCATAATTCAGAATATAATGCAACCACTAAAATGCTATAGAAGTATACATAGTGGCATTGATAAGGAACAGATCATTATCTTAACTGGAAACAACAAATTTTAAAATGTATTTTGGGGGTGAGGCTATAGCTCAGTTGTAGAGCACATGACCAGCATGACGTGTCCCCGGAGTTACACATCTCCAATACCACAAAATAAGCAAATTCAAAAAATGAAAATAAATAAAAATACCATTTCTACAGTGGTTTGGAGGAAAATACTAAAAAGACATTTTGGGGACTACCAAGAAAATTTGAATGTGGACTGGACATGATATAATATTAAGAAAAATAAGTTCTCTAGGTAATAATAATATTATATTATGGTTTTATAAATGTTTATATGTGAAAGAATTAAAGGATGAAATGTCATCCTTACTTCATATGATTCAGAAAAATTAAAACCTATGTACAATTGGTGCTCTTTATACTTGGGTTCAGCAACCACAGAAAATATTTGAAGAAAAATATCTCCACGGAACATGTGCAATTATTTTTCTTGTAAATATGGTATAACTATTTACATATTATCAGATATTCTAAGTAATTTAGAGATGTGAGGATATGTATAGTTGACATACAAATGTCACACCATTTCATACAAGGAACTTAGGCATCTGTGAATTTTGGAATTCCAGGAGGGTGTGTACTGAAACCACCCCCCCCCATACAAAGGGGCAACTGTACATAAAAACCTAATACAGCAAATTCTTAACAGTTTCTAAAACTAACTGGTAATATGCAGATACTAATTTCAGGAAATTTATTATATATTTATCAGTATTTTCTCATCAATATTATGTTTACTTCTATGATCATGAAAAATGAAAAAGTCAGAAGTCTTTTCAAATAAGTTACTATAAAATGAATATACAAAAAGTCCCATTCCCAAAGCCTTCTTACTAAATGATTTCACAAACTCTAAGTACTATAAAAATGTAGTGTTACTTAAGTAATAATAGATTTTTGAGGATACTAGTTTTTAAATTTTTACTTATATGAATAATTTATACCCTTCTCACACAGTATAAAACTTGTGTCAACTGATGGTAGAATGCAGGGGGTAGAGGAAATACTAGATATTAAATAGTATTCTCCCTTAGTACCTATGTTACCTCCTCAAAAAGACTTTGAGGCAAAAATAAATGTTAATAATGACCAATTCTGGCTGGGCTTGTTGGTATATACCTCTAAACCCAGCTACTAGGTGGACTAAAGCAGGAGATCACAATTGAGCCAGGCTTGGATGTTGTCCTGAAATAAAAAAAATAAAAAGGGCTAGGGATGTAACTCAAGTGGTGGATCACTCCTGGGTTCAATCCCCAGTACCAGGACAAAAAAATCTTCTGGAAGAGGAGGTATGAATAGGGGTTTTTCTTATATTCCCCTTTGTACTTTTCAGTATATTTTAAAGTTCTCAGAAACAAAATGCAAACATTACAAAAAAAGCACAGTCCTCCTTGACTCCTCCCCTTCAAAAAAGTGTCAGTTTGCTCTAGTTACCCCAGCCACGGGTGCTGGGGATTAAACCCAGGGCTTCCTGCATACTAAGCAAGCACTCAACCACTGAGCCACAATCCCCAACCCCCTTCTCTTTTTTTTTTTTTTTTTTTTTTTTTTTTTTT
>NW_026000254.1:615622-621377 GCF_001458135.2 Marmota marmota marmota
AAAAAAAAAAAAAAAAAAAAAAAAAATCAAAATGACTAACAACTTTAGGGAACTCAAAGTTGAAAATTTTCAGGTTAACTGCCCAAACAAAAGCTACAGTTGTTTTCCTCATATTGAGAGCCACTCCTTCACTATCTGAAAGCATTTCTATAACCAGAAAACCAAGCTAGTCAACAAGTACATCAAGTTTTAGCAACTCAATCCCTATGACACATCAAATAAGAGGGCTTCCAAAGAATCTTAAGAGCTGAATTATCCCGGACATTAACATATATAAACATCTGGTAACCAGTCATTGAAGAAAGAGTCAGAGAACAATACAGGAAAACACAAAGAGTCCAAGTGCTTGTGATTACCTTATATATGCTGAGATCATTGTAAAACAGCCTAATATGGTTACAGCTACACAACAGAATTCAACAACTTATCTTTCTCCAGGACAGGTAACATGGAATGCAAGAGCAAATATTTTCAAAGCTACCCAATTTTTCATTTCAATCATACTTTGAACTCTTGGTTGAAAACACACAGCAAAAGAAAAAAAAAAACAACTGCATTTCCATTGTGAATGGCAGCTGTTAAAAAACTGTGAAAGGGGCTGGGGATATAGCTCAGTTTAAGGCCATGGGTCCAATCTCTAGCACTACCGAAAACAAACAAACAAAGTGGCTTGTCACTAATTCACTTTAAAACAAACAAACAAAAAAAACCTGTGGAAAACATTCAAATAGTGGAATGCTACTACACACAAAGTTCTATACCACTACTCTACAATTATCCTAGTTTCACAAACTTAGGCTACTACAGAAAATTCAAAAATATCTAATCACTATACCAAATATGCTCCAAACTGTTTTTACTGAAAGCATGATCTTGCTATAATTCCCCAAGAAAAGATCTGAGTGCATAATCCATAGATTGGTGATTCAATCATTTCATCTAAAAAAAATTAAAGATTTTCAATTGTGATGACCTCTCCCCTTTCTGTCCCTTCAACTAGAAAATACTCTTGTTTTAAAGATAGAAATAAGTAGCCTTGCTCTTCCCACATTTTGTGCCTCAGTCAAACACTGGCTAAGCCTGTGTGTTCAATTTCCATTCTCTGGTTTTGACCATGGAAGGAGTAGATCAAGGGATGGCTAATGCTGCATAAGAAATGAACAGTTTAAAGGACTTTATGCTGAAAGGACCATCATTTCCAGATGAAATAAAATGAAAAATAACAAGAATAAAAGTATACTTGTATTTAATAGCTGGGAATCAGAATATTAAATGGAAGCTCTCAAATATTGTTTTTGTATTGCAAATTCAAGAACAGTATGACAGCCAGAGGAACTCATCACTGTCTTAATAGCTTAGAAGTTATGGGTCAGAGCACCAGAGATAACATCATCAAATGAATAAAAAGCAACTTTATAATGTCATATAAAAATAACTAAATCACCTAAGGACACTGAAACCATGCATAAAAAACCCCAAAGGCATAATCAGGTCATATCTAGGAAACATTAGCTGCTACTACCAAGAGGCCTACTTTTCATGTGTAACAGTAAACAAAGCCAAGACATGGAACTGAATTCAGATATCAAATCAGACTTTACCACAAAAAAGGAATCCATGACTAGTTATTTTAGGATAGTGATTAGGCCAGCAGTATCAACTCCAACAGGGATACAGGAGATTACTACCATTGTTTCATTATAATGGATCCTCCAGGGTCTTTAACAAGAATGGGTTAGACACCACTACTGGGCTAAAATTCCCAAATGTAGGGGAAACACTATAGGACAATGTCTTCAACAAATAAATTAGAACTAAAAAAATGACAGAACCTACAGACTAAATCATATATAAGAGCTCTACCAACTATTTTCAATAAATGATCTTTCTCTGGATCTGGAGTCAAACAAACAAAACCAAAGCTGAGAAAATCAGGGAAATCTGAACACTAGTTTGCATATTTCTTATTTAAAAAGAAAAAAAAAATCACACTTTTTTTCAGCTGTAATAATTTTGAAGTTATGTTGAAACAGCCCAATTCTTTTAAAGATATAAATATTTTTACAAATAAAATGATATGATAGCAAAGAGTTATTTCAAAGTAATCCAGGAAATGGGGAAAAAGTTGACTCAAATTTTTTTGTTTGAAATTTTTCACAACTGTTTAAAACTGATGACATAAAACCTTCCAATTTCATTTTTTGAATGATGCTTAGAATGATTTAAAAAGTCATATACAGAACTCCCACTTAAAACACAATAAGCAACCAGTGTCACATCAGATCCAGACAATGGAAGAAACCAAAGTAGCTCAATCACAGAATGGAAATATCCCCACCATCTCATACTACCCACAAAGATCTACAAAAAAACGAACCTAAAATCACAGCCAATCATACTCATCCTGGTGGGAAATCCCAACACGGCTCCAACAGCCTTCTGAACCTTCCTGACCAAGTTGGTCCACTGGTTCCTCTGGAGCACTAACCCCTCAGGTCAGGCTATTGAAGGACCTACAAAAAAAGGTGGGGTGGGGGAGAGATACACAATGCATTTATTAGAGAGTAGGGGAGTTAACCATTATATAAATGTTCAAACATAATCAATTATTACTTCTGAAGCAATAATCCTCACATATCAATTTGCATTTTTTAGGACCTGCTTTGAGCTGTAACTGAAGCCTTCAGAAACCAATAGCTATAACGATACCTACAAACTGACACTTAGAAAACACCTCTGAAAACTCAACTCAGTATTCAACCAAAATGAAATTACAGGACAGTGTTGATCTTATAGACAAAATTATATCCTCTCTATAAGCTGATACTAAGGAAATTTTAAATATATCTGTGAAAAAATTATACACATAAAAATTAATTTTCACCTTCATACATGCTTTTTGGCCATACTGGGAGACAAACGATAAACATCCTGGAAATTCAGGTTGAACTTTGCCATTGAACCTTAGACAAAAGTTTTTATTTGGTATTGCCACTCCTTCCTCTCTTCTCAGAGATCTACCTAGAATAATTTAAACCTTTTAGGTCATGCCTAGATGATCATTCCCAGATTTATTCTCATGCTGAATGCCAAAGAGTCAAATTGAAGATTAGTTAATTTGTGATCACTGTTTAACCCACTGTAAAAGGCACTAAGACAAAAATCTCAAAACAAAGTGATCACCTGAACTCAAATGAGAGGAATGTATTTGCCTCCAAAGTACTTCAAATTTAAGCCAACCTTGAAACTCAAAAATAGAGTACACACAGCTAATTATCAGATGATCACCCACTGTAAATTTTCAATCACTGTATACCTTTTGCCACCATATTCCTACTTCACCCATAATCCAACCAAAAATAATTGAAAATAATCACTCATTTTAATATTGGCCTAATCAAAATATTAACAGTAAGGAAAACTCCAAATCACATACTTATTAAGTATGCTAGAAAACACAAAATGACAAAAGCACAACAGGAAGTATTAAAGAACAAGCAGTGATTCCATTTGGAAAAGAAGCTTGGTTTGCCAATTGACCTTTCTGACATCTCTAAGAAGTACCCTACTCAGGTAAGGAGATACCAAAGAGCAGATCCCCACACCGATCTTTAGGAACAAATGTGCAGGAGAAAACAGCACAGGCACCTGAAAAGTAGCTAGCAGAAGTTTCCTTTACCATTGTAAAAGGCATGGCACCAAATTTCACTGCTTTTGTAGAGTGACTTACAGGACAGATTGCTTTTGAAGGAGTAGGAGAAAGGAGTAGCTAAGGAATAAGGGACCCCTTCCAAAAGGTGAAACGGCTGGATGTACCACTTAACAAGAACATTATTAATGACTGGCGGTCATTCTAGGAGAGTGATTTTGCACTGAAATTCCTAGACTAGTGGAAGAAAAGAGCAGGGATTACAATGTTCAAACATTAGGAACCCCTGGAGATAGAATGGCTTATGAACTTTATTCTTTCCCAGGTAATAAAACTAGCATGACACAAGTGCATCTACCAAAATACTTTCTTTTTTTTTTTGGCAATACTAGGGATTGAACCCAGGGCCTTGCCCAGGCTAAGCAAGCATTCTACCACTGGGCTACATACCCAGTCCATACCAATGTATTTTTACACCAAGAAAAAGTCATCACAATTCATTGTGTGCCTACCATGAGCAAGGTACTTTACAAATTTGCTCATTAATTTTAGCAACAACCCTTATAAACACTAAGAATCTGAAAAGTAATTTGCCCAAGGTCGCAAAGTTCAACGTGAACCCAAAGCACACAATATTTCCACCATACCAGGCTGCCTCCCACGAATAGGAAATGTTGGTGTCTCCTCAATCTATGCAACATTGGGGCTAAAAGAAAGCAATGCTGAACATGTAATCTATAAAGGAAACAAATGATAGGGAATTAACTGCCTCAGTTACAGTGACATGGAGAAGAGAGAAAATAGAGCAGAACAGGGCAATGTTTAAAGGGCAAGATATACCAATGCTATTTTCTAATACATGGAAGGAGGATAATGTAGCAGAACCTGACCCCTTATTAGGGGATTCAGTTCCTGGAAAAATAGCATGGGGAGCGGGCAGGGAACAGAAGGATTTAATAAGCGTGATGCAGGTAAGAAAGAAGTGATTAGCAGCAAAAATAGATATCCACAGACAAAAATGCTACAGAAATGCAGTGTAAGGCAGGGGGAAAAAGATGGGTGGCAGGCTTGCAGGAGGATTGGGAGAGGGACAGAGAACAGAAAGTTGGTTTAGTGGAGGGCCTTTTTATGGGGAGGGGTACGAAGAAGGGAATGCTAACAGCTGTGAAAGCAGCAGCAATGGAAGACTGCAATCATCTAAACACTGACCACACTGAACATGAATGCACTGTTACGCCCAGGAGCAGTCTAGCAGCATGCAGTTGAAGAAATCAGTACCCTATGCTTTGATCAGGTCATAAAAGTGTGAGGATCCGAGGAAATGGAAGGTTACTATGACTCCATCCACAAAGATGGGAGTAAATGTAGGGAACGGGATAGGTTGGAGGACTCAGACTAGGCTCTAAATTGACTTCCCCCCTTAAATACGCGCCCCAACTATCCACATAAACGAGCGAGATTTGACAGGACAGCAGAATTTGTAAAGAGGGAAGAGTACGTCAGACACTATACAGCTTGACCCTAAACCTTAGCACGGGAGTTGGGTAGGTAGATGGAGCCCACTTCAACTCATGAAAAACTAGGGGATTCATCTAGGTCGTACCAAGGGCTGAAACCGGAGGCGGGCTCGCAAAAATGGTAGGGTGGAGGGTACAAGTCGCTGTTGGCTTGCCCCACATCTCTTCCACAGCCCAATCTAACCCCAATCCCACTACCCAACTCCAGACTCCCCTCCCACACTTCCCAATCCGCCCACTGCGGCGGTAACCGATTGATTGGTGGGGCAAAGGCAGGCCCACACGCGGCTGAGGCCCGGGAAATGGTGTCGCCTTAGCCGACAAGAAACGGATGATCTTCGTGTCAGGTACGGTTTACCGGCACCTCGGCGTTTTGCCATTCGTCACTTCCTTAACGTTGGGTACCTGAAAGGCGTCACAAGCGCGGATAACCAACACCTCAGTCCCGGGTCCTAGCCGGACAGACATCAGCCTCCGCCGCCATCTTAACAGCAGGCGGACCGACCCTAGTCACTGCCCCCCCACTCCGGAGCTACCTCTGCCACCACCAACGGATCCCACGAGGACCTAACCCCGCTCCCGCGAGAAC
>NW_026000254.1:624610-627118 GCF_001458135.2 Marmota marmota marmota
GCGGGGTTCAGGGAGGGTTGGGGCAGACCGCCTGGCCCCTTCAGCAGCCTTTCCCGCAGGCTCCCCAAGGCCGCCACCTCCGTGCCTTCGCGCAGGGTCCCGTGAGAACTGCCCCCCCTACCCCCGAGGAACCAAAGACGGCGGCGCAAACAGAGCCCGTTTTCCTGCCCAGGGGTAGAAGCTCACCTTGGCCGCAATGACTCCCCAGGGCCCGCAGGAGCGTGCAGGGTCCGCGGCCCTGCTTCAGCCCTGCTCCCCTCGCTCGCCCTCGGTCGAAAGCCTCCCCCCTGCGGCTCTGCTCACACTCGATTTGAGGCTCCACCCACCACACCAGAAGCCCCGCCTCTGGCCCTTGGGAGGGCGCTCCCTCCGCGGTGAAGCTGGGTCTCCTGCAGGGGACCCCTCCTGTGTACTCACTGCCCAATAAAGGCAACCAAAAAGGATAGTAGGGTCGCTAAAGAACTGAGATTTGACTCTAGGCACACTGAACGCTGCTGAAAAGGACATGATTTGATTTGATTTACGTTTTAAAAATTAACGACCTCTCCAGCTGCCTTGAAGAATGAGGGATGGGGGGCAAGAGGGCAAACCCAGACTGCGGATGGCAGGACAACAACACCATAGTGAGATCACAGGGCAAACTCTTAAAATACTTCAGACACATAGTAAGTCCTCAAACATTCTCTTTTTCTCCTTGGTGTTATTTGGGGTAGTATAATTGGCCAGGAATCCATAGAGGATCGACATTTATAAATACATTGGCATACAACGAATCTGGTAGGAGATCCCCTATTAATTGTGCTTCGTCTGGGAGTGCAGAATGAGATTGAGGGGTAAGAAGATGGAGGCTTTAATTTGCAACTCTACATACTTTGATAAGGTTTGGACTATTTAAAAAAAGGATGTGTTAATTTGATATCTTAAAGTATAAATTAAAAAGCACTAACCAAAGAACACTTGAAATATAAAGGAAATAAAAATTGTAATCATATCCTTCAGTTTTAATTCCATCCTTGCAAAACTGGCTCATGCCTGAAATTCGGAATCTGGAGTGGATCCACCACCACCACCACCTATGTAAACTTACACACTAAATTTTGTATATAAATCTCAGGAAATGTATAGAAGCCCTGTGAGATAGATTGTCTCATTGAATATACTTCTAATGTTATTATTAATGGGTAAATGTAATTCCACTCTAAGGCTAATTATTTATTTAACTAAAACCCTATATTTAGATCTTTTTTATTATAAAAAAATGCAGACGTAGCTTCTGCAGCAGTCATTGAAGGCCAACAACCATAGCTCTGCCCTATGGCATCACCATGGGCCTCAAGAAGAACCATAGGGTAACCAAGACAAGCACACCAAATCTGTGCAGTACATGATTCAAGGTGTGTAGCTTTGCCTCATAGGAGGTGCATGAAATAGCACTGCTCCAGGTCTCCAAGGATAAATAGACTCATCAAGAAAAGGGTGGGTCACACACTCATGCCAAAAGTAAAGCTAGAGATGCTGAGCAACACACTGGCTGCCATGAGGAAAGCAGCTTGCAAGAAGAATTGAATCCCCTCTCCCCTCTATACATAATAAAATCTTTATAAAAGGAAAAAAAGAAACGCAGACATGAATGTCAATGTAACTAAACGCATATTTCTAAGATTTTTTTCTTAAGAAGAAACTTGTAGAAATGGAGTAGCTAGGGTTGAAAGGTCATTATTCCTCAAAATACAGAACAGGATCTCCAGAATAGTTTTAACAATATGCAATCCACCAGAAATACCCCCCAAAATTCGATTTATACCAATATTTCTATACCGTCACCCATATTACTAGTATAGTTCTAAAATTTTTTTCAATTTAATAAATGCTTTAATTCTAATTCCCAACTCTCACAGCATCTGCTTTAATTTCAATAAGCCATGATCTCTACAGCTAACTCTAACCTCTACCTTTCTTCTGTTAACTCCTAGTCCCATAAAATCTAGTTCCCCATCTCTAATTCTAAAATCCCACATACCTCACAACCCTAGTTTACATTTAAATCTGCAGCAGTTGCTAGTTCTCTTGCTAACTCCATTGATCCAATCCTAACTCCCACCAATACTACACCCCCACAAACACAGACACCATTTTTCATTTCTCTTATTGTAAAATATTCAGAAAATATATGAAAGCATAAAGAAAATGCCAAAAGAAAAAAGGTTGGGACAGAGGATGTAGCTCTGTGGCAGAGCACTTACCTACCATGTGTGATGACCTGATTTGATCCCCAGTGCTGAAAAAAATAAAAAATGCGGTCCCATCACCCAGAGAGACATGTTCTGGTTTAATGTCCTCCCAGCCTTTTCTATAAACACACACACACACACACACATTTCTAAACAAAAATATTATCATGGCATATTGTTATTTAATAGCCAAGTATTTGTCATGTCACTGATTATTTGTCTATAACATTTTAATGGCAATATGAAACATTCCTTTTTTTTTTTTTTTTTTTGCAGT
>NW_026000254.1:629099-637094 GCF_001458135.2 Marmota marmota marmota
TTTTTTTTGCAGTTCTAGGGATTGAACTCAGGGGCACTCTGCCACTGAAATACATCTCCAGCCTTTCCCCCCAGTCCTCTTTTTATTTTTATTTTGAGACAGGGTCTTGCTAAGTGATTGAAGCTGCCTCAGCCTCCTGAATATATGGGAATTTAAATGAGTACCTTGGTACCCAGCTAAGCAAGTCTTTCTTGGACATATAATTAACTTTGGTTTTGTTCTTTTTTTATTTTAAAAATCTTCTCCTAAATTTATGTGAATGAATTATTATAAAACACTCACCACAGATAAATGTTAAATTCACCTAACATTCATACATACACAAACGGAAATACATAGTTTAGTATTATGTTGTTTATTTTTTTATATATAAATTGTATTTGATGTACTGTTCTGTTAATTGCTTTATTCGCTTAATTTACCTTAAAGATCTGTCCATGTCAGAATATAAAAATCTATTTCATTCACTTTACCTACTACATAACTATTTTATTGAATGAGTGTATGTAGTTAACCATTCACCTGTTGATAAACATGTCTTCAATCCTTTACTTTTACAGAGCTTTTTGTTATTATTAGCAGCCCTGTGATGAATATCTTTTTACATGCATTTTTGTGCATATGCTAAAATATTTCTGTAAAGTAAATACATAAAAATGAAATAGATCAAAGATCACATTCTGAAACTTTAATATATAATGCCAAATTGCCCTCTAGAAAACCTACTTCAGTTTATATCTCCTCAATGTTCTTAATGAAATTGGATATTAATGAATCATTTTAAAATTTTGCCATTGTAATGGATGAAAAAATCTCTCATTGTTTGCATTTTCATGATTAGCAAGTTTAAGGAATATTTTGTATGTTTGTTGGCTATTTACTTACCTTATTTTGTGGCTTCCCTGATCACACCCTTTAAACTATTTTCCGGCTATATTGTATGTCTTATTATTGAATTATGGAGTCAGGATGTAAATTTTTGTGACATGGGGGAAATTTTGTTGCAGCATTTTGCTTATTTTTAAATTTTGTTTATGAGGTCATTTGGGGTATAGATGCTTTAAATATATAAGCTGGGCATGGTGGCTCCCACTTGTAGTCCCAGTGACTCTGGAGGCTAAGGCATGAGGAAGGCAAGTTGGAAGCCAGCCTCAGCAACTTAGCAAGATCCTGTCTCAAAATAAAAAAAAATTAAAAGGGTTAGGCGGATAGCTCAGTGGTAGAGCACCCCTGGTTCAATTCCCAGTATGGAAAAAAAAAGTATATTGATGCATACACATTTATCAATAGTTTTTTTATGGCTTTTGCATTTTGGAATCTTGCAAAAGAAGGCCTTTCTACAGAGAGAGAGAGAGAGAGAGAGAGAGAGAGTGTGTGTGTGTGTGTGTGTGTGGTGTGCCAGGGCCTTGTGCATGTAAGGCAAGCACTCTACCAACTGAGCTATATCCCCAGTCTGTCCTTTCTACTCTTAAGATTAGAAACATTGTCCTGAATTTCCTGATAATATTTTAGAATGTTTTATGTTTAATTCTTTAAATCATCTGAAGTTTTTGTTAACACATTCCTAAGTCAATAAATATTCTCATGATATTATCTTCTATAGATTAATATTATTCCATTACAATACTAATTACTTATTAGGGTCTTAAACTTTTACTGAGCAATCATTCTTTCCCTTTACCAAAAACCAAATTCCTGGGACTGGGTATGTAGCTCAATGGTAAAGTGATTGCCTAGCATGTATGAGGATCTAGATTCAATCCCTAGCACCAAGAAAAAAAAATGGGGACGGGAATATAGTGCAGTAGTAGAACACATGCATAATATGTACATAATTCCTGACTCCATAATTCAAAAATAAACAAAAACAAAAATAAAAATTTTTATGACTATATACATGGACTTAAATATATAAAGCATCTATTTAATAGTCTTAAAATCCATACCAGCACCAACATCAAACTAGTTTTTAAATTGACAGACAATAATTATACATCTTTATCAGCACAATGTAGTGTATTGATACATGTATAAATTGTGTAATTATCAAATCAAGATAGTTAGCATATCCATCACATGACACATCATTTCTTCATAGTGAAAGCATTCAAAAGCCTCTCTTCTAGCTATTTTGAAAGATGCCTTATTGTTATCTAAAGTCATCCTACTGTGCAACAGATCACCAGAACTTGTTCCTCCTATGTAATTGTAACTTTGTACCCATTGAACAATCTCTCCCAGCCTCCTTTCCCTCACCAGCCTCTGGAAACAGATATTTTACTCATTATTTCCACGAGATTAACTTTTTTAGACTCCTCATGAGTGAGGAGTATGCAGTAATTGTCTTTCCATTTCTAACTTATTTCACTGAACATTATATCCTCCAGGTCCTTTCAAGCTATCACAAATGATAGGATTTCATTCAGTTTATCACTATACATTATGCCATTGTGTGTATATATCATGTTTTCCTTGCACATTCATCTGTTGGTACATACTGAGGTTTATTTCCACATCTTGGCTATTGTGAAAAGTGCTGCATTTATAAACCTGAGAGTGCATTTGACATTTGTCTGTTTTGCTTTTGTTTCCTGTGTTGTTAGAATCTTGTCTAAAAAATCCTTGCCCAGACCAATATCATGTAGTATTTCCTCTGTATTCTTCTAGAAGATTCATAGTTTCAGGTGTTACATTTAAATCATATTTTTGTATTCATTAAAATTACACAAAATAGTGGGATTCATTGTGATATATTCATAAGTGCAGATAGCATAATTAGGTCAATTTCATGGCCCAGTATCTCCCTTTTCCATTCCCATCTCCCTCCCCTGAATATCCTTATCTACTCTACTGGACTCTCTTATATTTTCATGAAATCCCTTTTATTTCATTTTTTCTCTCTAGTTTCCATATATGAGAAAAAACATACCGTTCTTGACTTTCTGAGTCTGGTTTATTTCATTTGACATGATGTTCTACAGTTCCATCCATTTTCCTGCAAATGAAATAATGTCATTCTTCTTTATGACTGAGTAAAACTCCACTGTGTGTATATGTACCACATTTTCTCAATTCATTCATTCATTCATTGACAGGCATCTATACTGATTCCATAACTTGGCTATTTTGAATTGCACTGCTATAAACATGCATATGACTATACTCTTCTGAGTAATTTTTTGAATGAACATTAAGTAATGGTATAGCTAGGTCACATGTGGTTCCTTTCCTAGTTTTCTGAGGAATCTCCTTATTGCTTTCTGTAGTGGTTACTGATGAGGGCCACAACCAAGTTAAGATGGCGCCTGGCAGTATGCTAGGAGGAGTGGTTTCTGAGCCAACACCAGCGAGCCATTAAAATGATGGAGATTCCTTAATGACCGACTGCTGTGTCTAGATTATGCCAATTAAGTTAAGCTGTGTATAATCATTAAGATGACGAGGATTCCTTAATGACTGATTGCTGTAACTGGATGATGCTAAATTGAGTCAAGCTGTGTATTCAGTTATGTATATATACCTCTGCTGTACTACAATAAAGTGGCTCCCACTGTATCAACCTTCACAAGTTGCTTGTCACCCCCTGGCTATTTTGCCCAGCCAGACTGCGGCAGTTACACTAATTTACATTCTAACCAAAAGTGTGAGTGTTCCTTTCCCCCCATATCCTCACCAACATTTGTTATTATTTGTATTCTAATTGATTGACATTCTAACTGGAATGAGATGAAATCTCAGTGTAGTTTTGATTTGTATTGAACTGATTGCAAAAGATGTTGAAAATTTTTTTCATGTTTGTTGGCCACTTGTACTTCTTTTGAGAATATCTTTTTAGTTCATTTGCTCATTTATTGAGTAAGTTATTTGTTGGGCTTTTATGGGGTGTGTTAAAGTTTTGATTTCTTTATATATTCTAGAGAGTAATCCCTTGTCAGAAGAGCAGCTGGAAAGGGCTGGAGCTATAGCTCAGTGGCAGAGCTTCTTGCCTAGCATGTGCGAGACACTGGGTTCAATCCTTAGCACTGCAAAATAAATAAATAAACATAATAAAAACAATTATTAAAACATAAGAACAACTGGAAAAGGTTTTCTTCCATTCTGTAGGCTTCTTCTTCATGTTCTTGCTTGCTGTGCAGAACTTTCAATTTGATATCATCCCATTTATTAATTCTTGGTATTATATTCTGAGTTTTATGAGTCCTATTGAGGAAGCTGTTGCCTGTGTTTATGTTGGAGTATTAACCTATGTTTTCTATTAGCAGTTGAATGTTTCCAATCTAAATCTTAGGTCTTTGTTTCACATTGAGTTGACTTTGGTGCAGGGTGAGAGATAGTGATCTACTTGTTTTTTTAAAAATATTTTTTAGTTGTAGATGGACACAATATGTTTATTTTATTTTTATGTGATGCTGAGGATTGAACCCAGCGCCTCCCACATGCAAGGTGAGCACTCTACCACTGAGCTACAACCACAGCCCAGTGATCTACTTTTATTCTTCTACATATCCAATTTCTCTAGCACCATTTGTTTAAAAGGCTGTCTTTTCTCCAACACATTTTTGCAACTTTTGTCAAGAATCAGATGACTGCATATGTGTAGGTTTGTCAGCTATTCTTCTATTGTATACTATTAGGCAATGTGTCTGTTTTTATGCCAGTACCATGCTGTTTTTGTTACTGTAGCTCAATGGTATAATTTGAAATTGAACATAATAATGCACCCAGCATTGCTCTCTTTCCCTAGAATTGCTTTGGCTATTCTGGGTCTTTTATTGTTTTCATTAAAGGGGTCTTTCACCTCCTTGGTTAGATTTATTCCTAGGTATTTTTTAAGACTATCATGCATGGAATTGGTTTGATTTCTTTCTCAGCAGATTCCTTAATAGTATATAGAAAAGCTGTTGGTTGGGACTGGGGTTGTAGCTCAGTGGTAGAGTACTTGTCTAGCATGTATGAGGCCTTGGGTTCAATGCTCAGCACCAAATATAAATAAATAAAATAAAGGTATGCAAAAAGAAGTTATTGACTGTTTGATTTTGTATCCTGCTACTTTGTTGAATTTCTTAGCTCTAGAAGTCTTCTGGTAGTGCTTTTTAGATCTTCTAAGTATAGGATCATGCCATCTGCAAACAATGATAATTTGCCTTCTTTTCCTCTTTGTATCCCTTTTATTTCCTTCTCTTGCCTAATTGCTCCTGCTAAAATTTCAAGTATGATGTTGAATAGGAGTGGTGAGAATGGACATCCTTTTCTTCTTGATTTTAGAGGAAATGCTTTCTTTTTTTTTTTAAGAATTTTTAATATTTATTTTTTAGTTTTCGGCGGACACAACATCTTTGTTTGTATGTGGTGCTGAGGATCGAACCCGGGCCGCACGCATGCCAGGCGAGCGCGCTACCACTTGAGCCACATCCCCAGCCCAGAGGAAATGCTTTCAGTTTTTCACCAATCACTATTATGTTGGTTTGGGGTTTGTTTTATATAGTCTGTATAATGTTGAGTGAAGTTTCTTTTATCTTTAGTTTCTTCAATGTTTTTATCAGGAATGAATGCTGAATATTTTCAAAGGCTTTTTTTTTTTTTTGCATCTGTTGAAATGTTTGTGTGATTTTTGTCCTCAATTCTATTTATGTGGTAAATTATATTTATGGATATGCTTATATTGAACCATCATTGAATCCTTGGAATGAAATTAATTTGATCACAATGGATATTCTTAATATGCTGTTGAGTATGATTTCATGATATTTTATTAAAAATTTTTGTGGTGTGCACAGTGCCACACCCCTATAATCCCAGCAGCTTGGGAGGCTGAGGCAGGAAGATCACAAGTTCAAAGCCAGTCTCATCATCTTAGCAAGTCCCTAAGCAATGTAGTGAGACCCCTTCTCAAAATCAAAAAAAAAAAAAATTAGAAAGGGCTGGGGATGTGGCTCAGTGTTTAAGCACCCCTGGGTCCAATCCGTGGTACCAAAAAAGGGGGTGGGGATTTTTGTGTTTATGTTCATAGATGATAATGGTCTGTAATGTTCTTTCCTTAATGAATCCTTATCTGTTTGACATATCAGGGTGACATTAGCCTAATAGAGGGAATTTGGGGGCGTTCCTCCTTTCTGTTTCATGGAATAATTTGAGAACAATTGTCATTAGGATTTATAGGTCTGGTAATATTGAGATGAGAATCCATTTGGTCCTGGGCTTTTCTTTGTTAGAAGACTTTTTATTACTGCTCCAACCTCACTGCTTATTATTGATATGTTTAGATTTTCTATATCCTCTTGGTTCATTTTGGTAAGTCATGTATGTCCAGAAATTTTTCTTTTTGTTCTAGATTTTCCAATTTATTGGAAAATAGATTTTGAAAATAGTCCCTAATGGTCCTCTAGATTTCTGTGATGTCTTTGGTAATATCTCCTATTTCATTTCTAATTTTATTAATTTGAATATTCTCTCTCATTCTTCTGGTTAGGTTGGCAAAGGATTTATCAATCTTGTTTATCTTTTCAAAGAAACAACTTTTCATTCATTCTTTGCATTGATTTTTTAAAAGTTACCTATTTCATTCATTTCAGCTCTGATCATAATTATTTCTTTCCTTCTACTGGTTTTGGAAATGTTCTGTTCTTGTTTTACTAGAGCCTTGAAATGTATCATTACACTGGTTATTTGAGATCTTTCTGATTTTTTATGTAGGCATTGTTAGCTATAAACTTTCTTCTTAGAGACTTCCCAATGTCCCAGAAATTCTGATAATGCTGTATCTCTATTCTTATTTGTATCTCTATTCTTATTTTTAAATTAATCCCTATCTTTTCTATGACTCATTCATTGTTCAAAAGTGTATTATTCAATCACCACGTGTTTCTATAGTTTCTATAGTTTTTCTTGCTGTTAGTTTCTAATTTCCTTACATTATATGTAAGGAATCATATAACTTTTTTGTATTTGGTAAGGCTTGCATTGTGACTTAATGTATTTTGGAGAAACTTCAAAGAGCAACTGAGGGAAAAGTGAATTTGGCTGATGTTTGATAAAATATTCTATAGACATCTGTTAGAGCCATTTGATTTATAATATGTTCTAGTTCTCAAGAGTCTTTACTGATTTTATGTCTGGATGACCTAACTATTGTGAGATAGGTATATTAAAGTCATCCAGTATTATTGTATTTGTGTCTATCTGAGTCATTATGTTGAGTAGTGCCTGTTTTATGTAATTAGGTGCACTGATATTTGGGTCATAAATATTTACTGTACTTAAAACTTTTTGTAGGATTAATCCCTTTTGCAGTATGAGTTAAACTTGTTTGTCTCTTCTGATTAATTTTGGCTTGAATTCTCTTTTGTTAGATATGAATGTTGCTACTCTGGTTTGTTTTCAGGCTTCATTTGTATGGAATATAATTTTCCATCTTTATACTTTCAGTATGTGGCTGAATTTTCCAGCAACATGTGTATCTTACAAACAACATTAAGTTGGGTCTTCTTTTGTAATCCATTCTGCCAGTATACATCTTAACTGGAGAATTGAGACCATACACATTCAATGTTATCATAGATGTTTATTAACTCCTGCCACTTTTATTTTTTAATATTAATTGAGTCCTGTTTCTTATTAGCTCAGCTACCCTTCTGATGAGATTTACCCATTCTTGAGATGTTTATTTAATTCCTTCTCTATGTAGTATTTCCTTAAGTATTTTCTGTAGTGCTGACTTAGTAGTCATTAATTCTTTTAATTTATGCTTATCTTTTTTGGCAGGAGAGTACCAGGTATTGAACCCAAGGGTGCTTAACTGCTGAGTCACACCCCCAGCTCTTTTTTGTATTTTATTTAGAGACAGGGTTATTCTCAGTTACTTAGGGCCTCACTAAGTTGCTGATACTGGCTTTGAACTCATGATCTTCCTGCCGCAGGCTCCCTAGCTACTGGGATAATGTGTGCTTATCTTGACAAGTTTTTATTTATTCTTCAATTCTGAAGGATAGCTTTGTT
>NW_026000254.1:642404-647986 GCF_001458135.2 Marmota marmota marmota
AAATTTGGGGGCCAACAGAGGTGAGGCAAAGAACCTCACCCCCCCACTGGTGCAAAGGCCTATCCACAAGTATGGCTGTATGCTGGACCGGTAGTCAGTGACGGGTATGATCCAATTGCAGTGGTACCAACCTAAGACAGGAGGCTGACGCCTAGAGGTCAGTTCATCCGATGATGGGTAAGGACCATATGTTGAATTGGACTGCCTAACAGGCACGGTCCCTAAGCCACATTGCTTGTTGTTTAATTAAACAAAAAGGGGGAGATGCTGAGAGCCACGGCCGAGTCTGTATGGTCCCTGGCATTTTGCCAACAGTATTGATTGACAGGCGAGGCATTACTATCCGCCTCTGCCGCAACTTTTGAGTTCTCGCACTATTTTGGAGTTCTCGTGGGGATTTCCGGGGATTCCCCGAGAGTTCCCATTGGTTGGGGAAGTGCAGGAGGAGGGATTTCCGAGAGAGATATTTCCGGCTGGGGGTTCCTGGAGAAGCCTCGTGGCGTTCGGGAGGATTCCCCGGGAGCTGTGTGAAGTGTTTTCCTGCAGTTTAAAAATAAAGTTTGTTCCTGCTTCAGTGGCTCGTGATTTGTGCCCAGCCAGACTGCGGCACAATTTGCCTTCTCCTTTCCAATTTGGATGCCTTTATTTTTTTCTTGTCTAATTGTTCTTAATAGTATTTCCAGTGCTACACTGAATAAAACATTGAACATGGGCATCTTTGTCTGCTTTCAGATCTTAGATAGGAAGGGTTCAACTTTTCCTATTCAGTAATGCCAGCTGTTGTGACATCATATATGGCCTTTATTGTGTTGGGATACATACTTTTTATAGCTAATATTTGAGGGAAAAAAGTATCATGAAGGGATATTGTATTTTGTCAAATATTTTTCTGTGTCTATTGAAATAATCATAAGGTTTTTGTCCATTATGTTAATGAGAAATATAATATTTATTCATTTGTGTATGCTGAACTATCCTTGATTTCCTAGGATAAATTCTATTTAGTGAATGATCTTGTTAATACACTGTTGTATTTAATAGTCTAGGTTTTGGCTGGAAGTTTCCTCTTTGCATGTATCCTTGTTGGGTTTTGTATTAGGGTAATGCTATCTTGAAGAGTTAGTTTGGAAGTATTCCCTCTTCTACAAGTTTCTGGAATAGTTTGGGAAGAATTGGCATTAGTTTTCCTTCAAATATTTAATACCAAACTATTTTAATTACCTAAGATTTAAGTTAATATTTCTATATCTTCTGTGACAAGCTCTTCTTTTTATCCCCCAAATTTCTTGACTGTTCTCATGAATTTTCTTTTCCAGATGGATCTTAAAATTAACTTGTATTTTCTAATACAAGTCCAATTTATATTGGACTTTTGGTTCATAATTATTTCATCAAATGGGCATGATGTATTACATTTGACAACCAATCTCCTATTGCCATTCATTTATGTTGCTTCTATTTGTCCACTGTTATATGCAACTCTGTGATAGACATTGAGAAAATTCTTGCTTACCACTATGATTATTTAACTAAAATGAATTTCAGTAAGTCAAAGCATATCCATATTTAGAGAGGGATTGGCAAGTATTACTCAATTTACTTTGAGTAAAATTCTTACCAATTTACACTCCCATGGGGCATGGTGTGTCCCATAATACTACTGGATCATTAACTGGTTTTGAAATTTGGTACATCTCATTGTTTTGATGATGTATTTTATGTTTTTTATTGGTACACAAAAATTATCACAAATTCAGCAGCTTAAACCCCACTTATTATCTGATATTTCTGCAGATCAGAAATCTGATGAGCTTGTTTGAGTTCTCTGTTTAGGGTCTCACAATACCTAAACCTAGGTGTCACCAAAGTAGGCTTTTATCTAGAGGCTCTGGAGATGAACCTACTTCCAAGCTGATTCACACTGTTGGTAGAATGCAGTTCCTTATCATTGTAGAACTGAGTTCCCCCACTTCCTTACTAGGGTTACCCGCATTTTTTCTCATGTAGTCACTTCCATCTTCTAACCAGCAGCTTGAATTGTTCTCTTGCTTTGAATCTCTCTGACGTCTCATTTTGCCCCTAGCCTGAGAAAATCCTCTGCTTTTAAAAAGTTCATGTGATTAGATTAGAATCATTGTGAAAATCCTGAATAATCTCCTTATTTAAAAGTGAACTGATTTGTGACCTTAATTATATCTTCAAAATTCCTTTTGCCAGATAATGTAAGTTATCCTGTGCATCATATATCATCACATAATCAGAACTAGAAATTAGGGCATGAAATCTTGTCATTTCAGAATTCTGCCTACCACTGTTTTATTTTCCCTCTTTCAAGAAACTTCATGAATACGTTCTTGTTGTGCAAATATCAAACATCACAGAAGTACTATATGTGGAACTAAACAAAAGCTGTCTTTCACCACTTTTGTCTTCACTATCACTCCTGCTTAGAAGCAGCCCTCAATATCTTTTGTGCATAGCAAGAAATCTTTTTGTAACTGGTCATCCTACTTAACTTTCTTTTCAGTTCTAATAGATTTTCTATTCATAATCTTTGGTTTTCCAGATAGGTAATGATACAATCTGCAAATAATGGTTTGTCCCTTCTTATAATATTTGTATTCCTAAATGCATTTACTTGATGTGTTTTATTAACAAGAAAAATGTTCAACAGTAGAGGGAATAGTGAACATCTTTGTCTTTCTCCTAGTTTGAATGAACTTCTAGTGCAATATTTCCAAAATTGATATTTTGGATGAGAAGGTTTTTTTCTAAATGTTTTCTTTTTTATTTATTTGTTTTTATGTGGTGCTGAGGATCAAACCCAGTGCCTCACCTGGGCAAGGCAAGCACTCTCCCACTGAGCCACAACCCCAGCCCCTGATAAGTTTTTTTTAATCTATCTTATTATGAACATTTCAAACATACATCAAAATTGAAAGAACTTTACACTGCCTACCCTGTTCTACTATATTTGCTTTATTATAGATCTAGCATCTATTTACCCAACAATCAAATCATCTTATTTTTTTGATGCATTTTTTCACATTTAACTAGACTTTTTAAGGGTTTCTCTATCTTGTCAAAATTTTCAAAAAAATATTTTTAATTTATTTTTCTATTCTGCCATTTTCTCCTTATTCTTGACTTAATACATTATTTTTTAGCTTTCATGTTTATTAACATTTCTCCAGTTTTTGTTAAGTTTGTTTTGCTTTTTTCCTTGTGATGGCTTGTATAAAATGATTTACTTATTTATTTTCAGTCTTTCTTATTTATTTTTGAAAATATATAAATTTCTGTATTTGACCTGAATATGTAGTGATTTCATTCTCAATTATATCCAGATTATAATTTTAGTTTAGATTTGTTCTTTGACCATGAGGTATTTAAAAGTGTATTTTATTTTTGAGGTGACTCTATTTTCATTTTTGGCTGTTTTTGTGAGTAGCAGCTAATTGTATTGCACTTTTTTTTAAAAAAATATTTTTTTAGTTGTAGATGGACACAATATCTTTATTTTTATGTGGTGCTGAGGATTGAACCCAGTGCCTCACATGTGTGAGGCAGGCGCTATACCACTGAGCTACAGCCCCAGCCCCTGTATTGCACTATTATCTAATACTGTGACTTTTATGATTTCTAGTAAATGTGCTTTGTCTTGTGACTCAGTATATGATCAATCTTTTCGAGGGTTTCATAGCCATTTAAAAATTTTTATAGAGTACAATTTATCTTATTTTTAAATAGTTTATTTATATGTAGTATTTAATGGAATATTGTTTGGTGTGTGTATTTAAGACAGAAGATATTTGTGTGTGTATGTGTGTGTGTTACTGAGGGTTGACCCAGGGACACTCTACCACTGAGCCACACCCCCAGACTCTTTTATTTTTTATTATGAGATAGGGTCTCACTAAATTGCCTAGACTAGCCTTGACCTGTGATCCTCCTGCCTCAAACTGCCACTAGGATTACAGATATGTCCCACCATGCCTGGCTCAGAAGATAGGCTTTGTAGATTCTTTGTAAATAATATATTTTATCAGTATCTCTCTTTATCCTAAAGAATTTTGCCTCAAATACTAATTTTTCTAATGTTTAATGCCATCATATAAGTTTTGTATTGATTACAGAATGTCAAGTTAACCCATAAATTATTCAATTAAACAACAGTTAATGGTATAGTATATATTTTTCCAGATCATTTTCTATCTATACATTTATAAATATTTGCATTTAAATATAGTTTTTAGGGGCTGGGGATGTGGCTCAACCGGTAGCACGTTCACCTGGCATGAGTGCGGCCCGGGTTCGATCCTCAGCACCACATACAAACAAAGATGTTGTGTCCGCTGAGAACTAAAAAATAAATAAATATTAAAGTTCTCTCTCTCTCTCTCTCTGTCTCTCTCTCTAATATATATATATATATTTTTTTTTAATTCAAAAGGGGACATAAATATATATGTAAGCTTACATTTTGTTTTATTGACTTCAGTGGTTTTTGCTTGTTTTTCTTCTTTTTTTTTTTTTAATTTTTTGTGGTGCTGAAGATTGAACCCAAGACCTCATGAGTTGCTAGGCAAGTACTCTACTACTGATCTACATCCTCAGTCCTAGATGGGTTCTTTCATCTAGGAACAGTCCCTGGCACAAAATAAGTACCTTGTATTTTTTAGTATTTATTATTTAAATTTTGTATTGTTTTATCAGTTTTCACAGTAAATTATCACATAATCTGCATACAATGGTATTTTATAACAATTCTAGTTATCCTCCACCATCATATTGTATCCAAAGTAGGCATCTTAACTCTAGGCAATTAGGAAGGGATAGAAAGGAGAGGAGCAGTGAACAAAATAAAACCATTCCTTTTCACAAATGGCATGATTGTTTGCACAGAAATCTCAAATACCACACACGTTTACACACACAGATCCTTAGTCAATTTAGCAAGGTTGTAATATACAATGTCAATATGCAAAAATCAATCACATTTTTATATAATAGCAATAAACAATACTATTTATAGTAGTTCCAAAAATATGAAATAAGTAAAAATCTAACATAACATCTACAGGATCTTTATGCTCAAGACTACAAAGTGTTGATGAAAGAAATCTCCAAAGACATGAATAAATGAAGAGACACCTCATGTTCAGGGATTGAAATAGTCAAATATTAGAGATTCAAGTTCTCCCTAAATCGATCTATAGATTTAGTATAATTCTTATCAAAATTACAACAAGGTTGTGACCTGTCAACTCTAAAATTTATATGAAAAGGCAAAGGACTTAGAATAACCAAAATTATTCTGAAAAGATTACTAATGTGGGATATTAAGATTTGTTAAATAGCCACAATATGGTATTTTAGAGGAGATACACAAATAAACCAATAAAACAGAATGAAGAATGAAAAAATAGACCCCAAAAAAATCTTGATCAAAATTTTACACTTTATATAAAAATTTAATCAAGATGGGGGTTGGAACATACCTCTGTGGTAGAACACGTGACTAGTATGCATGAGTCCCTGGGTTCTATCCCTAATACCCGAAGCAAAAAAAAAAAAAAAAC
>NW_026000254.1:651090-679998 GCF_001458135.2 Marmota marmota marmota
TTATTTATATGTGGTTCTGAGGATTGAACCCAGGGCCTCACATGTGGTAGGCGAACATTCTACTGCTGAGCCACAACCACAGCCCTATAGGACATTTTTCTAAAGACAAAACTAGTGATTGAAAACAGATCAGGGATTAGAAGTGGGGGCTGTGACTTCAAAGCAATCACATGATGAAGGTTTAGTGGGTAATGGAACTGTCCTATATTCTGATTGTGGTGGTTCTGCAAATACATGCATGTGTTAAAATTTATGGAACTATACACACACACACAATCAGATTTGCTATATACTGATAAAAATAAATAAAGCAGAATAAAAATAGATTCTAGAAATAGAATGATACCTGTTATGATTGGTGGGCCAGTATATTATACAGCTTTGTCTAACCATTTCTTCTCCTTACAATTTTTTTTTCTGGGAATTCTAAGGTCACTGTAAAATATCCTAAATTCAAGTAAGTCCGTGTGCCCAAATTAGTTAACCCTGATATGTTCCTCAAGGTATATCACTTAGAATTATTTCAGTGGAAAATAATAGCAAAGTCAACACAAAGAGAATCAATCAATAAGTCATTTTACTATTTTCTATAAGTGCAGATATTGAGAGACTCCAGAATAAGTAATTTATCTAGCAAAATCATTAAGCACCCAGTTTCCCTTTATCCTATTCACACTCTTTAGTCCTTCACTTTATGATCACAAGATCACTACAGCTACTCAGGCATGCCATAGTCATAAAATAACATCAAGAGGCTAGAAGAAAGAATATAACTGGGGCTGGGGTAGTAACTCAGCAGTAGAATATTCACCTAGCACATTTAAGGCCCTGGGTTTGATCCTCAGCACCACAAAAAATAATAAATAAAATAAAGGTATTGTGTCCAACTAAAGTAAAAAATAAATATTAGAAAAAAAGGATATAACTGTTCCTTATTAAGACTAAGAGAAACTTTTCCCTATGCCTCCAGTAGAGATCCCCTCTTATTAAATAGAAATCATGTCTCATGCTCATGCCTAAACCAATCATTGGGCAAGGGAAATGAAATCAGCATGATTGGTTAGCTCAGACCAGTGCCACTTATAGTGCATTCTCTGGACTGGTGCCAGTCTAAAAAACTGACTGTGACAAAAATTGGGAATACATACATTTAGAAACTTTTATAACAAGTTAACTGAGTGATTGTTAAATCTTTTTAATTTGATAAAAATTTGAGGCTTGTATTTTGTAGATCTTCATTAGAGAATCCCAATTGCTTTGATGCACAGGGTTGCCCTGTATGAAAACAAAAATCAGGTCTCCATTAGGAAGGAAGAAAGTAAGGGATGGCCATTAGGTAGGGAATCAACAATGTGGGCCATGTAAAAACAAACAAACAAAAATGGTGAGGATGGCCAGGCGAGGTGGAGCACACTTGTAATCCCAGTGGCTCAGGAAGCTGAGGTAGGAGGATTGCGAGTTTAAAGCCAGCGTGGCAACAGTGAGGCACTAAGCAACTCAGTGAGAACCTGTCTCTAAGTAAAATACAAAATAGGGCTGGGGATGTGGCTCAGTGGTCAAGTGCCCCTGAGTTCAATCCCCGGTACACATACATGCAAAAAAAGAAAAATGGTGGGGATGCTGCTGTTCCATAAAACCCTGGAAATTTTCTGACAAGAATTAATTTGGGTTGAGCACTGAACAGCAGACTCTCCTTTTGGCTTTACTTGCACTCACCTACAGTTCCACCACTCCCAGGGAGTACAGTCACCTCTTTGAGAAGCCACACCCCAAAACCTGTTTCCCAGTTGGCCCAACATTACCTGTGGTTTTTCTTGATACCTGAGAGTTACTCCTTAGAAAGGCATGATTGGCTTATATCTGTCCATCTTGCTCACAACAACAATAAAAACAAAACAAAAAAAGAACAAAAAATTCACTAGACATGCCAAATTAGGCACATCCAGTCAGTTGGACACGGTGACTTTGTGGTCTGAGACACCATCTTTCAAATGTTTTTGAATTCAATTCACAGAATAAGAAACATTTGACATCACAACTCTGCATAAGGCACACACACACATACATACCTGAAACCAAAGTCTCACAAAACATTATTTACCTTTTTTATGTAAATGAACTGCATTTTTTCAAAAAGCCTACCTTTGCCTAGTATGCATGAGGCTCTGGGTTTGATCCCCAGCACTGCAAAATAAATAAATAAATTCTAGTTATATTTCACTTTTCTATTCATTTTTTAAATGTTGGTTTCATCCTTCTAAATTAATTTCACAGTCCACCAATGCTTTACAACCTGCAGTTTAGAAAGAACTGCCCTAATGGGTGAGGTGTGATGATTCCCACTTCCAGAGGCCTTTAGAATGGCCACCAGTAGCCCTGTGTGGGATGTCATAGCACCATTTTCATCAGTTTCAGGACCTGAGCCCCAACTCAGAACAATGCTTCTGCAACCTTATCTTTTTCCTCATCAGCTTCCCTGACCTCAGAGCTAAGGCCAGAGGCCCTTCAGGCTGTGCATGTAGCCTGAGTTGCCCTAGCAACACTTGGCTGTAATTGACTCCTGCAGTCACCTGCTCCTGCCTAGCCTGCTTCTCTGCACTGTGGGATGTGGCCCCTTTTCTCCTGCTTTTCATAACAATTTCTTCATCCTTGTTATATAGACATATGTCTCCTTATTCATCCCTCCCCACCCCTATGAATGGTCAGATTCTTGGCACATACCTCCCTGGTACTGTCCACATTGCCAAAAACTTGCTCTGACATGATTAAACACTAGCAGAGATGGATGATTTGCATTTCTTTCAGATCACAAACAACCTCTAGTGTTGGTCAGTTTAACTCAAAGATCACAAACTCAAATGTAGGCAAGGACTAAACAGGTCACACAAAAGTCTAGGTAGGAACTGTACCCCTTACAAAAAGAAGCAGTGGCTACTCTGTCCCTCTGAGTCTGCCATACAGAAAGGCATATTCACATGGCAAGAATCTTTGAACTTTTCCAGGGGAACCATAAAATCTGCATCTTTATGTGAACTCTACCAAGTTTTATATGCTGACAAATAATTGCAAAAATATTTTTGAAAAATTTTATGGGCAAAATCAAACACATCTGTGGATTGGATCTGTTCACCAGGCTACCAGTTTCCCAGCTCTGCTTTAAGCTCTCTTTTATCCTCTGTCTTGCATTTGGACTTGATGTCCTCTGCCATCTGGGGCCAACAAAAACAAAAACAGTAACTGCTTAAATTAGCTCTAAATTTCTCTCCCTCTCAGATGGATGGCCACATTAATCAGGCTAGACTTTTAAGAGACGTTCATGGGGCAAAACCAGTTTGATCCACTATCCCTTCTGGGTACTGTGAACCCAATTCTACCCATTATTCTGTCCCCAGTTTGTTCTAGTCATACAATGAAAATGTAAGGTCTACCAGAAATCCCTGCCTTCTCAGGAAAGGGATACTTCTTTTGGTTCTTCCCTTTGAACACATCCATCAGTTAAGTAGTATTTCAGTTTTTGTACTCCTACTTGTCCATGAAATAGAAACTTCTGCCCTTCAGAAGTATTGGAAAGAGAGTTTCCCAGCACCCACCTCCCTGACTTTTACTCCTCACTTCCTCTCCACAATGAATTGATTGGTGAACTCTCCAAAATGCAACTGAGTGCTTGTTGCTCAACCTCTGCTGAGTTCTCTTGCCCTTAGCATACCTGTGTTTCCTCTCCATCCTCTTGTGGTCAGCTCACAATGGTAGAGAGACTTGCAGGTAGATGAGTACCCTTCCTGCCATTGGAAAGGTGAGGATCTGCTTTAGAGATCCATGAATCTTCTGAGAAGGGTGCAGAAGTTGAGGCTTGGGATGAACAAGTTGGAAAACTGATTCAGGCTGCAGACCATGGACCTATTCTCTAAGCCAGCCTTGTCAACAGTCCATCTCAATATTCTTATCCTTCTTTGAATTCTTGCCTATATCTCAATTCGTTCCAAATTCAGGGAAGATAGTAGAGTGATTACATTACCTTTAGAGAGACTCCACTGTGTATGGCTGCAGAAATCTTGGTAAATGGATCCAATGGCTGGCATTTGAGGGAGACAATTATCCTTATGAGAATGTGGTAACTAATATGTACAGGTGTTATGGCTGCCTTTTTCCCCCATAAGGGCAGGAGCCATATAAAGTACTGGCCATGCACATCATTGATTTTGAGAGTTTACAGCAGTTTATATGATGATTGTTGTCTATGGTGTCTGCGATGTCTACCTTTTTTGTACAGGTATGGGTCTCATTATGTTGCCCAGGCTGTGTTTGAACTCCTGGGTTCAAGCAATCCTCCTGCTTCAACCTCCCAAGTAGCTGGGACTACAGGTGCACACCCAACTAATAGCTGCTTTTAATAGACAGCAGCCTTAGAAAGAACAGTTCTCAGACTTTTTTGACCTTACACTTTGGTTGTTGTCTAAAAGCAGCCAGGCCTATCTGGACTCAGAGTAAGAACAGACTGTCCATGCTTTTGTGGCTTAAGGCAGGGCTTGGAGTATTAGGAAAAGAATATTTTAGTCTTGTTTAAGGTTCACCTCAAAAAGAGCTTCAATAATCAGGACTTTTCACCATCGGAAGACTGAATAATTTTTTTTTCCTATTTCTCAGCTAGGATTATAGGTTGGAACTTTAAACTGCCAAATTAGTCAAACTCCATGTGAACCACAGAATATTAAAGAGTAAGATTATATCTCTTATGTTCTAATAGGTGGCATTCTACCTCTATTTTGTTCTGAATTGTTGCCTTTTTCTTTTTCAGTGCTGGGGATCAAACTCAAGGCCTTGTACATGTTAGGTAAGTGCGCTACCACTGAGCTACATTCCCAGGCTAGCTCATTCTTGAGGAAAGCAAAAAAGCTATGAAGGAGCTGCCTTCTTGAATTTTTGTGGCATATCTGCAGAATCCTAGACTCACTCCCCTACTATCACCTTCACATAGACACAGGTTGGCTCTAGATTTATTAGTTACATAAGCCATGACAATGATTTTGGAATTTTAAAGACCTAGACTATGGGCTTAATTTAGTAAGAGGGGTGATTTTTATCAGGTACAGATAATGGGATGGGAGAACTTATACAAAAGATATATCAATTTATTGCATCAAGGTGGAGAAACAAGTCATAAAATTATTAAAATTCCAAAAGCTAAGCAAGAAAAAAACTTTAAACACCACCTTCTCTAGGAATATGGTTTACTCATGAAATCAAGAAAGTAATATATTTCTTTTAAAACAATACTTTGTGTTGACTTATCTGTGAAGGAGATAATATAGTGTCTGGGATTTGCTTTAATATTCTCTAGAAAAAAATGCATAAATAGATGAATTAAAATTGGCAAGGTGCTGATAATTGTTGACGCCAAGTGCTTGATTCATTATACTACTACACATTATAGTAGTTCATATAGTATCTTCCTTAATTTTGTGTATGTTTGAAGTTTCCCATAATAAAATGTTAGGGAAAAAAGTAAGCTTTGGTCTTAGTGTTAGAACAAAGAACAGTGAGAGAATGAAAGGAAAAACATACAGAAAGATATGCTGTTTAAATTGGAGAACAAGAGGGGTTCTCATACAAAAAAGTGATTTTGGGGAACAGGCTAAACATAGATGAAGAGCAAAGAAGATACACCAAGGTCTAAAAGGGTCTTAAAGATCTAACTATAGGGCTAGGGATGTGGCTCAAGAGGTAGCGCACTTGCCTGGCATGTGTGCGGCCCGGGTTCGATCCTCAGAACCACATACAAACAAAGATGTTGTGTCCACCGAAAACTAAAAAATAAATATAAAAAAAAAGATTTAACTATAAAGTGAGGAGATATTTAAATTGTTACCAGGTCATAGGGGTTTTTCTGGGTCTCAAAGGGACCAAGAAAAGATAGGGAAAAAAGCCCAATTATTTTACTAATGAGGGTCGATATCTAAAATGCTGTTGAGCCATATGCTTCTAAAGGTGCCATTTACAGAGTCCACACTTAAATCAATTGGGCAAAATCACATGGTAGGCACCCCACCCATAACACATTCAAAGTCTAATCTTAGAACCTGTGAATATGCTATATTACATGACAAAGAGATTCTGCAGATATAAAAAAAGATAGAGATCACAACTTTTCAATCATTCAATCTTAATGTGTCAATTAGTAATGATTTTGTTTCCTTCTTCTAAAGTTTTTACCTTTGATGCTCTCTGTTCTATTAAATCAGTACATCTAAAGAGTGTTAATAGCTGTCCTAGTAGATACCCATGACTTGTTTACTTGTCAATGGAAATTCCTTATCAGTTTTCTCACAACGAAGAACAATGTTCATCTGTCTTCATATATTCACATACATATTTTATATATATGTTCATATACATGTTATGGATGTGTGTATAGTTACAATGTTAAGAAATAACCACTGTCCCCACTTTATTAAACATTTAAATTTGGAAATAAATGTCAATATTTTCAAAAGTAAAAGAAAGACACAGACTTTAAAATAGAGAGATTATCCTGGATTATCCACATAGGCCCAGTCTCATTTTAGCCTGAGCCCTTAAAGGCAGAGAAAGTGATATGGTAGAAGGAGAGATTTTGAGTGTAAAATGAAGAGACCAAGTGCCAGGATGGAGAAGAAGCCTCTAGGCGTTAAAAATGGTCCCCAGCTGACAGCCAACAAGAAAACTGGGCCCTCAGTCCTATCAACATAAAGAGTGGATTTGAACAACAACTCAAACTCCCCATGAGTGCCCAGATGCCTGATATCTTGATTATTGCTTTGTGAAACCAATAGTAGAGAAACCAGTCAAGCCATATTAGTTTTCTGATTTATGGAACAATGAGAGAACATATTTATATTTTTAGGCATCTAAGTTTGTGGTAATTTATTGCAACAGCAATAGGAAATTATTACATAACATCATAGTCAGTGGGTACACAATATTTAGACATATTTAGGAAGGGAAGACTTAGGAGATCTTTGTAAAGCATCATGCATATCAAGGCAACTCAATAATGAGTGGAGAAGCCAGTATGGCATGTCTTTATGGATACGTTCTCATGACATGTATGGGGTTAGGACTCTAAGAGAAAGTAACAGGGAAGATGAGACTTGTTACAGAGGAAACAAACAAGCCAATTATGGATTAAGCCTGGGACAGATATTGACTAGTGGGAGAATACCTCTTGGTGGGATGATCCAATTCTGCTTAGGTGAAAAGTAGACAAGAATTGTTGAACAGTGGATGTTTTTGCGGGATTCAGAAATTTCTTCATTGCATAACTGTCACTATGATTAACTTCACAATACAAAATATAGAGGAGTTAGGAAAACAAATGGCTGGGTCTGAAAACAAAATTAAAGAAAAGGTATATGGAGTATAGTCAGTGATAGAGTGCATGCTGAGCATGTGTGAAACCCTAGGTGCAATCACCAGCACCTAAAGCAAGGAAAGAAAGAAAAAGAAAGGAACACACTGTGATTAAAAATAGTTGTAGTCATCAGGTCAGACATTCCTAATTATTTTCTCATATCTGTTCTCATCTTCTTTCAAAGTACAGATGGTCCCTGACTTATGATGATATGACTTAAGGTTTTGTTTGTTTTTTTAGCTTTATGATAGTGGGAAAGCACTATGCACTCAGTAGAAACTATACTTGAAGCTTGAATTTTTTATGGTGTTAGGGATTGAATTGAGGGACTTGGCCATGATAGGCAAGCACTCGACCACTGAGCTACATCCCCAACCTTGACTTTTGAATTTTGATATTTTTCTGGGACAGTGATATGTGATATAATTCTCTTGCCATGCACATGACCACAATGGTAAACAATTGATACTATACAGTATACTGTGTTGCTAGCATTTTGTTAAATACATTTTTATAACTTTATTTTATTTATTTATTTATTTTAATGCAGTGCTGAGGATTGATCCCAGTGCCTCACTTGTGCTACGCAAGTGGTCTACCACTGAGCTATAGTCCCAGCCCCAGCATTTTTGTTTTATATCAAGTTATATGTTTTCTCATACTATCATGTCCAAAAAAGACCATTTGTGTCTCCTGCTTCTGTAGAGAAGAGGAAGGTGATTACTCTTGAGATGAAACTCAAATAATTGGCCAGCCTGAAAGCGAAGCCAGGAATGACTATTGCCTGAGTTAGGATGTTCACAACTGATGATCTCAAACATATTAAATGATAAGAAGTGAATCCTTCTTATGAATGTGATGCAGTGAACTCATCAGTATTAGTTAAATCCACTGTTGTCATAAAGAGCTAGGCTGGTCAATAATATAGAAAAATGTTGTGTCATGTGGATACATGACAGATACATAAGAACATATCACTTAGTCTACTGATGATCCAGGCAAAGGTAAGTTTTTGGTATGCTAAAAACATGTTTATGATCCCATGTTTATGAAAATGTTTACAGCAAATTATGCATGGTTCCAACATTTCAAAATGCATTGTGACTTTCCTAAAGTGAAGGTCAGCTGTGAGTCAACAAGTGTCAGTACTGACGGTGATGAGCCTTTTAAGGAATAGCTGAGCAGGATAATTGTGGATGAGAAAAATTCACCAGAAGAAATATTTAATATCAATAAAATGACCTTGTTATGGAAGCATATGCTGGAGTGTTCATACATCCACGAAGAATCCAAGATAATGTTAGGATTCAAACACAGTGTAACACTGCTTTGGGGTGAAAGTGTTTCAGGGTTCAAATTAAAGTCTTTCCTAGTCTACCTTTCAGAGAATTCTAGAGCATTCAAGAATGTGAGCAAGTGTACACTTTCCATTTATTATCATCATAACAAGAAAGCCTGAATGACATCAGCCTTCTGCAGTCAAGAGAGTATTGCAGGCAAAACCGCATCCCATTCAAGATTCTTCTGATCCTTTATATTGTTCCAGGGCAAACACAGCATATCAGTGACATGCATCCTGTGTAAAGGTTGTGCATTTGCCACCAAATACAACTACACTCATTTGACCAATGGACCAAGATACACTAGCTGTGTTCAAAGAATGACAAACATTTGCACAGGCTATTGAAGTGGCTGAATCTGGCTGAATATTCTGAGAGTTTTGGAAAGGTTTTAACATTCAAATTGCTATTTGGAACATTGCTGCAGCATGGGAAGAAGTCATACAGCATTACTTGAGAAGAATTTGGAAGAAAGTTTTGAAGACATATGTGAACACATTCAAGGCTTTAACAAAGATTCTGCTGTTAATTAAATAGCAAACTAGATATTAGGGCTTGGGAACATCTAGGGTTGGACATTAACAAAGAGATTCATGAGCTTGTTGGCATTGAAGCTAACAAAGATTTCCAATGAGAAACTGATCAAACTAGAAGAAAAACCAGGCATGGTGGTGCATGTCTATAATTCCAGATACTTAGAGGACTGAAGCAGGACAGTAAATTTGAGACCATCCTTGGAAACTTAGTGAAACAATATCTTAAAATAAAATTTTAAAAGGGGCTAGGGATGTATCTCAGTGGTAAAGTAGTTGGCTAGCACTAGCACCTCAAAATTTTAAAAAAGAGAAAGAAATTAAAAAGTTGAGACCAAGAAAAAAGTTATACTGGAGGCATCAAGAAAGTTTACAGCAAATCAGGTATAGTGGCACACTCCTGTAATCCCAGTAACACAGAAGTCTGAGGCAGGAAGATGGCACATTCAAGTCCAGCCTGTGCTACTTAGTGAGATACTATCTCAAAATAAAAATGAAAAAGGGCTGGAGATTTGTAGCTCAGTGGTAGAGTGCCCCTGGGTTCAATTCCCAGTACCAAAAACAAAAACAAAAAGCAAAAGAATTTATAGGAGGGGTGTGGGGGAGATGTTTGCTACTATCAACAGTGGCCTACAGTGTTACAAGAAGAGGAAGTCAATTGCAACAGACTCACAAAAGCTGACAGGTGGATACAGTGTTATTTCTTGATATAGATAAATACATAATGAAAGGAAGAAACAAACTGTCCAGTCAAAACTTGTTATCTTCCTGAAAAATATTGTGCCTATATCCATCAACAAGTGTTGATGACCCTATGCTTTCTACCAGCTGTTCTCAAGGTCCAAAAGAGTAATTGATGAACCTGTCACTGTAGCATCCTTGTCCTCCAGCAATTAATTTTAGTTCAGTGCTTCAAACATTCTTCAGAATCAGTCTGCTTTCAGCAGTGTATGTCAGTGATGAGTACCCATACAACCATTCTGTTTTTCACTTCAGTACATTATTCAATAAAGTACATGAAATATTTAATACTTTATTACAAAGTAAACTATGTGTTAGATAATTTTGACTACTGTAAGTGTTCTGGGCACATTTGAAGTAGACTAGCTGTGATGTAGGAGAGGGAAGGTATATTACACACATTTTCAACTACTAGCAAATGCAAAAAAAAAAAACCCATATGATCCTTTATATCTTATCAGATCATAATGGAACAAAATTAGAAATGAACACAAAACTCTATAGGAACTATATAAGTCCATGGAGACTGAACAATACACTTTTTTTTTTTAATATTTATTTTTTAGTTCTCGGCGGACACAACATCTTTGTTTGTATGTGGTGCTGAGGATCGAACCCGGGCCGCACGCATGCCAGGCGAGCGCGCTACCGCTTGAGCCACATCCCCAGCCCTGAACAATACACTTTTGAATAATGGATGGATGATGGAAAAAATCAGGGGAGAGTTTAAAAATTAGACTGAAATGAAAATAGCCATACAACATCCCAGAACCTCTGGGACACTATGAAGGCAACTTGAAGAAAAAAGTTTATAGCTATCAGTGCCTACGTAAGAAAATCAGAAAGATCCCAAATAAATAACCTAATGATGCATCTCAAGGCCCTTGGAAAAGAAGAACAACCCAATTTCAAAACTAATAGAAGGAAGGAAATAATTAAGATCAGAACAAAAATCAATGAAATTGAGAATAAAAAAAATACAAAGGACCAATGAGACAAAGAGTTGGTTCTTTGAAGAAATGAACAAGATTGATAAGTCCTTAGCCAACCTAACCAAAAGAAAAAAGTCAAAATAATGAAATTAGAGATGAAAAAGAAAACATCACCACAGACATCACAGAAATCCAGAGGATCCTTGGGGATTACTTTGAAAACTTATACTCCAATAAATTGGAAAATCTAGAAAAATAGATACGTTTCTACATACAACCTGCCAAAATTGAATCGAGAAGACAGAAAACTTAAACAGACCAATAACTTAAATTGAGATCAAAGCAATAAAGAAAAGCTTCAAACAAAGAAAGGACCAGGACCAGATGGATTCTCAACTGAATTCTATCAGACCTTTAAAGAAGAGCTAATGCCAGGGCTGGGGCTGGGGATCAGTGACAGAGTGCTTGCCTAGCATGCATGAGGCACTGGGTTTGATCCTTAGCACCACATATTAAAAAATAAACAAATAAAATAAAGTCATGCTGTCCATCTACAACTACAAAAAAAAATTAAAAAAGAAGAGCTAATGCTAATACTCCTCAAATTATTCCATGAAATAGGAAGGGATGGAACACTTCCAAATTCATTCTATGAAACCAGTATCATACTCATACCAAAACCAGAGAAGGGTACATCAAGAAAGAAAACTACAGACCAATATCCCTGGTGAACTTATATGCAAAAATCCTTAATAAAATATTAGCAAATCACATTCAACAACATATTAAGCAGATTGGCTGGGATGTCGCTTGGTGGTACAGTGCTTGCCTGGCATGTATGCTCTCCAGCACCACAATAAACAAAGAAACAAATAAATAAGTAGGAGAAGAAGAAGATTTTATATCATGACCAATTTGATTTTATTCCAGATATGGAAGGATGATTTAACATACACAAATGGATAAATGTAATTCATATAAATAGAATTAAAGACAAAAATCACTTAATCATCTCAATAAATGCAGAGAAGGTCTGCAACAAAATTCAGCACCTATTCATGATAAAAAAAACTGAAAAAACTATGGATAGAAGGAAACTACTTCAACATTTTCAGTCTATATATGAAAAATCAAAAGCCAACTTCATAGCAATTGAGAAAAACTGAATATATTTCCTTTAAATTCTGGTAAAAGACAAAGATGTTCATTCTTGCCACTCCTATTTAATATAGTGCTAGAAATTCTAATCAGAGTAGTTAGGCAAGAGAAGGAAATAAAAGTTATAAAAATAGGAAAGGAAAGGGCTGGGTTGTAGCTCGGTTACTAGAGTGTTTGCCTTGCATATGTGAGGCACTGGGTTCGATCCTCAGCACCACATAAAGCAAATAAATAAAATAAAGGTTAAAAAATAGGAAAGGAAGAAGTCAAATTATCATTGTTTACAAATGATATGATCCTATACTAGAATATCCCCAAAAATTCCACCAAATTGCTAGAGATAATAAACAAATTTGGCAAAGCAGCAGATTGCAAAATCAAAATACAAAAATCATAGCATTCCTCTATAACAAAAATGAATCTGCTGAGAAAGAAATCTGGAAGACAATTCCTTTCACAGTAGCCTCAAAAAACAAACAAACAAACTCATCTACGAATAAATTTAACCAAAGAATGAGAGATTTCTACAATGAAAACTATATAACAATGAAGAAAGAACTTGAAGAAGACCTCAGAAACTTGAAAAACCTCCCATGTTCACAGATAGGCAGAATGAATATTGATAAAATGGCTATACTATCAAAAGCATTATATAGATTGAATGCAATGCCCATTAAAATACCAATGACATTCTTCACTAAACTAGAAAAAAATAGTGCTAAAAATTCATTTGGAAAACCAACCTAACAAGCAGATTAAACTGTTAAAAAGTTAGGTGAGTTTCTGGTTCAAAATGGTGATTTGGCCATTTACTAAAACCTGCCATCAGCCCTATTTCTAATACCCAGAAATCTAGTGTAAAATGTCCCCAAAAGAAAAAAAAATGTCCTAACTTTTTATTGTGAAAAAATATCAAACATATAGAAAAATTCAAACTAGTACAATGAATATCATTATGCCACCACTCAGTTTCAACAATTGTTAACATTTTGTCATGTTTTTTCTAACAGTATTGAAAAAACAAACCACCTTTCCATGACTCTCACACAAAAATTTACAGAGTTCTGTGACCCTAAAAGGTGTGGGGATTTCTTTCCATTAGCAGCCAAGCAATTCTGAAACAGAGGATACAAGCTGAGTGTTCTTTAATTTAATTCTGATGCTGTCTACCTAGAAATAGCATCAGATCCTATTGAAAGATTGCATTTTTGAAGACTTAGTCCTTAAGATCGCCCCCCCCCCTTTAGATGCCAGTTGAAAGTCCCAAGTGACTTTATCTGTGATTATGGGCAATTTGATATAAGTCAAGTTTCTCACAGTCACCTCCTTGGATTTGATTAATTTGCTCCAGTGAGTTATAGAACTCACAGAAATACTTATTTAAATTTACTGGTTTCATATAAATGGTATTACAGAATGTATAGATGAAGAGATACCAGGGCAAGGCATGGGAGAAGGGGTGTGGAGCTTTCATGCATTTTTCATGTGTGCCACCCTCCAGGAACTTCTGCAGCTATCTGAAAATCTCTGAACCCCAGAGGCCTCCATAAGAATCAATCATTACTTAGGCCTGATTGGTTAAATCATTGGCCATTGACAATCAACTTAACCTTCAGCCCTCCCCGTTCCTCAAAGTTGAGGGGTGGGAATGAAAATCTCAACCCTATAATCCTAACTTGGTCTTTCAGGTGACCAGCTCAGATCCTGAAACCACCTAGAGAGTGCCAGTTATCAGGCAGTCTATTAGCATATCAAGACACTATCACTTCAGAGATTCCAAGTATTTTAGGAGTTGTACACCAGGAAATGGGGACAAAGACCAAATCGACACCATGACACTATCAATCTATCTAATTTTTTAAACTACTCTAATTTTTTGAAAGAGGATTGACTGTATCACCCCTAAATACTTCAGTGTGCATCTTGAGAGGGCATTCTCCTATATAATTACAAAACCATTATCACATCTAAGACATGAACAATAATGTTATCAATAATATTTTAATATCATCTCCTATTATCCTCCAAACCATATTTAGATTTCTGTAATTGTTCCCCAAATGTTTTCTTATAGATTAAAAAAACATGATTAAATTAAAGTTTATGCATTGCAGTTTGGTTATGTTTTTTTAGTTTGTTTGAATTTACAACACTTTGTCCTATCTTTTCATGAAATATTTTTGAAGTTAAAAAATGAACATCCACACTTGAAAACATATGAAGAAGGATGTTTTCAGGAGTTAGAAACATAAAAAGAATTCATAAAGGAGAAAAAGACATGGGTGAAGATAAAAAGGGAGTCAGAACTGACATGGGGTCTAGGGGTTTGAGTTTCAGTTCCTGCTTAGCCTGGGGAGCCACAGAACTTCACGTGTCAGGAAATAAGCTTAAAGTGAGCAATACTTCCCACATGAACATTAAAACAATAATGATGTATCATTTCTTACACATTAGACTGACAAATATTTAAAATCTCCCAGAAGTGTTGGAGAGAATGGGATGAACTAAGCACACTCCTACAGTGCTGGTGGAAATATTGACTTGTTTGACCATTATGGAGAGCAATATGTCAAAATGTTGTAAAAAAATAAAATGGGATGATATCACACAATGGAACAACATAGAGGTGGTGCTGGATCTACATATAGCAATATGGATAGGTATCAAAAGAAAGCATAATATTGAACAAAAATGACACAATTATGTAAATGGATATGCACAAAAATACTACATATAGTTTATGGACATATATATGTTTATAAAATGCAAAAATGGATAAGAGTACACTCCAGGTCACAGTGGGTGCCTGAGGAAAGGATGACAATGCAGGTAGTAGTTAAATGAGAAATTTTAGCTTTATATCTAAGATTTTTTATTTGTAGGAAGCAAATATGACAAAGTATGTACAATTCTGAGTGATGGGAATATGGGTTTTGTTATAATATTCTTTGTACTTTTTCAGTAGCTTTTACATTTCTCACAATTAAACAGCTAAGCCTGCTTCAAAGGAAAATGGGAGCCACAGAGTGGACAGAAAGACCTGTTTCTGCTATTGTTAAAGTTCTACTTAAGGCCTGGAAAATTCAAAGAGTTTTCGCAAGGGCAACAAGCCCAAAACAGAGGCATTTTTCCTCACTAGGACCGGAGGGCAGAAGCTTCTGAATGTAGGTTTAGGACTCCACTGTGGGTAATTCATCAAGTAAAATACATTGGATGTAGAGAGGAAACCACCACTAAGACGCAGGCTTCAAGAAATTCCAGAGCAAGAGGAATTGGCAGCAATCACTGAGGCACAAGACTGAATGTGAGAAATGTTGATCCAAGATCAAAAGAAGACTATGTGCGGAGAATGCAGTGTAGTAGGCATATTAATGATTCCCCAACGTTGGCCAAGTCCTGATCCCTGGAACCTGTGGATATGTTACCTTACACAGCCAAAGAGAATCTATAGATCTGAATTAAGATTAAAGACCTTGAGAAGGGAGAGATTATCCAACCTAACCACAAAAAGTCTTTAAAAGTGGACAACAATGGAAGAAGATTGGGTTGTGTGAGAAGCCATGTGAGAGGATTCAACCTATGGTTGCTGACTTTGAAGACGGAGGAGGGCCCCAAAGATGAGGAAACATAGGGTGCCACAGTTTCAAGCCAGAAAGAAAATGAGGACATTGGTCCAACAATCATAAGGAACTACATTCTGGTAATGGAGCAATTGAGCATAAAACAGATTCTTTCTTCAAGCCTCCAGAAAGGAAGAAGACCATCTTGATTATTGCCCCATAAGACTTGTGTCCTTCTGACCTCAGATGTGCAAAACAATAAATGTGTGTTTTGAGCCAACAACTTTATGATCATTTGTTAAGGTTGCAATAGAAAACTACAACAGCAAGATTTTGAACCATGCTTGGAGCTATGCCTACTCCAAAAGGGTGTGGATGCTTACAGGAGGATATGAAGGCTGTGTCACCAAACCAAACCCATCCTCAGGGCAGTGTTTGGATGACAGGAGCAAAGAGTTCAAGATGGGGATTTAAGAGGTTTTAAATAGACTGGATGTTGAATAAGGAAGCTTTGAGGATGACCTGAGAACTAGGGGTATCACCTCTCTAACTTTCCCAAAACACAGAAATGTTCCTAGTTCCCCTCTCTGAGAGAAGGAATAGTAATAATGGATAGAAACCACTCATATCCCCTATATGGCAAACTGAGTGGCATACACAATGGAGTATTATTCAGCCATAAAGAAAAATTAAACCTTGTCATTTGCAGGAAAATGGAAGTGTTAAATGAAATAAGCCAGAGTTAGAAAGACAAGTATGGCATATGTGGAAACTTTTAAAAAGTGACCTGAAAGTAGAAGAGGGATTACTAGGGATTGGGAAGAGGGCCAAGGGAGAGGGTCAGAAGAAGGGTAGATGGACACGATCAACTCACAATGTATGCATGTATGGAAATATCAGAATGAACTCCATTGATTTGTACAATTAATAGGTGTTAACAATTATACTTTAACCAATGTGATTCTACAATATGTATACTCAGAAAAATGAGAAATTATATCCCATCTATGTATGATACACCAAAGTATATAAGTGCATTCTACTGTCATGTATAACTAATTAAAACAAATTTTAAAAAAGAAAAAAAATATCTACGAAAAATAATTATACTTTAAAAATAAAATAAATGAAACTCATAGATATTTCTTATGAAACAAACAAACTAATCCAGGCAGAGTTAAATCTCAGAGGTTGCAAACAATTAGACAACTAACACAACCCAACTTGTCACCTGTCAAAGCTTGCTATGGTTTGCATAAACTTTGTGTCTACAAAGGTTCATGTCTTAAAAGTTTGATCCCCAGGGTGGAGATATTGGGAGGTGGTGGAAGTTTTAAGAGGTGGGTCTTAGTGCAAGGTAATAAAGTCATTGGGGATATTGCTCTTAGAAGGAATTAATGCTGGTTTGGGGGAGTGAGTTAGTTTTCATAAGAGTGAACTGTTACAAAAGAGGGAGTCTGACCCCTACACTCTCTGGCTTCCTGTCTTACCATGTGACATCTCCCTTTCACATGTGGTCCTGCCATGATGCTGTCCATCATGTGGCCCTCACCAGAGGCTGAACAGATGGGGCCTCCAGAGCTTGGACTTTCAACCTCTACAACTGAGCTAAATAAATTCCTTTTCTTTACAAATTTCCCATTTCGGGTATTTTATGATAGCAATAGAAAAAGAAAGGCAAAAAAGAAAGTAAGGTAACTTCCTCTTTCTCTCACATTTGCTATGTTTACCCTTCTTTTCTCAAGATTTCACTGCATGCACTGTAAAATTTGCTTTCTGACAGCACCACGGGTCTGGACTATATTTTATACTAGTTTCTAGTAATATAATTTTGTTTGGAATAACTGCTTCAGGGAGTGAGGTTTGTTGGTGACTAATAAGAATTTTTTAAATAACCTTTTATTAACACAAGAGCAATACATATTCATTGTAGAAAATTAGAATATATAGACAAGCACAAATACAATAAATAACTGAATAAACAAAATTTCCATCACCCAGAGATCAACCCTGTAAGACCTTAGTGCATAATTTAGAGTGTGTGCGTGTTTGTGTCTGCATGCTTTTATTTTATTACCAAATGGAAAACATACTATGCACAATGTTCTTCAGCCTGATTTTTTTTTAGTCATCAACCTTCATTTTGCTATTTCAGTAAAATTTCCACTTGTCTAACACCCAGCTTCTATTCATATTTCTCCAAATGACCTAAAAATGTCTCTCACAGTTTCATACAAATCAGTACCCAACCCAGACCAGGCATTGTATCTATCTCTTATGTCCTTTAAATTTCTTTTAATCTAATACAGACACCATTTTTAATGATACTGACTTGCCAAAGATACCAGGCTAATTGTTCTGCAAAATGTTCTACATATTGGATTTGTCTGGTTCCTTCTTGGACTTATTTTCTTCAAAGTTCTGTACATGTGCCACTGGTACTGGGGAAAGATTATGTGCCCAACTAACTTTTTGAACTCTTAGAAAGTGGGACATATGAGAATCTTAGTGTTGGGTTATTTCTGTCTTGGAGGTCCTGCAACAACATCACCAATTCCAGTGGTCATCAGCCCAGGTTGCAGTTGCTAAGGGAACTTTGACTCTCCCCACATCTCAGAGTAAAATCCTCCTGAGACTGAGCAGAAACAGAACTGGGGAGAAAATAATTTTGAACTTAAATTTCTCTGGAATTTTGGAGTTAATCTTTCTCCTAAAAATCTCACAATTGGAGAGATTTCATATTGCTCAAATTTTGGACATTTATATATTATTTGGAACATGGTATGCTATCATTTGGGCTGAACATGCAACTTCTGCTGAACTCTATTTGGATAATGTGGCCAGGCATAATTTAGCATGAGAAATACCATGGGGATAGACTTTATAGCCTGAGATTTAGCAAGGAACTTGGAGTTAATTTAATTAATTTCCTATTATGATTCACTTTGGAGCTTTCTGGAGGCAAAACAGAATTACCCAACAATGGTCCTAAGAGGAACAGTAATTGGTATTGGGAGAAGAATCTCATGAAGATGGAACTTGGGCTGCCCTGTTAAACTCCAGTCTTCTACTCCTGAGCCAAGCAGCTACAGCTACACCCCATGTGTTAAACCTGATAGGTTAAGTTTTAAAAGGCTTGAAGAATATTAGAGGAACTATGACTTCCCTAGTTATGGGCTGAATTATATCCTTCCAAACTTCATATGCTGAGACCCTAAACCCAATACCTCAAAATAAAACTATATTTGGAGATAGGACCTTTAAAGTAGTTCTAGTGAGATTTCATTTGTACCAAACTCAACTTTGAAAGCCTTTCTGCCAGCACACTCTGGAGCAGCCAATACCAAGCACTTATTGCATCATCTCAAAAGAAACACTCATAATCAATTAAATTCATTACATTTGAATATTCAGTTCCTGCCAAAGAACAATTTAAATCCTCATTTCAAAATAATACGTTCACAGAGATCAAGTCTACTATATAAAGAACATCATGAATCTATTTATTTCAAGAATCATTACAAAGTCTTTTACCAGGGCAAGGACTCTTTGAAAGGGGCTTTCCAGCATTGCTCAGAACATACATGCTCACGGGTGCTAAAATAGATACTGCAGGAAAACAGTGGGTAGCCATACAGTCTCTATGTTTAGTATTCATAACAGAATGGACATTTGCAAAGAATCCCCTTCGATGTTAAAAAAAAAAAAAAAAAAAAACTGTCCCTGGGGACAAAGTCCTGCAGAACTTTTCAGAAGTAAGCCAAATTCTTAAAGGAGGTATAGCTGTGCAGCAGTCTAGAACCTTGATTGTATGCAACAGAATTGGAATCTGGATGATTTAGGCAGAAAAGGAATGCATTAAAAGGATACTGGGCAGCTTCCAGAATCAGTAGGCGGGCTGGAGAAGCAGGTTTATAGCCAGGAACAACACTTAAACCACGCTGTAGAACTTGTCTGGTGAGGAGCCCACTGTAGCACCTCAGAGCAATCCAGTCTCCAGTTTTCACTGCTGTCACCCTGCAGGGAGCTCTGTCTTGCTGCAGCTGCTAACACTTCCTGAGAAAGACTTTCTGAGTGCTCAATTCTTTGCCTGTAACTCCTAAGACAAAGTCTAGGGTGACTTGATTAGGTTGTACTCCAGAATCCTAGCTTTGGAGAAGAGTGAATGTGGCACTCTTGTCTGTAGAGACAGAGATGGGCTCTGCCACCTTCCAAGAATCATAAGATGGGGAAGTCCCCAACCAGAGGAAGTGGGTTCAAGTGCACACCCAAAATGAATAGCAAATAACTTCTGTCGACAGTTAGGGCTGCTTGGTGTCACGTGGTATCAAGTTAGTCATTGCTACCTCATTTTAGGGGCAAAGTAGAGGAAGGCAAAGTGGGTTGAGCCAGAGCTCCATTTCCCTGCAGGGCCCTAATATTTTGCTGCAAGATTGGAGCAAATTAGAAATGCCTGAAGAGTGGAGAGACTGTACTGGGAACTTCATGGAGCAGTACAAGGCAGAGAAAGCAATTGGTGTTGTCCCTGGAATATACCTTCCTACCTTCCTTGTCTAGAGAGCCTGGTGTTATCACTTGGGTGATCTGTGGGCAAGCAGGTAGTAGTGGTGGTTGGAAAGAGAGACTTTTGGAGTGCTTCATACTTTTCTCAGCATGTTATTGCTTTTGATGTCTTGATGAGCTACACCTGAACATAACTGGGGATTAAAGTCAGGAACCACAGTGTATTTCCTGGCTGTAGCCACTTGGTTCCAAAGATACGAAGACTAAGAAAGCTCTAAATTCTATAAAACTTCTGCCTAAAAAGTTCAGCATATAAATTCCCCCCTAAATTTACTTTTTTTGAGGTGTTGAGAATCAAACCTAGGGCCTCATGCATGTTAGGTAAGTGGTCTTTCCCCGAATCACATCCCAGCCCTGCTAGGTTTACATTTGCTGACAATAGTATTTCCATCAAATGGAATGCAGAAGTTCAGGAGTCTTACCATTCCTGGGGAGACCCACACTCAGAGGAGTTTGACTGACTTTTATTAAACATATTTGGGATACTCAGGCCAGATCAGAAATGGTGATGGAAACCATATGAGATATTCTTGGTATATACCAGAAATATGACCCAAATGAATGAATGCTAATCTCTAATTTGGAATGGGTGAGGAAGGCAAGACTATAGGAATTTCAATTCAGTATCCTGTTACCCTGAATCCTACCAGGTAGCCACTACTGCTGCTCATTATAAAATAGAAGAGAACAAAAAACAAGGGTAACAACAGGAAAAGGGGACTGAGTATTACTGTGAAACTTGGGGCTACCCTGTGAGTGATCACTAAATAGCTACTTCCTAGCATGTGGTAAGGAAACTTGGGCCCCTCTACTATAAACAAAGTGTAGTTAGAAAGTGGGGCAAGTCCAGATAAAATAATCTACCAAGGTAACTTTCTCATAAGGAATTAGTTTAGAAAGCTATCCCCACATACTCCAGGGTAGAGAGGGAACAACCTGCCTTACACCAACCCACACAAAAGAGAAAGAAAGAACAAATCCCTTGAAGGATACAGCTTTGTTCAAAATGGGACCTGAGAGGAAGTCTCCTAGGTGACTTTTGGGAAAGGTCTTTCTCAGAAATAAAAAGAGATGTATAGGAGGAAATCCCCTCTTAATACATTGTCAAGTCTGCATGTAATGCCTGCACTGCTCTAGCCATCTTATAATCAGGAAGCAAGACAAGCTGTTAGCAGAGAAAGGCAGAGAAAAAAAAAAAGAATGAAAGCCCCTGTGCCTTTGATGATGTCATTTGACTGCTGATTCAATCAGCCCCGAAACCACCAAACAGAATTTTTTGTTCCAGTTATAGAAAATGACCCATTCCTTTTGATCTTGGAAAGAGTTGTGTGATGGGGAGTGAGAAGTGTGTGTGTGTGTGTGTGTGTGTGTGTGTGTGTGTTTAGACCTGCCACTGAATGTACTAACATAGATGGTTAGTAGCCTGAGAAGGACCATGCTGATGAACCAGGAGGATGAGTGCCGTGAGAAGCATTGGTTTGGACCAGAGAACCAAACCCAGTATCATGGGCAAGGGCTGTCTCAAGGTCATCCAATTAATGAATGGAAATATCACCTTACTTGTGCTTGAAGACCTATCCATCCTAAGCATTTGCATTGTATGAGGGAACAGTGGTCCTGGCTATACCCCAGGACCTTGTCTCCTCACTACCCTCTTGTCACATAAATGGAAATATCCTGTTTGTGCTTCAAGACCTTACACCATAATCAGCTAGCCAATGTGTGAGAACCTTTATCTATAGAACTTGAAAGATCATTTTCAGGTCACCCTAGACATTTACTGGTGTCAGAGAGGAGCTCCTATACCTATACTTTGAGACAAGGACTGGGACATGTTAGTACATCACTAGCTAGAGACAGAGGGGCATAGACATTGTTATACTTCTAACAACTGAAATAATATGCTTTGGTACCAACCTTATTATAAAAAGCAACAGCAATGTGGGTACTAAAATTATACGGCTGTACTGGATTATAAGGTAGTCATCCAAATCTAGAATATGCTTGTAATTATTGTATTTAGATTATCATTGAAGGAAAAATACAAAATTAAAATTCTTCATAAAGAATTTATGGACAGCTGAGATTACATTTTTGAATCCCCAAAAGACCGTGGATCCTAGTTTGAGAGACATTAGGTTAGAGCAGTCTCTAAAGAGATTTATCAGTATGAGATGAAATAATATTAAAGCCTAAATTGGACGTTTCTTTATATGTCATAAGGCATGATATACAACTTAAGATTAATCCATTGTTGTTGTTTTAACAGAAGTATGCCTTAACAAAAGAATTTCCAAAAATGCTTGGCAAAATGTAGATTCTTAGGCCCTACTCTCATTCATTCAGATTCTGTAGTTCAGGAGTATATATTTTAAACAAGTGATTTGGATTAAAATTCAGGTCATATTTTCTGAAGTTCTGAATCTGCAAAGAAGATATAGGCTAATAGTGCTGGATGCAGTGGCACATGCCTATAAGTAATCCCAGCTGCTCAGAAAGCTAATGCGGGAAAAGATTACAAGTTCAAAGCCAGCCTCAGCAAGTTAGCAAGGCCCTAAGCAACTCAGCAAGTCCCCCCTCTAAATAAAATAGAAAAAAGAGCTGGGGATGTGGCTCAGTGATTCATTGCCCCAGGTTCAACCCACAGTACAAAAAAAGAAAAAAAGAATGAAAGAAAGAAATAGGTCAATAAAGTGACATAATCCCAAGGAGGAGAATTCTCCCCAACAATCATTTCCCATGCAATCAATGGGGACAACAGGCCAGAGAAATTCTCCCAAGACAGACTCAAAGATGGGAGCAGATGGATTAATCAATGTACTCATTCTACCACTAGGGAAAGGGGGTTCTTTAAGTGTATCATTTAAATATTGTTTACCTAACATGAGGACTGCATCTATTTAATTTTTTTCTGTTAAAAGTGATAGAAACCCACAAACTTGTTTAAGCAAAATTTTGTTTGCAGTACTGGGAGCTGAACCTAGGGCCTCATACATGTTAGGCAAGCACTGTATCACTGAACTTTTTCAAATTTTGAGAGTTCAGTCTTGGCTAATCAATAAATAAGTATATATATTTATTTATTAAGTATATTATCTACTTGCTAAATAAATCTATATTTAATAAATATTTATATACTATTAAATGTATAATTATATCAAATATATATATTTATTAAGTAGTTCAGGCTGACCTCCCTCAAATTTGCCATCCTCTTGCCTCAACCACCCAAGTAGCTAGGATGACAAGTGTGTGGCATCATCCTCAGTATAGATTTATGTGTGTGTGTGTGGGTGTGTGTGTGTATGTGTATTTAGTTGTAGATGGGCACAACACCTTTATTTTTATTTATTTATCTTTGTAGGGGTGCTAAGGATATAACCCAGTGTCTCACATGTGCTAGGCAAGTGCTTTATCACTGAACCACAGACCCAGCCCAAGATTTTTTTAAATTTAACAGTTTTCTTGAGATCTAATTGACACATAATAAACTGCATGTATTTTGAGTGCACAATTTGTTAAGTTTTGACGTATACATACATATCAAAATCAAAATAATGAGTATATCCATCACCATCCAGAATTTCCTTTTACTGTTTATAATTCCACCCTCCCACCTTTGCCACCCTGCCCCCATCCACAGGCAGCCACTGATCTGTTTTCTGTCACTATAGATTAATTTGCACTTTCCAGATTTTTCAATAAATGGAGCCATGTGGTATGTAATTTTTTTTGTTTTCTTCCATTCAGCATACTTTGAGATTCATTCATGATGTTTTATCAGTAGTTCATTAAATTTTTGGTTTTTGCTAAGTAGAATTCATCATATGTACATATTACAATTTGTTTATCCTTTTACCTATTGATGGACCTTTTGATTGTTTCTAATTTGAAACTGCTAAAAGTAAAGTGCCTATAAATATTCTTGTGCAAGTTTTTGTGTGGAAATATACTTTCATTTTTCCTTGGGTAAATTTCTAGGAGTAAAATAGTTGAATCATATGGCACGTATATATTTAAGTTTTTATTTCACCAGGCATAGCTGTTTATTATTAGGTCATAGAAAAAAGGATAATCTTTGTCTCTTCGATATATATTTTTCCTAACATTCTGATTGCATTCATTTAACATTTTTATGGTGCTGGGGATTAAACCTGGGACTGCATGCATAATTTAACTTTTTAAAAAAACTACCAGAACTGGGTTTGTAGCTCAGTGGTGGAGCACTTGCCTAGCACATGTGAGGCACTGGGTTTGATTCACATCACCACATAAAAATAATAAATAAGTAAAATAAAGGTATTGTGTCCATCCACAACTAAAAAAAAAATAGAAAAAAAGAAACTACCAAACTCTTTTCCAAAGTGACTATACCATTTTACTTTCTACAAGTAATGTATCAGAGTTCCAATTCTTCTGCATCCTCCAATAATTGCTTAGTCTTTTTAATTTTAGCCATTTTAGCTAGGGAGTATTAGTATCCCTTGTAGTTTTAGTTTGCATTACCCTAATGGCTAATGACATTGAGTACATTTTCATGTACTTATTTGCTATCTGTATATCTTCTTTGGTGAAGTGTCTGTTAAACAATTAAAATTTGCTTATCTTTATTTTTTTAATTTTTAATTTAAAAAGCTTTTTGCAGTGCTGAGGATTAAATCTGTGGCCTCGTACATGCTAGGCAAGTGTTCTACCATTGAATTATGCCTCAGACCCCATTTTTATTTTTATTTGGGTTGTTTATTTTTTATTGAGTTTTGAGGGTTCTTTATATATTCTGGATTTAAGTCCTTTATCAAGTGTATGATTTGCAAATGTTCATTCCTTCTCAGTGGCATGACACTTTGTTCTTTCAACAGTGTCTTTCAAAGAGCAGAATTCAGGCTGGAGGTGTAGCTCAGTAATAAGCACAATTGTGAGGCCCTAGGTGTGATGCCCAGCACAGTGGTAAAAAGTGTCTTTTTTGTTGTGGTGGGTCTGGAGATTGAACCCAAGGACACTCCACCACTGAACTACATGCCCAGTCTTTTTATTTTGAGACAGGTGTTGCTAAGTTGCCCTGGTGGCCTCAAACTTGAGATTCTCCTACCTCAGCCTCCTGAGTAGATGGGATTACAGGTGTGTGTCAACAAGCCTGACAAAAGATAGGTCATTTCAGAAGTCATAGCTATTATATTTTGTTGAAGTGAAAGAGATTTTTAACTTATTATTTAAATAATTAACTTATTTATTATGGTGCTGGGTGACTAGACCCAGGTTTTTGCTCATGCTAGGGAAACACTCTACCACTGAGCTACACTACCAGCCCTTGACTCATTATTTTAGTTAGAATGTTTTACAGAAAATAGAACCTACAAGAAGATAATAATTCATGATAATAAAATTTTATTATATCTAACTTATTTTAGAAGTAGGATGGCCAAAAATGTCATAAAGGATTCTGATTCCTTTCATCTTTCTACTCTGCCATCCTCAGCTTCCTGACTTCTTCCCCTGAAGAGAACTTTAGGCTCTTTGCCTCATGGTTGCAAGGTGGACAGCTGAAGTTCTATGAATTACATCCAGAGAGACATCACCAAAAGGAAAAATCTGGACTTCCTTTTGTAAGTGTTGCGCGTTAAGAATGAGGATACTTTTTTGGAAGATCCTCAGCAGACCTTTCCTGACATCTCATTGATCAGCACTGTGTTATATGACCACCCAGAAACTAGCATGACATCAGAGGTTGGCAAACTACTGTTAATAGTCCAGCCTCCTGCCTGTTTCTGTACAACTCATGAGATAGCAATGTTTTTTCACCTTTTTAAGTGGTTGAAAAAAAATTTTTTAAACTATTTTATGATGTGAAAATTGTATGAAATTCAAATTTCACCATTCAGAGAACTTCCCATTTCAACTTGGATACGTAGGGAAGTAGAAAGATATTGTTCCTAATGTAATAAGAAGTAAAAATTCAACATCCTGTTCATGAACCCTTCTGAGATTTGAGGTCATAGGCCAAATAACTTAGAGAAAGACAGGAGCCCTCAGGGAGACAGAAGACTCAAGCATTTGCTTACCTGGGGCAGATTCTACATTAAACTGGAAATTTTTCTTTTGCTGTGCTCAGGATTAAACCCTGGCCCTTGTTCATGCTCGGCAAGCACACTACCACTGAACTACATCCCCAGCCCCTAAATTAGAAATTTTTGACAAATAGCCAGAGGTGATTGCTGGAGTGTGAGCTAGCTTGAGAGTATGAATCTGGGAGCTGAAACGACAGGGACATTCCCAACCTTCCAGGAACCTGTCCATTCCAGGCTCTTTCAGGTAGGATGGGATGAATCCTGAGAAATTTCCCTTCCTCTTCACTCCCTCTCCATTGTGCTAAGATAGGAGCACAGTAGTTACTGGGAAATCTGAATCCATCCAGACTCTTTCTACAATCTCCTTTATAGAAAAAATAAAATAAAATAAAATAAAAGCTTAATCTGCACTGGAAAGGGATCCAACAGAAGGCCCTGAGAGGGGAATCACAGCTGAGACATTTTTAAGGTATTGGAGAAAAGTTGTGCCCTTTTTATCAAGCCCTGATCTCCTTTTGTAGTAACATATCTGGGTTTGCTTTGATGGAGATTCAATGCCTGCCTCTAGGACACCTTGAGGCATACAATCTAAGATACCTTTCATGAATCTTTTCTGATCTACCAAGTGATAAAATATATCACTCATCTGTATACCATAATGAGAGGGGAATAAATACAAGATTTGGCTCAAGTGGACCTTGGAGGCACAAATAAGTTGCATGAATAAGTAGTTCATGCTCCCTGGATTCCATACCTACTAGATCATGAAGAATTACCTCTGTCCAGATTATATGGGAATTTAGAAAATCTACTAGGTTGGGTGTAGCAGCATGCACCTGTAGTCCCAGCTACCTGGGAGGCTGAGGTAGAAAGATCCATTAAGCCTAGGAGTTTGATGTCAACCTGAGCAACACAGCAAGTCCCTATCTCAAAAACAAAACAAAAACAAGGAAAACCAATTGGGCCAAGTTGGCATTGGTCAGAAATAAACTGCTGTAGTATTACAGTTTCATTCAGGCATAGCTCCAAAGAATCTTGGTGAAGGGATATCTACTTAGTGGGCATAAAATTAAGGAACAAATCTGGTTGTCCATTTTGCCAGGATGAGAAATCGAAGTGTGGATCTACATGGGTTTATAGGCAATTTCTAAGGGTTTGGTTGGAGGATCAGGAACTGAGAAGGAAAAAGGTTAGAGGTTTGATGCCATAGAGATCTGGAGATAAGGCATGAATATGGAATTATTACAATGATCCAAGAGTTTGAGATTATTTATTTTTTATTTTTAAATTTTGAGACAGGGTCTTGCTAACTTGTCCAGGCTGGCCTCAATCATGTGATCCTACTGCCTCAACCTCCCAAGTCTCTGGGACTACAGTTGTGAGCTTGTGTGCTAGGTACCTGAGATTGTTTCTGTAACTTGAGAATACTCACCAAAGTCCCCAACTATGGAAGATGTTTTCAATAATCAGGTAGACAAGATGACCCAGCATAAGATGACCCTTTCCTTGCCACCCTGTGCTTGCTTAATGGGCTCATCAACAAAAGACCAACTTCTCATAAGGTTGAATTGGTTTTTGCTGAGTGACCAATTTGTTAATCATAGTCACTTGTCATGAGCTTCCAATGAGAGATTATGGCTTGACAGGATAAACCAGCTCTATGGTGGCATGTTGATTATACTAGACTCCTTCACTCATGGAGAAGGCAATGATTTATTGTCACTGGAATGTCTCTCATTATTCTGGGAATGAATTGACCTTCCTTTCCCACCACAGTTCTCCAAATCTCATCATCTGTAGACTTGTCAAATAACTCATTCACCATTATGATTGTCCAAGGAACTCCCTGCAGAAACAAGTAATAAACCAATGTTTATAGAATTTGCAGGTCTTGCCACATATTCTAGCACCCCAAAACAATTGGTCTTATGGAATGGAAAGGGCAGTTATGATACCAGTTGAGAGAGAACACCTTGAAAGGTTGGGGGTGCTATCCTACAGTAACTGATATTACATGGTGCTTTTTATTTCATAGCCAGAACGTGTGGATTGAGGAATCAAGAGATGAAATGAGGAGCAATCAATCCCCCTCACTATGACCCTTAATGTATCACTTGGAAAAATGTTGCTTCCTATGCCTGTGAGTCTGAACTCCTCCAGTTTAAAGGTTTTAGTACTTAAGAGAGTAATGCTCCACATGAAGTACATTTGACAACAGCCATCTAATTATTTCAACTTCTCATGGTACTCAGAAAATAGGCCAGAAGAAAAAGGAAGGAATTACTGATTAGATTAGCATAATTGGCTCTATCAAAGGGAAATAGGGTTGCTATTGCCCAGTTATGCAGGGATGAGTATGGAAGTCTTTGTGTTAGTCATCCTTTTGACACTGAGACCAAAATACCTTACAAGGACAACTCAGAGAAGGAAATGTTTATTTCAGACATGTGGTTTCAGAAGTCTCGGTCCATGGTTGGCCAACTCCATTACTCTGGCCCTAGGAGTGGCAGAACATCATGGTGGAAAGGCATGGTAGAGGAAAGCTGCCAGTTTATGGCAGCTGGAAAGTAGGAGGAGGAGGAAAGAGTGAGAGAGAGAGAGAGAGAGAGAGAGAGAGAGAGAGAGAGAG
>NW_026000254.1:680023-707862 GCF_001458135.2 Marmota marmota marmota
AGAGAGAGAGAGAGAGAGAGAGAGAGAGAGAGAGAGAGAGAGAGAGAGAAACCAAGAGGCCAGGGTCAGATATAGTCCAAGATCCTACCCCAGTGACCTACTTCCTCCAGCCATGTCCCACCTGCTACAGTCATCACTCAATAGTACATTCAAATGATTAATTAATCCATCGGGTGGATTAATCCACTGATGAGATTACACCTCTCACAGTCCAATCTTTTTAGCTCTGAACATTGCTACATGGCCTAACAACACATGATCTCTCTGGGGACATTTTAAGATCCAAACTGTAATAGGAAGTCACTCAGAGAATCAATCCTCTGAGGTACTTCCTGCTGCTACTGTATTCATAAGTAAAAGTTAATGTAAGACTAGAGCAATACCTTACAGGCAGGACCACTAAAGGCTCTGAATTTAGAATGGATAGTGGAGGAAGAAGTCATAAATACCAACTACAACCTCCTAACCAGTTACAGAAATGAAGATTTCCACTTGAATATTTTCACTGTATGTGTTAATTATAAGTGTGTATATACTTATATGTTTAAAATTACTTTTTAAAACTCTTTACATTGTTTTTAAAGATGTGATTAATGTGGTGGTGAACTTTATCATTTAGTCCATAAATTATAGAAAATAGGGATCAGGATGGAGCTGGAGAAGAAAAGGACATCACCCAAAGACCCTAGATGCAGTAACATTTGAGAATATTGTTGACTTTCTATGATAAAAGGGTGAGTGTTCTTTCAGCTGGAGTGTTGTTTCACATGGCTAGAGGAAGTAGGTCACTTTCAGCAACAATTCACATGGAATTGTTGCATTAGGAGGCATTTTTGAAACTGTATGCATAAGAAAACTATCAGGCAGAAAAGGAATGGCCTGTGATGGACAATGTTGTTTTTGCCTAAGTGCAAAAGTGACATGTATTCTTCTTTTTGTGACAACTCCTTTTTCCTCTAAGAACTACCCACTCAGATAATTGCACACACTCTTGATGGATCTGCCCAGTAAGTTTTCTTATTTTCCATGGTGAAGGGATGAGCATATGACCCAGTTTAGGCCAATAAGAATCTCTCAGGAACTTGAAACTTGAATGTAATGACACAAGGGGGGGGGTATTTAGAACTGATTCATCTCAACAATGGTATCCTTTCTATTATACCTAGACCCCAGAAGTTGTCCTGATTTATGTCCTTTCTAAGGCTCAATTGTTCAGTTTTTAAATTTGATTCTGTGAGTTATTTCATACTTCTTCCAGTAAATTCCATTTGTTCTTTCATTAGAATAAATCAAGTTTTGTTTCTTGCAATAACTAATATTCCAGTATATATTTATGAATGAAAAGACAAGTCAAAAAACCCTGTGGAGGAGAGTAGATGAAAGTGGAGGACTGAACATGTTCTAGCATCCTGTTTCTACCCAAATATTTGGAAGTAACAGAAATGATATATTTTTAGAAATATAGTACACCCATCATTCCAGCAACTTAGAAGGCTGAGGTAGGATGATTGCAAGTTAGAGGACAGCCTGGGAAACTTAGTGAGAACCTGTCTCAAAATAAAAAATAAATTTAAAAAGGTTGGGGATGTAGCTCAAAGGCAGGGTGCCACTGGGTTCAATCCCCAGTACTGCAAAGAAAAAAAAATAGAAATAGTAATACAGTGCTTGCAAACTAAAAGAGTTACTCCATTAGACTTTGAATTGAAAGGCATCTATGACAGAGGGGGAAAGGCAGATATGATTGAAAAGACAAAGTAAATGTAACCCTTAAAGTGCACAAGTAGGCAAAATATGTTACAAAATATGAAGGCATCTTGAAGGAGAGGTTGTTCCAAGCTTAGAGATAATAGAAATATGTAGCAAAAGAGAGCTGAGGGTTTTTGCCTAAAGGATGAAATAAGGGCAAACATGTGAGGAGAAGTCCTTGGACTGCAGAAATAAGGTGGTATCTAAGAAACTATGGTCCCTGAAACAAAATAAATTCTCCCACCTTCAGAAGGCCACCTACAAGTGTGCTCTGCCCAGCAGTACATCTGTTGTTAACACCACTCCCAATATAGGGCACAGGCTTTGGTTAACACAATGAAGCACTCATACAAGGCTCAGAAAAAAAAAATCAGCATTTAGTACAATTCCTCTGTTTGATCATTGTGAGAAAGAATTAAACCTCACCAAACTTATTCATTGAGATAATATACACATTCTGCAAGCATAACAAAGGGTCTGAAAGAATGTACAGCAAACTATTAACAATAGCTACTCCTAAGAGGTGGATATGAAAACTACTTCTACTTTTTATTTTATGGGATCTTTATTGTTTAGATTTCTTCTTCTCCTTCTCCTTCTCCTTCTCTCTCTCCCTCTCTCAGAACAAGCATGTGTTTTAAATGATTCTATCATTATTTATTTTTTCTCATACTTTTTTTTATCCAGATATAATTCACATCCCATACAATTTACCATTTTAAAGTGCATAATTCAATGTTTTGGGTGTATCTACAAGGTTGTACAATAATCACCAATCCTTAGTTTTAGCTATTGAATGTTCTAGAACATTTTTAATCATCCCATAAAGAAACTCTGTATCCCTTTAAAGTCACTCCATATCTCCTTTCCTCCAGTCCCCAGCTACCACTTCTTATCTCTATGTATTTCCGTCTTCTGAACATTGCATACAAAGTAAATCTTACAAAATGTGGTATTTTATGTTAGTTTCTTATTTTTCTTCCAGTAGTGGGATTGAACATTTTACTAAATTGGACATTTTACTACTGAGACACACCCCAGATATTTTATTTCTTATTTTGAGACAGAATTTTGCTAAATTGACCAGGCTAGCTACAAATTTGCCATCCTCCTGCCTCAGCATCTTGAGATTACAGATGTGTACCACCACATCCAGTTTACGTTGGCTTCTTTTACTTAACATATTTTAAAGATTTATCCAATTTGTGGCATACATTGGTACTTCCTTCTTTTTCATAGCTAAATAATATTAAATTATTAAATATATACTTTACCTGTTCATCAATTCATGAACATTTGGAAGTTCTGGGAATCAAAGCCAGAGCCTCATGCTAGGCAAGTGCTCTACCACTGAGGTGCATCCCAAACTTTTCTATTTTATCAATTTATTTTTTTTTACTTTTTATTAGTTCTTTTTAGTTATATATGACAGTAGAGTGTATTTTGACACATCATACACACATGGAGTATAACTTCCTATTCTTGTGGTTGTACATCATGTGGAGTTATATGAGTCATGTATTGACATTTCCACCAACTATGTGAGGGTTCTGATTTCTCCATATCATCACTGCATTTGTTATTGTCAATATATTCATTTTTGGAACTAAAACAATCCCAAACCTGCTATGGTTTGGATATGATTTGAATGTATCCCACAAAGTTTCACTGTTGGAAACTTGGTCCTCAGCGTGGCTATATGGGAGGTGGTGGAGCTTTTAAGAGGTGGGGCTTAGTGCAAGGTAATTAGGTCACTAAGAGTGCTACCTGAAGAAGGAATTAAGCCAGCTTTTTGGGGGGAGCCCTGAGTTCTCTGTAGAGCAAGTTGCTATAAGAACAAGGCTGATCTCTGAATCACTCTTTGGCTTCTTGTTTTGAGACGGCCTGCTACATGCACTCCTGTGTTATGATGCTCTCTCCCAAGAACTCCTTACCAGAGTTGAGCCAATGCTGGTGCCATGCTTTAAACCTATAGAGCTGAGAGCTAAATAAACTTCTTTTCTTTAGTAAGTTAGCCTGCCTGAAGTATTTCATTTTTAGAAATATAAAATGGACTAATACAATGTCTCTTAGGAGAGCTTTGGACTGGCCTTGGATCCACAGGTGTGTCATCCCAGACTCCAAATTTGTACATATATCCTTGTTCTCTGAACACAGATGATTGGACTGGGAATGAGCGTCTAATACAAACAGAACCAATAAGTCCTTTCTCTGGGGCCCTTGGTATTGAGTCTAATAGATTCCAGTCTTTTAGTTTGAGAGCTGTCTTAAATGTTGGAGGAGATGGAATCTCTAAATCTGTTGGTAATAATTTTAGTAATCACCTTGTGGACCAGAAGCATTGTAAATTGACAATAGGAAGTAGAAAATGAAGAAATATTTATAGAGAAGCAGATATTGGAAATGGAAAAAGACATCTTCCTGGGTTCTCTACAGTGTTTAAGACCATAGTCCCTTCCTGAGGCCCAGTTTCTTCCTGTATTTGGATTCCCCATGCCACTCATGTATCCTTATATAGTCTCTTTTTTGCATAAATAAATCTTAATTTGTTTCTGTTACTCGAACTTTAACAACACTAACCAATATAGAAATAAAACATGAAATGTGACAAAAAGGGGTTCCATAAAGCAAATGCAACATACAACCTCTGTAGACAGCTAAGGACAGGAAAGAAGTATTGTCTGTCTTTTTTTCTGTCTCTGGATTGGCTCTATTCTGCTTCTTTCTGCAAATCAGATTTTCCCCTCTCAGAACTACATGGTTCTATCATAATTTCAACTTTCAGGTTGAGTTGGAAGATCAAAACTAAACTCACAACACAGATCACTTCTGATTCCAGATGGGTAGGGGGTTTTCTCCACAAATCTATCAATTAATTCAGCAGCATTGGACACCAGCCAGGTATCCTCTTATCTAATTCAATTCTGGCACTATCTATAGAGAGATAGTGTCAGATCCTACAGGTTGGGGGCTCAGTCCCCAATACTGCCTCTCTCTCCACTTTAAATGCCAGTTACAAGCCCCTCGTGTTTTCCTGTGCATCTGACCCATCAACTATACTTCAGGGTTCTCACAAACCCCTCCTTGGGTTTGATTAATTTGCTTGAGAAGCTTACAGAACTCAGGGAAACATTTACATTTATTATTTTGTACAGAGTATTAAAAAAGGATACAGATGAAGAGGTCAAGGTAGGTCAAGATATATGTGAAGCGGTGCAGAGCTTTCATGTCCTCTCTGGGCATGCCACCTTCCAAAAACCTCCACGTGATAACTATCTAGAGGATCTCTTAACCCTGTAATTTTGGGTTTTTATGGAGAATTCATTGCATATCTAATGCTGGTAGACTGGGTAGGGAAACTCAGAAAAGCTATCTGTTCAGATTCTTCTTATCCTGTTTGTGCAGCATTCCTTCCTCTTAAGTATGGGACAGAATTTCTGAAATAGGGGTCTTATCATCAACTATCAATCAGACAAGGTAGCTCAGAAAAGGGTGGGGAAGATCAGAGTTTCTATGACCTGCCTTGTGGAGGGAGTTATGAGCCAGGATCCAAGGACAAAAAATACATACATACCCACACCTGTATGTATGTATATATAGAGAGATATATAATCTCATTGGTTTACAATGCAGTGACTCTCTGCCTGACACTAAATAACCTTTTAATTTAAGTGCTCAGAGATATTTTCTTGATCAGTCCCTCAGAGTCTTATTTTGAGTTCTCAGGATACTCTGACTTAATTCGGGGCATGTGTTCAGCTTTGGTCCAAGAAGCTGTAGCCAGGTGTTTGGGGATACTTTCTATGGCCTGTACCCAGGAAAGTTTCTCTACAAAGAATGAGTGGGCATAGAGGAAATGAATGTGTATACTACCTGGATCCCTGTATGTCTGAGTATCTTTTATCTGCAATCATCTGTGAGTGACATCTTGGTGGGATATACAATTCTTGGGTCAGAACCTTGGATCTCCCTCACAATTCTTATGTATTTCTCAATTATCTTTTTACATTTAGTGGCATGGAAGAGAAGAGGGTGACCTGATTTCTTTTCCTTTGTGGCTAACCTGTTTTTTTCTGCCTAGATTCGTATAGGAAAAAGTTTTCCTTACCCACGAAATTCTTTAATGTTACCTTTATTTTGGCTTGTTATCTTTGCCTCTTTGTTTTTTTTTAACTCAAAATAATTTCTTGAACCTGTGTTCTACCTAAGTGACTTGTTTTGTGTCAGTATCCAATGTACTGTTCACTATCTCTATTGAATTTCCAAATTCAGTAAGCACAACTTTCATGTGAAACTAAGTCTCCTCTTCAGAGATGAAGTAACCTCTTAAATCTCATCAAGAGTATTGAGTTACAAATTTCTAAAGTTATCACCTACATATTGAAGCAAGTCTATTTTAAAGGTAAATATTTCCTCAGACTGGTCTCCTCCCTTAAATTTTTGTCTTTTCATGAACTCATGATTTGTCTCTGACTGCTCATCCTGAAGAAGGTGCTTCTGTTCATCTGTTACTGGCATTAGAGGCAGATTCTCTCTGAATGGTATTTCATACAAAAGGGAAAAGAAGAAATTTATATATTACATTTTATTTTGCCTTGCTGAGGACTTCAACTGGGACATGAGGAATATGAAATGAGCTACCAAAAGATAGTCATATGCCATGAAGTTTAAACTGTTTTGTCAAATAATCAGTATCCAGTCCCCTCTACTTACTCCATGTGCCAGTGCCATGGTGTGTAGTTGTCAATGTCTGTCATGACTTGAAATTTCTTAGTAAAGTGACATTTCATTACATTCTTGCTTCAGGCTCCTGCTGTCTGAGGTTTGGAGCTCCTGTGTCAGGTCATAAATGTAATTGCCTGCAGAAAACAGAGCCCACGGTACAAGAAGGACATTCCTGATGTTCCAATGTTTATTATGCTAGCCTGCAATAAATTGGGGCAGAGTATCACTTTTCTACCTGGTTCAGTGATCTCCTTTATGATCTTCTGTGTTGATGCCTTCCACTTTTTATATCATCTGCAGCAAATAGGAGCAGGGATCAGACTTCAGTCAATTGGCTCACTTGTGGAACCTGGGACAGTTACTATAGTCTTTTGGCTTGCTCCCTGGCATTGGTCTTGAGGGCCTTCTTCTGATCCAAATCCCTGATGCTGTCTTTGGACATTTTCATATGTCTTCTGGGGAATATCTTTTACTTTTTATATGAGCTCCTATTTTGCTTCTATTGAATTGTAAGCTATTCATTGCTTTTACCAAACTGTCTTGTACATGTTTTAAAGTTTCTGATCTATTCATTGTTAACTGATAAAGACTTTCCCTATTTTATAGTTCTTTACTCATTTCAATGGGGTTATGACAAGAAGGGGCTTAACATGTACTAAAATCACTATCTTTTCTGCATAAGGAAGTACTTAGGAATAAAATATATTAATGTCTCCAACTTACTTTGAAATGCATAAAAATTAGATAGGTTGATGGGTAGATATGTGTGATAAAACAAATATAGCTGAATATTAGTTCTAGAACCCAGGCAGTGGGTATATAAGTGTTTCCTCTTGGAATTAACAAACTGTGAATAAAATACAACAAGCATAGAAAGTTTCTGAAAGGAGGAAAAAGAAAGTAGATGGCTTAGGAATCTTGGGACTTGAGGAATGACACAGTGGTGTGTTCCTAGGGTCTCCTTAGTGCTCCCCATATGTCTTCATTGTCCAGGGCACTGCTGAAGGCTCCAAGCCTGAATTTTCAACAGGCATACAAAAACCTGCAAGAAAAGTCTTTTTTTCCTATACAAAGGACCAGGCAAATGGTGGCCTAACAGGATAAAATCCTTTGGACTTTATATTCTGCTTGGTCTTCTTAGGTGGTTGTCATAGTATCAGATATCAAACTCCCATAAACCACACCCCAAAATAGGAAAGACAAAAATTAATTTTGCATTTCTATCAGGGAATAAACCTTTCCAATTAGGCTCACAACAGAATTCTTAGATCCCATTGGCCAGTATTGGGTCACATGCCCACCCTTTTATTGCAAGAGAGGCTGGAAAAGTGAGTGTTTAATTTCTCAGCCTCTGTGGTGGAAAATGGTATCTGTTAACAAGGAAAAAGGATGACGATGTTTGGGGCAGAAAGCCAGTTGTGATTGTCACATCTTCTAAATGAGGTTCTCCCATGTTATTCTGAATCATGACTACTTGTTTCCTTTATGAAATTGATCTCAGTTTTAAAATATTTCTTCATATATATGGAATATAGGCCAATTTTTTAATTGTAGTTGGACACAATACCTTTATTTTATTTATTTATTTGTATGTGGTGCTGAGGATCAAACCCAGTGCCCCGCACATGCCAGGCAAGAGCTCTACCACTGAGTCACAACCCCAGCCCCTCTTCATTTGCTTCTTTACTTACTTATTGGAAGTCCACCTTATAAGAATTTTGGGGGGCTTCATAAGGTCAGAAAACATATCTGCATTGTTCACTGTTTTATCCCTAGCATGTTGTCTGGCACAGAGTAGGAGTTCAAAATATCTTGTAACATAAACAAATGAAACTGAACACATCCTTCTGTTTCCTTCACATATGAAAGACAATTTTCTTCTTCTTTTTTTTTAAATAAAATTCTTGCATCAACCATTTCCATTCAAAACTAATGACATCATTCTATTGTCTTTTGGCATTTAGTGTTACAAGGAAGGTCAGCTTGATTCATAAGCCACCAGTTTTATTTTTTTAAAGAAACTTTTTCTCTTGGAAGAACTGTAGATTCAGTGGAATTTTAAAAGTTAGTATAAAGAGATCTTTACTCAGTTTCCCCCATTGACATTGGCATAAAATATGTAGATATGTATAGCCATCACTGCTAAAACATACAGTACTGAGATCAATATATAGTATTATTCCATGACCACAATGCCCCCCTGGTGCTATGACTTTTTAATCACACCCAGTGCTTCCCCATCCCCTAACATCTCATCTGTTCTCCATAACTATACTTTCAATCTTTTCAAAAAGTTTACATAAATGAAATCATATTGGGTGACCTTTTAGAACTGACTATTTTTCATTTAGCATAATGATTTTGATATCCAACAATTTGTTGTATGAATCAATAATTCATTCTTTTTTATTCTTGAATATTATTTCATTATATGGATGTAACAGAGTTTGTTTATCCATTCATTTATTGAAAGATGTTGGGATTGTTTCCAATGTTCTTGCTATAGAAATAAAGATGATATGAACATTTGTATACAGTTTTTTATGTGAACATAAATTTTCATTTCTTTGGCATAAATATCCAAGAATAAAATTCCCGAGTCATGCGAGAATTGCATGTTTACCTTTATAAGAAAGTTTCAAACTATTTTCCAGAGTGGTCACAGCCACTTTACATTCCTATCAGCAATGCGGGTATGATTGTTTCTCCACATTGTTGCTAGTACTGGTTTGTCATTAGTTTTTGTTTTAGATGTTTTAATAGGTGTACAGTGCTATCTGTTCATGGTCTTAATCCGCATTTCCCTAATGGCTAATAATTTGAACATCTTTTCATATATTTATGTGCCCTCCATATATCTTCTTTAGTGAAATGTCTCTTCATATCTTTTATTTCTTAATTTTAATTTTTGGTGCTGGAGATTGAACCCCAGGGTGCTTTACCACTGAGTTTCATTCCCAGTCCTTTTATTTTTTTATTTTGAGACAGCATCTCACTAAATTGCTTAGGCTGGTCTTGAACTTATGATCCTCCTGCCTCAGCCTCCTGAGTCATTGGGATTACAGGTGTGTGTGTGCCACCATGCTCGGCTGTCTCTTCATGTCTTTGGCTATTTTTGTATTGGATTATCTACTTTTTACTGCTGAATTTGGAGATTTCTTTATAACTTCTAGATATGTCTTTAGCTGATATACAGTTTGTAAATGTTTTCTTCTAGTCTATAACTTGTCTTTTCATCCTCTTAATAAGGTGTTTTGCAGAGCAAAATTTTTAATTTTGATGAAATCCAATTCATTGATATTTTCCTTTTATGAAACATGCTTTTTGTTTCAAGTCTAAAAATACTTCATCAAGCTCCAGATTTTGAATATGTTCTATTATGTTTTCATCCAAGATTATTATTTTATATTTTGTTTAAATCTCTGACCCACTTTAATTAGCTTTTGTGTAAGATTTGAGGTTTAGTTTGAAGTTCAATCATTTACTTATGCATATTCAGTTGCTCTGGCACTGTTTGTTGAAAAGGCTCTTTCCATCATTGAATTGTTTTTGCATCTTTTTCAAAAATCAATAGGCAGGAATTGTGTGGATCTGTTTCTGGGTCCTCTTCAATTTTTTTTTTTTTTGCATTTGGCTCTGGTTCTAGGATCTCTGGGTAATGTTCAGTCCTTCTCTAGTTTTGATGCAATACTATGTCATTCTGCTAAGTGTGGAATAAGTTATAATATTCATTCTCACTACCAACATCCTCCACTTGAAGTAATGGGGGTGGGGCAAGAAAGAAGGAAAAAGGATTTGTTAAAACATATGTGGCATAACAGAAAGCAAATTCAGGTAGAGCCTACAATTATTGCTTTTATATGTGGCCACAAGACTATAACTGGTAAGTATCTTCATTTTCTAGTCATTTTGTGTTCCTCTTAACCTTGGAACAGCAAATCAAATAGTAGGGTGACTCAACTTTTATTCCTTGGTGGTCCTAAACTTATTGGGTTGCTATGGATTTTTAAAATTAATTTTTACTTCTAAATATAACAATTCCTGGGCAACCCCAGATATGTCTGCTTTTGATAATCAAGATTGATCATCCAAGTGAACACCATAAACTGCTCTTTTTTATGTCTGCTTGTTCAATAGCATAAAGAGCCCAAAATTGTCAGGGAAATTCAGCTTCCAATTGGTAGAAGCATCACCTTTGGGAATTAACATCTCTAAAAAAAGCAGAGCTGTAAGTATCAAGGAACAGCAAGGAAATGCTTTGGAAATGCAATTAAGTATATCTGTGAGAAATACCACTTCCACCTAGGTTCCATTCCTTCATTCTAAGACCAGTTCTGGGGATGGTGGGGAGGGGAGGGATACTGCATTGTAAGATAGACCTCAGGCAATTTAAGATTCCAGAGCATCCAATTGGTGAAACTAGGCCTGCAACTCTAGCTTCCAGGGGGATGGGAGAGGGGGAAAATTTGTTCTTTTAGCTTTTGCTAAAGATGCTGCTGATGCCTTGTCTTGGTTTCAGCTGATGGTAGTTGCATCTAAAGGTGTTGTTTGGCAATGATGCCAACTGTTTGGCATCACAGATATTATAAAAGTATCTACTTACCTGCTCCTAATTTTAAAGTTATCAATAAGGGGCTATTGAAGCTTGTGAGCTTAAGAATTGAGTGAAGTTTGCAGATAGAAGTGGGCTAATCTCACCTTATTACTCATTCACAAAATCTTCTTTGTTCTTTCCCACACTAATGTCAGATGTCTCTGAAACTCAAATTTTAAATAAAAGCATAAGGAAAAAAGGGCAAACTTGTTCTCTGATGTTTTTGGCTAATTTTGCATTTTTACTGTTGCATGATTTGGTGCCAACTACCTTTCAAGAAATCATATTCTTTTTGGTGGGGGACAGTGGAGTTGAGCTAAAATCTACATAGTAAAGTACACACTAAGCATAACTACTGGTTGTTGATGGGGCATAGTAGGGGATTCTTTGGATGGATATGTTGGTGAAGGAGTAGGAACAGGTTAAAATGTTTTAATGTTTATGTTTCCATTTTGCCCATACAGAAGACATTTCATTGATTTTTAAGGAGCGTATAGGGGTTAAAAATACCACCTGTCCATTTCATATTATACATGCTGTACAAATATTTTTTACTGGATATTTTTGGTACAGACAAAGTTTTAATTTGTATATAGTAACATCTATCAAAATTTTTCTTTTTAACCATAGCTTTTGAAAAGCAATTTGGTATGAAATATACTGCTGAGAGCCACGGCCGAGTCTGTATGGCCCCTGGCATTTTGCCAACAGTATTGATTGACAGGCGAGGCATTACTATCCGTCTCTGCCGCAACTTTTGAGTTCTCGCACTATTTTGGAGTTCTCGTGGGGATTTCCGGGGATTCCCCGAGAGTTCCCATTGGTTGGGGAAGTGCAGAAGGAGGGATTTCCGGGAGAGATTTTTCCGGCTGGGGGTTCCTGGACAAGCCTCGGGCGTTTGGGAGGATTCCCCGGGAGCTGTGTGAAGTGTTTTCCTGCAGTTTAAAAATAAAGTTTGTTCCTGCTTCAGTGGCTGGTGATTTGTGCCCAGCCAGACTGCGGCAATATATTATATATATAAAAGCATGTAAACCATATAAATGGTTTAAAAATCATAATAAAATGAATATCTATGTGCCAACAACCCACTTTTGTGTGCTTATTATGAAGACCCATCTTTCTTTTGACAATGTAGTTAAATGTACTATAAACTAACACTAAAACAATGTTGCAGTTTTACATTTCCTCGATAAATGCTGCTCCCTTTATGTATTAGTCTATTTTGTGCTGCGAAAGCAAAATATCACAGACTGGTAGGTGTGATGGCAACTCAGCAACTTGGGAGGCTGAGTGTCTTGTCCACGGCCCAGTTGTGTCAGGGCAGTGGGATACATTGCTGACAGGCTAAAGAAAGTGCCTGGAGATAACATGGGTGACATGTAATTTATCAAGGAAAACTTACAAGAGACCAGAGACTGCTTCAAGAATTCAGTGTCATCAGGCTGACAGCACCTCTGCCTCTCAGGGTATTTTGCCAAGCAGTACCTCCTCTTCTTCATATTGTTTTGTCCTGTGGTGGCCAGTTGAAGGAGTGAGATGTATCCTTTCCACAGTGCCCTCAGTTCTGCATCTATCCCCACTCAAAGAGGGGTTTTATATCTTAGACTGCAGAAGTAGTGGCATCATCAGCATTAACTTGCTTGGTTTGCTTGTACAGCCAGCATCCCAAAGAGCAACTGTCCTGGTGTAAATGCAAGAAAGTAGCTTTCTAAAGATAACACTAACTTGCCCTATTTCCCAGTGTGCATAAGAGAAAGCCAGTGTCCTTCAAGATAATATGTATCTAGAATTCCCAGCCCAGGCTTCATCTCCTTGTTGCTCAGTTTGGGGAACAAACCTAGGGCATTTAGGGACATGGTGTCTTACTGCCCCCTTTGCTTTTGGGATGAAACACAGAATTAGGAGAATCACAAGTTTGAGGCAAGCCTGGGCAACTGGGTGAGAACTTGTCTCAAAATCAAAAATAAAATGGGCAGAGGGTGTAGCTCAGTGGGTTCAATCTCCAGTACCATAAAACAAAACAAAACAACCCCAGACTGAGTAACTTATAAAGAACCAGAAAATCAGTTTCTAATGGTTTTGAAAGTTAGGAAGTACAAGATCAAGTTGCCAGCAGCCAGCAGGTTCACTTTTGTCCAGTGAGGGCTGCGCTCTGCTTCTAAGATGTTGCCTTGTTGCTGCCTTCCCGGAAGGGAGGAACACTGTGTCCTCACATGGCAGAATGTGGAAGGGCAAGCTGGCTGAATGCTGTGTGAAGCCTGTCTTATAAGCATTTTGATCCTGTTCACAGGGGTTAAAACCATCATAGCTACCTACTCACCTCTTAATATCATCACATTAGCCATTAATTTCAATACCTGAATTTTGGAGGAAACACATTCAAACCCTAGCAGCTTCTTACACTGATTTATTATAGTTTTAAATTTTGGGGGCTGGGGATGTGGCTCAAGCGGTAGTGCATTTGCCTGGCATGCACGGGGCGCTAAGTTTGATCCTCCATACCACATTAAAAAAAAATAAAGATGTTGTGTCCATCAAAAACTAAAAAAAATGAATATTAAAAAATTCTCTCTCTAAAAAAATAAAAAATAAAAAATTTTGCTTGCTAATGTTTTCTCTAGGATTTTTGCACCTATGTGCATAAGTAAAGTTAATCTATAATTTTCCTTTTTTGTCTTCATTTTGTTTGGTGATCAAGATTATCTTAGCCTCATAAAAAGAGCTGGGGAGTGTTTCTATGATTTAATCCTCTGTAAGACTTTCAATAAAATTAGAAATATTTTTTCTTGAGTGTTTGTTAGTATTTCCCCATAAAGCTGTCATGACCTGGTATTTATGTGAAGATTTCTAAACAACTCTTTGAGATTTTCAATGGTTTAGTGCCATTTATGTTTTACATATCTTCTTGAATAAAGTTTGGTGAGTCATGTTTTCCTAGGGACTTATCTATTCAATTTAAGTTTTTATATTTATTGTCAAAGGTTGTTCATAATATTATCTATTTACTCTCTGCCCTCTAGAGTCATGTTCTCCTTTTTCATTTTTAATATTGTCTGTGTCACTTATTTTTTTTTTCTTGACCAATTGTGCGAGATGTTTGTATATCCTTTTCTTTTAAAATTATCAGTTTGTGGATTTGTTTATCCTCTCAGTTGTATCTTTATTTTATTAATTTTTGCTCTTCAATATTTTCTGGGTTTTGCTGTATTCTTTTTCCCTTTGGTCTTTCTTGTTCTTTTTTTCTAAGTTTTACCATTTTAAATATTCTAATGTAAGCATTTATGGCACATATCAATCTTTCAAAACTTACATCTAGCTGGAGTTGGGGCTCAGTGGTAGAGTACTTGCCTAGCATGTGTGAGGCTCTGGGTTCAAGTCTGAGCACTACATATAAATAGATAAAAATAAAGGTCCATTGGCAACTAAAAATATTAAACAAACAAACAAACAAACTTACATCTAGCTTTTTTTTTTTTTTTTTCGGTACCAGGGATTGAACACAGAGGTGCTTAACCACAGAGCCACATCCCCAGTCCTTTTGATATTTTTTATTTAGAGACAGGGTCTTGCTAAGTTGGTTAGGGCCTTGCTAACTTGTTGAGGCTGGCTTTGAACTCACGATTCTTTTGCCTCAGCTTCCCAAGTGCTGAGATTACAGAAGGGCACCACTGTGCCCAGCCACATATTTTGATATAGTGTTTTCTAATTCTCATAATTTGTCTTTGACCCATGAATTAATAGTATGGTTTTAAATTTACACCTGTAGCTTAGCAATAAGAACCTTCATACAGCATGTGCAAGGCCCTGATTTTGATCCTCAGCACCATAAATAAATAATAAATAATAAATAAATAAATAAATAAATAAATAAAATTTTTTAAAAATTTACTTATGTGTAGGGTTTTTCTAATTTTTTAAATTGATTTCTAACCAAAATTGTGGCCACAGAATGTGCTTCTATGACAAATCATTTAAGCTTTGTTGATGTTAATTTTACAATTTAGAATTTGGCCAATTTTTTAAATGCTTCAGGTGAGCTTGAAAAGTATATTCTCTAGTGGTTAGATGCAATGTTCTAGCTAAACTAATTAGAACCAGAGTGTTAATTGTGATGTTCAAATTTTCTGTTTCCTACTGCTTTCTTGCCCATTTTATCTATAATCACCAAGATAGTGTACCATTCCCACACAGTACCATCTCACTATGATTGGAAATTTGTCTATTTCTCCTTTTAGATTTGTCCATTAAAAATTTTTTTTGTTCTTTTTAGATATACAAGAGAGTAAAGTGTATTTTTACATATTGTATTGCTTTATGTATTTTGGATCAATGTTGTTTAAAGCAAACAAGTTTAGAATTGAGCTATCTTCTTCATGAATTGAACCTTTTATCATTTTGTAGTGATCTTCTTTAAATCTAGTGTCATGGTCTATTTTCGGTTGCTGCAATTGCAAAGTAAGTAATTTATAAGGAAAAGAGATTTATTTGGCTTATATTCTGAAGGCTAGGAAATTCAAGATTGGGCAGCCCTGTCTGGTGAGGTCTATTTTTTTTTGGGGGGGGGTGGGGAGGTACTGGGGATTGAACTCAGGGGCCCTCAACCACTGAGCCACATCCCCAGTCCTATTTTGTGTTTTATTTAGAGACAGGGTCTCACCGAGTTGCTAATCTCCTTGTCATTGCTGAGGCTGGCTTTGAATTCCTGTCCTCCTGTCTCAGTCTCCTGTGTTGCTGGGATTACAGGCATGCACCACCATGCCTGGCTGCATATCCCTTTTGATATCCAATTCTCTAAACCTCTTTGTGCTATGTTTAACATGCTGTAAAATCATATAATTGAGTTTTTTTTTTAACTTTTCTGGTATTGGGGATTGAGCCCAAGCTAAACACATGCTCTACCATTGAGATATACCCTCAACCCTATTATTGAGGGGTTTAAAAAAATTTTTAAAGTTGTTGAAGGATCTTTATTTTATTTATTATTATGTGGTGCTGAGGATTGAACCCAATGCCTCACACATGCTCTACCATTCAGTCACAACCCCAGCCCTTATTATTGAGTTTTTAATTTTTTACCTTGATAAAATTTGGGGAGGAGTACTGGAAATTGAACTCAGGAGCACTCAACCACTGAGCCACATCCCCAGCCCCATTTTTTTTTTTTTGCATTTTATTTAGAGACAGGGTCTCACTGAGTTGCTAATCTCCCTGCTATTGCTGAGGCTGGCTTTGAACTTGCAATCCTCCTGTCTCAGCCTCCTGAGCTGCTGGGATTACAGGCATGCACCACCGCGCACAGCTTGATAAAATTTTGAAGTTACAGAGAAGTTGCAAAAAATACAAAGAATTCTGTATACCCTTCATTAAGATTCCCCAAATGTTAACATTTTACCATTTTATTTTTTACTATCTATGTATCTATTTATCTAAAATCACACACACACACACACACACACACCCTTGAAATGTTTGAACATAAACTTCAGGCCTGGGGCAACTTTATCCCTAGATAGCTCAGTGTATATTTCCTAGAAATTAGAACATCTACAAATACATAACCAGAGTACAATTATCAAAATAGAAATGAATATTGATATAATACTATTATCCAATCAACAGACCTAACTCAAATTTTAACCAATTGTCCCACTAATATTACTTATGGGAAAAAGAAAACACAGAATCAAGGATTACATTTAATTATCATCTTATTAGATTTAAAAATTTATAACAGTTTCTCAGTGTTTCTTTGTCTTTCATGACATTGACATTTTTAAATAAACAAAGAAGGTCACTATTAATATTAAGGACTTTCTACTGCCATCTTGTTGTTTTCTGATTGTTATATATATCTTTTTTCTTATTTTGTTGTTTTTCTCTGTGATTTGATGTTTTCTTTAATTCCTCTTGGTGTTGGGTCTGACATGGCCTAAAAGCATCTGCAGTGGTGATGGGTTCAAGGGCACAGGTGTTCAGAACAGCTGTAGAGCTGTGATCCCAGGCTTAGGGTCTCATAAATGTATTGTGGTACCTTGGTCTTGAGTTATAGATTCACTCTCTGAGGCCAAATTGAATGTAGATTGCTGACAGACTCTGTGACTCTGACCCTGGAAGGTGGCACAGTACTAGCCTGAATCCAGAGAAGAAAGAGCACTCTGGAAGTTTCGGTGCAGGGAGCAGGTTATAGATGCAATTCAGGAACCAGAGCCAATATGGTACAGTGGAAACTTAGGTCCCAAGGGATAAAGCACTTTGTAGTGATGACTGTGGGCCCTGGGATAGTGGTATATAGGAATATCCCATATTCTTTAAGGTCAGGTGCAACAACAGCAAGGCCCCACTCAGCGGGGATCTGGGGTCCAAGGAGAAGCACAATGACTCAATGACTCTGCTCCTTGGGGAGTGGGTTGCCTCACCAGCTTAGACTTCATAGGGCTAGTTCATTACAGGGATGTTATTTGGCTTGTAGAGTAGAGTGTCTCAGCTTAGTAGTAATATTCTGTTTCCCTAGACATAGGGTAGCATGATAGTTCAGTCCCAGGATGCCTGGCTGCTCAACTCAGCCAAGGCCCCAATTCCTCAGTAGGCAATACGCCATTTCAGCTCAGGATCAGGAGAGCAAGACTGCTTTGGATGGTCAAGGCACCATTTCCCTGAGATGTAGGGCTCGACCTCACCTTAGACCCAGGGGAGTGTGACTGCTTTGCATGGCCAAGCTATTTCTAGGAGACAGGGTGCTACTTCAACTCAAGCACTAGGATGGGCATGATTGCTCAAAGCTGTCTTAATTAATATTAGATTAACTTATTCTCTACAGCTCTTCAATAGAAACACTCTAAATGATGCCTGTAGTGTAAGAAATTCTCACAGCTGTTAGGCTTCTTTCAAGTAGGCCCACACTTCTGCTTTCATGAAGTAGATTGTATGATTACCAAGAATCAGTTCTGTTATTCCCAAAACTGTGAGTGCCATTGCACTTCTAATTGTAATAACATAATGTAGTTAAATAGTACATAAACTGATAATATGAAAAGAATGAGCCCAGGTGTGGTGGCACATGCCTGTAATCCCAGAGGCTTGGGAAGTTGAGACAGGAGGATCGTGAGTTCAAAGCCAGCCTCCGCAAAGTTGAGGCCCTAAGCAACTCAGTGAGACCTTGTCGCTAAATAAAATACAAAATAGGGCTGCGGATGTAGCTCAGTGGTTGAGTGCCCCTGAGTTCAATCCCTGGTACCTGCCCCCCCCCCAAAAAAAAAGAATGAGAATAGTAGTTTCTATGAAAACTAAGTTGGCTGCTTTGGAAACACTTGAAAAAAGCAAATCCATTTTTTTTAAATGGGGTCATACTAAATGTGGGTTAGACAAATGCAAGATTTATAAAGAAATCTCAAAACTCATCAGGGAAAAATAGTCCAATTAGAAAATAAACAAAAGAAGAGATATTTCACTGAAGGAGATGTATGGATAGCACATAAGCATATGAAAATATTTAATATTACTAAACATTAAGTAACTTAAAATTCTGAAAGAATTATGCTCTCAAATTGCTTTAGAATCCTTGTGAAGTTCTATCTCAATTTTGAAGAAATAAAAACTATAACTCATATTTAATCCACCATGGATATGATTTATGCAGAAAAAATGAGGCCAAAGGCCAATCAGTGAAACCTACAGAAAGAAAAGGCCTTGATCTTTAAATAAAGATTGATGAGTGATGTACATTTAAATGTTTAACAAAATGAAAAATATAATTCATTAATGCGTCACATCTATTACTCTATCCTTTGCTGACTTTTCCCACTAGCTGTATCAGATAATAGGGCTTCTACTCTAATAAGTACCCTCTTGGAAATTGTTTAAATATGCAAGGTTTTCAATAATTTTGTATATATGTATTTTATCTTCCTATAAAGTTTGACATTTTTATAAAATCGCTGCCCAGAACCTGATAATTTTGTCCTCACAGAACACATAGGAATATTAATGGTGTATTAGTCATCTCATCATATCATTTTGAGCTTTGGGAGAACTAATATGATTTGCAAATAGAAAAGAATACTTGAGAAGCGTGTCCATGGGAACAGTGTGGTGATTATGCATATCATCTTCTTTTCCTTTTGTTCCCTTTACACTTTTGGTTGCTGCTCAGCACAAACATCCTGCAATTGGCTCCAAAATGTGACCCTCTCTGTCAGCATCATTTGGGAAGAATCTCTAATTTTGTCTTCTATGACAATATTTTATTTTATAACTTAAAAAAATACACAAAAGTACAAAGAACAATATAAAAACCATGTATACACACCACCCAAGGTTCTCAGTTATTGTTATCTTATCACCTTTACATCAAATCTGTTTTTTTTTAAATGAGAAAATCAATTAATTTGTGTGGCGAATGTCTGTAATCCCAGCTCCTAGGGAAGCTGAGATAGGAGGATCACAAATTTGAGGTCAACCTAGGCAACTGAGCAAAACCCTGTCTCAAAATAAAAACAATATAAAGGGCTGGGGGGTGTAGCTCAGTAGTAAAGCACCTGCGTAGAATGTGTGAGACCCTGGATTCAATTCCTAATACTGAAAAAAGAAAAAAAAGCCATTAGAGTAGCTGCCCCCATCCACAGATTTGCTTTCTGTAGTTTCAGTTTCCCATGGTCAACTGTTATCCGAAAATATTAAAAGGAAATTTCCTGAAATAAACAACTCATAGATTTTAAATTACATGCCATTCTGTGTAACATGATGAAATCTTGCACCACCCTTCTCCCACTGGTCTGGAACAAGAATCATCCCATTGTCCAGCATATCCGCCCTTTCTACATTACCTGACCCTTAGTCACTTAGAAGCCATCTTAGTTATCATATTAGACTGTCACAGTATGATAGTGTTTATGTTCAAGTAACCCTTATGTTAATTAATAATGGCCCTAAAGTGCAAGAGTAGTGATACAAAGGTGGCAGCATGGCATAAAACATGGAAGGACAGATTAAATCTGGTACTATGTGGCAACACTTTAGGGCATATAGGGAAAACATAGTTTATACAGGGTTTGGTACTCTCCGTGGTTTCAGGCATTCAGTGGGGATCTTTGCACATATCCCCTGCAGATATGTTGAAGCATTCTTTTCTCTGTCTTTAATACTATTCCACGGGGCTGGGGATGTGGCTCAAGCGGCATCACGCTCGCCTGGCATGCGTGCAGCCTGGGTTTGACCCTCAGCACCACATACAAACAAAGATGTTGTGTCCGCCAAAAACTAAAAAAATAAAATAAAATATTAAAAAATTCTCTCTCTCTCTCTCTCAAAAAAAAAATACTATTCTGCATTTTCTACCTGAAGGCAAACACTACTGTGAATTTAGTGCTCATATTTTAATACTATTAACACATATTTATGTCTCTAGATGCAATAAAATATTTCATTGTGTGCTTTTTAATTTTACAGAAATAGTTTTAGATTATAAACATTATTGCATATATGTATATATTAATATATGTTATTGTGAAACTTTTTTTTAATAAATGTTGATAATATATTGGGGCTGGGGTTGTGGCTCAGCGGTAAAGTGTTTGCCTAGCATGCATGAGGCCCTGGGTTTGATCCTCAGCACCACATAAAAAAATAAAATAAAATAAAAAGGTATTGTGTCCAACTATAACTAAAAAATAAATATTTAAAAAATATTGATAATATATGGATCCATTTCATTTTTTAACTGTTGTATAGTATTTGATTACAGGTCTCTACCACATTTTTATTAATCTTTTCACTTATTGAAAGGCATAGAACACATTATCCAATTTTATACTATTATAATACTGAAGTGCATATCTTCATATATTCTCCTTGATCACATGTAGGAGAGTTTTTCTAGAGAAAGTAACCAGGAGCAAAATTATATGGCATAAAACATGGAAGGTCATATGGCAAATACACCTTTTGTGTTAACAAATAATGGCAAACTGCTCTCTGAAGTGATTCTCAATTTGTAATTCTACCAGCAGTATGTGAAGGTTTGTATTGTTTCACATATCCTGTATTAGAAGACTTAAATTGTTGCCAATGTGATGGATATGAAATGATGTTTCATCATTTTAATTTATGTTTTCTTTTGGAATTGGGGATTTAACTCATGTGCACTTTACCACTAAGCTACATCACCAGTCTTTTTTAATTTTTTAAAATTTTGAAATAGGGCCTCACTAAGCTGCTGAGGTGGGCCGGGAACATGCAATCTTCCTGCCTCCACCTCCCAGTTTGCTGGAATTACAGTTGTGTACCATCGTGCCCAGTTTAGATAAGTTTTTTGATGTCCTTTAATAATGTTGCATAGTTTCCTCAAAAAAAATTTTGCACATTTTTTGTTAGATTTATTCTTAACTATGCAGATAGAATTCTAAGATGACTTCAAGATTTTCACCCCCTGGATTCTATCCCCCATATAATTCCCTTCCCTTGAGTGTAGATATGAGTACTCTCTTGATTAGATTACATTATATGGCCAAAGTAATAGATAATCACTCTTGTGGTTATATTACATTATATAAGATTCTGTCAATGTTGACTGAACTGAAATTCTCCTGTTGATTTTTGAAGAAGCAAGCTTCCATGTTGTGAGACGGCTACATAGTTAGTACCCGAGAATGGCCTTTAACTGCTTAGAATGAGTGCCTGGCTGATAGCCAGAAAGAAAACAGGGGCCTCTGTACTCTAACAGAAAGGAACTGAATTCACCCAACAACTACGTAAGCCTGAAAGAAGACTCTGGGCCTGAGATGAGACCACAGGCCCTGCTAATACATTGATTACGGCCTGTAAGACCCTAAACTGAGGATCTAGTAAGTTATGCCCACACTCCTAATTCATGGGTCATGTGATGAATATTTTTTTAAGACTCTAAGTTTATCATAACTTATTATGCAACATAGAAAACTAATATATGGGATATCTGTTTTCTCTTCCTTACTACTGGAAATAGGTTTGTTTTACCACTGTGAATCAGTCTCTTTAAAAATTTAATCTTTAATTGCTTATTAGTAGTTATAAGGGCACTATTTTTATATATTGATCTTTATCCAGTAATCCTGGTGAATTATCTTATTAGATCTAGTAATTTCTCTGTGGATTCTATTGGTTTTTCTACATAAACAATCTTATCAAACAATAAGTGACAAGTCTGTCTTTTATTTTCTGATTCTGTACACTTTATTCCTTTTTCTTTTTTGTTTTGTATAGGTCAAACCCTTTGCTACAATATCAAGATGGAAGAGAGAAGCATCCTTATTTTGTTCTTGACTTTAATGAAATAAAGTTCCATTAATTTTCCATTAAGTATTATATGTACTGAAGGTCTTTGGAGATCACTGTATCAGATTAGAGACTTCATTTTTTATTTTGTTTTGTTTTGGGATTTTTGTTTATATGTTTCATCCACATAATTTTTATCCCTTAACTGAAACATATAAGTCTATTTATTTTTAAAGTGGCTACTGATATATTGGGATTTAAATCATTAAATTTATTTTGTATGCTCTCTTCAGAAACAATTGTTTCTTTTAAACTCATTCTTGTCTTTTATTCCTATTTAATTAAATTTTTATTACTCCATTTTCCTCTCTACTTGTTTGGAATTATGGTCCTGTTTCTGTTCTTTTACTGGTTACCCTGTATCTCATCAAAGCCAAAAATCAAACTAAAAAAACTTAACACCAATAAAACAAATAATCCAATTAATAAATGGGCAAAGGAACTGAACAGGCACTTCACAGAAGAATAAATACAAATGGTCAACAAGCATGTGAAAAATGTTCATCATCTCTAGCTATTAGAGAAATGCAAACTAAAACTACACTGAGATTTCTTCACTCTCCAATCAGAATGGCAACAATCAAGAAGAATAAATGTTGCAAGCAATAATAAATGCTGGTGAAGATGTGGGAAAAAGGGTACACTTGTACATTGTTGGTGGGACAGCAAATTGGTGCAACCCCTCTGGAAAGCAGTATGGAGAATCCTTAGAAAACTAGGAATGGGACAACCATTTGACCCAGCTATTCCATTCCTTGGCAAATATCCAAAGGACTTAAAATTAGTATGCTACAGTGATGCAGCCACATCAGTATCTATAGCAGCACAATTCACAATGGCTAAGCTATGGAACCAACCTAGGTACCGTTCAATAGACGACTGGATAAAGAAAATGTGGTATATACACATAATGGAGTATTATTTGGCCTTTAAAAAGTATGACTTTATAACATTTGCCAGTAAACAGATGGATCTGGAGCCTATGATACTAAGTGAAATAAGTCATTCCCCAAAAACCAAAGGTAGAGTGTTCTCTAATATGTGGAAGCTAATCCACAACAAGGCCTGAGGAAGGGAGGAATAGAAGTTAATTGGATTAGACAAAGGGGAATAAAGAAAAGGGAGAGGGAAAATGAATAGGAAAGACAGTGGAATGAGTCTGACATAATTTTCCTTTGTACATACATGAATACACCACAGTGAATCTCACCATCATGAACATCCACAAGACTGGGTCCTAATTAGAATTAGATACATTCCATGTTTGTATAAATATATCAAAATGGATTCTACTAAAAAGATGTATAATTAATCACAAATAAAGATGTATAACTAAAAAGAACCAATAAAATTGATCAGACCTTTACCCTTGTTCCAGATCTCTCCCATTATTCCCTCCCAACATACATACAATTATCTGGTACTTTAATTTTTAACCCAGATATCATTATTACCATTTAGTGTAATCAATGGTTACATATATTTGTCCACACATTTGCCCCTCACTTGATTTTATTTCTTCTTGCACCTCAGATTTTTCCATTGGTGTTTCTTCCTTTCTTCCAGAAGCACATCCTTTAGCATTTTCTTTAGTCAGAGTGTGATGGTAGTTAACTGTCTCAGTTTGTCATTTCTGTGAAGATGTCTTCTTTGCCCTTGATCTTGAATTAGAGAAGAGCTAGACATCTACTCATTTGTCAATAGGTCACTGTGGCCTCTTCCCCACCCCTGAGGTTTAAGAAAGGAATTTAGTTTTTATTTGTCATTACCTTGATGCTATAGATAGTTGAAGTCTACAGTTAATGTGAGAAGGGTCTCTTCTGGTCTCACCACCCCCAGAGACTGGAGCAGAGTCTTCACTTCCATTCCCTTCACCATTGAACAGAAGCCCAAGTGTGACTGTGAGGAAAATCCTCAGAGCAAAAACCTCTCTGTTGTTTGGAAATCCTCCTTATCTCTCTAGGTTCTATGATAAAACATAAAGATAGATGATAGGTGTGTGTGTGTGTGTGTGTGTGTGTGTGTGTGTGTGTGTGAGAGAGAGAGAGAGAGAGAGAGAGAGAGTATAACGTATACTTTCTGTTTACCTTAATTTCAGTAGAAAAGTTGCTTCAAATAGCCTATCCTGGCATTGTCAGAACTAGGAAATCAATATTGCCTCTTTCAGACTCTCCATTTTCTCTTCCTGAGATTCAAAATATTAGTTAGACTATCTCATTTTATTCTCAATGTCTCTTAAACTCTTTTTAATATTTTACATGTCCTTATCTCTCTATGTTATTTTGGAATAAATTCTTCCAGTATATCATTTAATTCACTAATTATGTTTTCAACTCTTTCTAATCTGTTCTTTAATCAATGGATTTTGTCCATTTTTTTTGTAGTTGGAGATGGACAGCATGCCTTTATATTATTTTATTTTATTTTTATGTGGTGCTTAGGATCAAACCCAGTGCCTCACACATGCTTGGCAAGTGCTCTGCCACTGAGCTACAGCCCCAGCCCTCAACACACTTTTTTGTATTTCTACAGTTATGTTTTTCATTGTTCGAAATTCAATTCAGTTTTTCAAGTCTGCTTGTTCATTGCTTATTGATTTTTATGGTATGCTTATCTTTGCAAACATATCATTTAAGAAAACATTACGTACATTATTATGACTGGATAGTTCCAATTTCTATTGTCTGGAGGATTTCCAAGTATTTTTCTCTCGTTTCTATTAATTCTCACCAGTGGAGGGGATGTTTGGTAATAGTGAGGTCATGTTCCATTTATCTTTGTGATATCTATGGGTCTACCTTTCTTCCTCAAATGGTTTCCTACAAATCTGCCGGTGGAAGTGAGTATTCCCATTCTAGCACCACCTAAACTTCTCTCTCCCATGTTGTTGCTCTGAGTTATTTTCAGACTTAGCTTTCCTATGTATTATTGTTCCAATAATCAATATCTATAGAAATCATTGCTAGAGGACTCAGGCTTCATGGTAACTCAATCCCTCCCAGTTCCCTGCCACTTTTGCTCCATAGCTGTTGGACTTCTTGTTCTGGCCAGGCTCCCTGACACTGAGGTTTTTGCCCTTAGTGGATGACTCCTAGATATTCACACAATACTACCACCCAGAATGCTACTTTCCTGACTTTATCCCATGCCAACCTTACATTATTTGGCAGTGGTGGTAGTGACAGGAAAGCTCATTTACCTATTGTGAGAAGTACAATGCATAATATCTGGAATCTTTTTTTTTTTTTATTTTTGAAGAGGGCCCCTAAAGAACTTGTACTCACCTATGCTACTGGAAGTGTAAGTCTATTCATTCATTTTTAGATAAAAATGCTTTTTAAAATATTTTTTATTTATACATGGACACAATATATATATATTTATTTTTATGTGGTGCTGAGGATCAAACCCTCATGCATGCGGCACTAGATAAAATGTTAATGTTCATTTTGAAATAGATTCAGATTTATCTAAAAGTTGTAAAATCAATACAAAGAATTTCCAAATACATTTCACCCTGTTTTTCCAAATGATAACATCTTACATGGCCACAATACAATTCAGGAAAACAAGAAATTAACATTGATGCAATACTATTAACTAATCTACAGCATTTATTCAAAATTTGTTAATGTCAGGACCAGGATCCCATACTGTTTAGTCGTCATGTATTCTTAATCTCCTCTGATCTTTGTATCTCTTTTATTTCATTATCTCTTTATATGTACAACCTTTATACTTTTGAAGAGTACTGGCTGGTTATTTTATGGAATGTCCCTAAACTTGGGTCTCTCTGATGTTTCTTCATGTTTAAATACAGGTTATGCATGCTTAGCAAAAATTCCACAGAAGTGATGTTATGCCCTCTTCAGTACATCATTATTAGAGATTAAATGCTGTCCATCTGCCTAATTCTTTTGATCACTTGGTTAAGGTGATGTCTGCCAGGTTTCTCTACTAAAAAGTAGTTTTTCTTTGTTATTACTAAATATATTGCACAATACTTTGTGTCTATTAAAATGTCTTGTTCTCTATCATATTTTCATTCATATTAGCATCCATTGAGGAACCTAGCCTGAAATAATTATTCCTGTGGTATTTGTCAAGTGATAGTTTCATATTTCTGTTATTGTGTATATATTTATTAATTGTATATATTTATTAATATTTATGTTATTGTATATATTTATTTATTTATTTATTTATTTTTATTTTGAAACAGGGTCTTGCTAAATTGCTGAGGCTTCCCTCAAAGCCTCCTTCCCGAGTCACTGGGATTATAGGCATGTGCTACCACATCTGGTTATTATTTAGCCTTAAAAATGGAGGAGATTCTGCCATTTGTCACATTTATGGACCTGGAGGACATTATCCTAGGTGAAATAAGCCAGATACAGACAGAAAAATGCTTCATTATCTGACTTATATGTAGCATTTTTAAAGGTCAAATATATAGAAACAGAGAATTAATGGCTACCACTGATTGGGGGCTGGGGGAAGGAAATGAGATGTGGGATAAAAACTACATAGTAGCAAATATGTAGGATGAGCAAATCAAGAGTTAATATGCAATATGAGGGCTATAGTTAACAATAATGTATTGCATTTAAAATTTTGACTAAAAGAGATTATACCTGCTCTTCCCATATGGAGGAAAATAAGTGATTATGTGAGATGATGGATATGTTAATTTTTCCACTATAGTAACCATTTTACTATATATGTAGTTTATAATATTGTGTTGCATGCCACACATATATGCAGTATAATTTATTCAAAAAATAAAATTCGTATGGAAATACAGAATGCCCAGAATAGCAAAAAAACAATTTTGCAAATATGAATTTACACATCTCTATTTCAAAACTTACTGCAAAATTACACTAATCAAGACTATGTGCTACTGGTTAAAAGATAAACATATAAATCAATGATATAGAATTGACAATTCAAAAATAAACCCTTGGCCTGGGGATGTAGTTCAGTGACAAAACACTTGCTTAGCATGAATGAGGACCTAGGTTCAACCTACAGCAGTACAATTAAGAAAAAGAAATAAACCCTTATATGCTCAACTGATATGTTTTTCAATTTTATTTTTGATAGACACCTAATTATTGTTCATATTTATGGGGTACAATGTAATGTGTACATTATGAAAATGATCAAATCATGGTAAATAACATATTCATCACCTTAAAAGTTCATCATGTCTTTGTGGTGAGAACATTAAAAATTCTCTCTGGTACTGGGCATGGGCATGGTGGCATACTCCTGTAATCCCAGCAATTTGGGAGGCTGACAGGAGGATCACAAGTTCAAAGTCATCCTCAGCAACTTAGTGAAGCCATAAGCAATTTAATGAGACCCTGTCTCAAAATAAAAAATAAAAAGAGCAGGGGATGTGGCTGAGTGGTACAATCCCCAGTACCAAAAAAAAAAAAAAAAAATAAAAAAAAAAAATACC